>NW_006921686.1:7760659-7779410 GCF_000298275.1 Orycteropus afer afer | reverse complement strand
GCTGAGGAGGCGCGAGTCCCGGCCGGGTCTCCCCGCGCCGGACCATGTACTCAGCCCACAGGCCCCTGATGCCCGCGTCCGGCGCGGCCTCCCGTGGCCTCGGCATGTTTGGTCAGTATCGCATGCTGGAACTGCAGGGGTCAAGGTATCGGGGGTCATAAGTATGGAGTAACGGTGATGGGGCTCGGGATGAGCATGATAAAAGCAGAGTAGAGGGGCCACGGGAAAGTTACAGAGCTCGGCCGGCCGAGCCCAGTGGTTAGTGACAGCAGGTGGGAGCGGAGCGGGTTGGAGTGAGGAATGGGGAGTACCTGAGGACAAGTGTGCCCTGTAGGTGATGGGCTGTAACAAGCTCGTTGTAAGAAGGTTCGAGGTGCGAAGTGACTGGCTTTCCGGGGGCCTGGGTGGGGCTTGGAGCCGCCTGAGACTTGCTAGGCATGGAATGGAGCCGGGTAAGGGGCTGCTTTTGAGTAATGGGGCTAAGGACAGGGCTGGGAAGCAAGTGAGTCCCGGTTTGTTCAGAACAGAGTGATGGTGAGGTGTGCTTTGCAGAAGACAGGGAGAGACTGGAGGAGCTTGGAGGGTAGTTCGCTGGAGAGGGCAAGGGGCAGGTCCAGAGAACTGCCCCTGTGTTGTCAGCTGGGTGCCCGGCTCCTCCTTCCCTGTCCCCCCAGAAGATGAGAACACCCTGATGAGAGAGATCTTTGTGAACAGAAGCACAAGTCCCAGTCCCTGGCCGCTGTTAAGGGTTTGTGGGCCCAACAGGCAGTCCCTGGGCGCTTTTATGGGATTTGAGGGCTCAACAGGCTTTTGGGTCTCTTGTGCCCCAGGGTTAGGGGATGGGGTTGGCATAGGGTCTTGAGCTCCTTCCAGGACTGGGTTCCTTATTTTTCTTCCATTTCTTTGATACCTGCTTTATCCTTTGTGAGCCCCTCTGAGAGTCAGGTCTGGAGGCCAGTGCCTCACACAGAGCCCCCTCAGCCCAGGCTTCTGAAAGCCTAGGGAAGGGTCACCCCGGGTCAGGTTGATCTGGAGCAGGGGGGAGGCCTGGAGTGATGGAGACCAGAGCTAGGGCGTTTCCCTCCTGCCCATCATGGTCCCCTTAGCAGGGGCCTCCTCTGCTGGTTCCACTTCCCCCAGGAGCCGTACACTGAGAGGGGAAGCCTGCTCCTGGCCAAGGCTTGTCGCAGGAGCCCAGCCAGGGTGGGTCCCAGGGCTTTCCCTTCAACCATTCAGCTTCTGAGGCTGAAGGTGAGACCCCGGGCGCTGACCCCCACGGCGAGGGCAGTACCTTGTTGTGTGTATTCTTAAGGAAACACCTGGCACTTTCGTGTTTCTTGAGCTGAGACTTGTAACGTTCTGTGTGCTGTTCCATTGTCTGTGCCTTGTCTTCTGGGGAGGTTACCACACCCTCCCTCCTTTCTGGGCAAGGGGGCAGGACCAGGGTTAGGCTAAAGATAAGCTCAGAGGTTTAGCGGGAGGAAGGCTGGGAGGCCTCGTCGGGGCTGGTAGATTTTCTTTGGTGGGGGATGCTGAAGCCACCTGTGTTCAGCCCAGGAAGCTATGGTAGGTCCGAGTCCCTGGGGTCTGTGGTAGACGGAAGGAGGCAAGGAGAAAGACCCGAGACTCCCATACCTTATGGGTAAAGGGTAGAGATTCGGGGAGGAGACAAGGCTATCTGCCTGGAGGAAGGGAAAAGGAGGGGGGTGGCAGTTCGAGGTCAAGGTGAGGGACTGACAGCTGGGGAGAGAGAGATGGCTGGGGATGTGGCACAGCCGGGCGGGGGGCGGTTCCCCAGCACGGCTGAGGTCTTGGGGCCTTGGGAGTGTGGGCTGGCAGCCAAGCATGACCTGGTTTGTGGCAGGAGCTGGTCGTTCCTCTGGCCTGGTCCCTTGTGGCAGGGCTGGCGGGGGATGGGGTGTGAGTACTATCTCTCTTCCCTGTTTTTTCTCTTTTCTTTTTTATAAACCTAGAAACCTTTGAGGGGGAGGAGGTTTTCTCAAGTAATGTTACGTGGATGTGCCCAAGAGGCTTTGGGATTGGGGAAAGGGTATGAAGAAGGGGTGGAGCCACGTCCTTGAGGGAGGGGTAGCGCTCGAGGTGGGGGTCAAGGCCAAACGTGCCTGCTGCCCAGCTCACCTGGCTCCTTCCCACAGTGTGGACGAACGTGGAACCTCGCTCCGTAGCTGTGTTCCCTTGGCACTCCTTAGTGCCCTTCCTGGCTCCTAGCCAGCCTGACCCCTCAGTGCAGCCGAGTGAGGCCCAGCAACCTGCCAGCCACCCAGTGGCCTCCAACCAGAGCAAAGGTGAGAGCTGGGGGCCCATGGGAAGGTATGTGGAGGAGGTCTGGGGGTCCAGGGGGTTCCACGTCTCTGACCCACCTCTTTGTCCCCAGAACCTGCCGAGTCGGCAGCTATCGCTCATGAGCAGCCACCCAGCGGGACAGGAAGTACTGACCCTGGGCGGCCCCCTGCAGCCACATGCCCTGAGAGCCCAGGGCCCGGACCCCCACACAATCTGGGGGTGGTGGAAGCTGGCAAAGGTCCCCCTCCCACTACTGAAGAGGAGGCCCCTGGCCCTCCAGGAGAGTCGCGGTTGGACAGTGAGACGGAGAGTGATCATGATGACGCGTGAGTATACTGAGGCCTGGGACTGGGGGTGGTGAGGCGGCCAGAGACGTAGTCCTCACTGCCCCTGCCTCCCCCACCACAGCTTTCTCTCCATCATGTCTCCTGAGATCCAGTTGCCTCTACCACCTGGGAAACGCCGGACCCAGTCCCTCAGTGCCCTGCCCAAAGAACGGGACTCATCTTCTGAGAAGGACGGACGCAGCCCCAACAAGGTACCGCATCCCTAACTGTCCTCTGCTCACCCTGGGCCCCTCCCCGAGGCTGTGTCCTTGGCCCTAACCATCCCGTCATCTTGGGGCTGTCTCTACCACAGCGGGAGAAGGATCATATCCGGCGGCCCATGAACGCCTTCATGATCTTCAGCAAGCGGCACCGGGCCCTGGTCCACCAGCGTCACCCCAACCAGGACAACCGCACCGTCAGCAAGATACTGGGCGAGTGGTGGTACGCCCTGGGGCCTAAGGAGAAGCAGAAGTACCACGACCTGGCCTTCCAGGTACCGCGCACCCCCGCCTCATCGTGCCCCGGGCTGCCCTGGCTCCACTCTGGTGGAGTGAGGGTGAGAACCGTCACCCTGCCCTCTTCTGCCAGGTGAAGGAGGCCCACTTCAAGGCCCACCCGGACTGGAAATGGTGCAACAAGGACCGGAAGAAGTCCAGCTCGGAGGCCAAGCCCACAAGCCTGGGGCTGGCCGGAGGGCACAAGGAGACCCGGGAGCGGAGCATGTCGGAGACGGGCACGGCCGCCGCCCCTGGGGGTTAGCTGACCAGCCCCTACTCTGCTGCCCCACCACCCCCTCCCCAAGAGCCACCAGCTCCCCCTCCCTCGTTCACCCCTGCACTGGCTGCTTCTCTCTGCCCAGTGGCTGTTATCTGATGATTCTGACCACAAAGAAACTGGCCATTTTTTCACATGAAGGAGGCTAGGAGCTCCAGGCAGATAAAATTCCCAAATGGCAGTCACATCACTAGCTGCCAATTTATGGAGCACTTAGTACATGGCAGGTGCCAGGGCCTCAAGGAGTGTGTAATCTCTAGTAGTGACAGCCACATCCTCTTTCCCAGATAAGGTCACTCGGGCACAGAGAGGTCAAGTTCAGCTCCCAACACTGTAGTTGGAATCACTGTAGCTAATAACACTCCTGATGGGCCACTTCTATCTTTTGAGGGTATCTGATGTGCTCAGCACTGTTCTGGGGTACTTTGCTGAAGTGATTTTAGGGGTATGGTTCTACAACTTGATTAAGGTAGGAGTGTTCCTTTCCGTCTGAGGTGGGGACTCTGAGACTGACGGGCCAGTGCCCAGATACCTATTGCCACACAACCTACTTCCAGGCTCTCACACTCTCGGGAGGGCTACCTTCCCTTGAGAAGTGGACTTGCTTCCTGCTGCCCCAGAGGGCAGTCCCCAGCAGGGAGGAGGTGCTGGGTTGGTGGGTGGAGTCTTTCCCAGCAGGTGAGCCAGGAGTGCCAGCCTGCTGTTCTCCCAGTGCTAGAAATACCTGTGGCCCCCTCGACCAGTGCAGTGCTAGGGAGAGGCCCGGCCCCTGTGATTCTTCTCTCTGCCCTTCGCTCTACAGTGTCGTCGGAGCTCCTGTCCGTGGCAGCCCAGACGCTCTTGAGCTCAGACACCAAGGCCCCGGGCAGCGGCTCCTGTGGGGCAGAGCGGCTACACACAGTTGGGGGCCCTGGCTCAGCCCGGCCCCGTGCCTTCTCCCACAGTGGGGTCCACAGCCTGGACGGCGGGGAGGCAGACAGCCAGGCACTGCAGGAGCTGACTCAGGTCTGCGCTGTACACCCCTGGGCGGTGCAGAGAAGTCTGCCCAAGGTGGCAGCCCTGGCTGAGCCCTCCCTGCCTCCTGCCCTGCAGATGGTGTCTGGCCCAGCGTCCTACTCTGGCCCAAAGCCCACCACCCAGTATGGGGCTCCAGGCCCCTTTGCAGCACCTGGCGAGGGAGGTGGCCTGGCGGCCAGTGGGCGGCCCCCACTGCTGCCCACCCGAGCCTCTCGTTCCCAGCGGGCGGCCAGCGAGGATATGACCAGTGATGAGGAGCGCATGGTGATCTGTGAGGAAGAAGGAGATGATGATGTCATTGGTGAGCAGAGCAGGGCTCAGAAGCCTGCCCAGGGGCTTTGGTGAAGCCTGAGGGGGGGGTGTGTGGAGATTTTGTCTGGGTTCCCACGCCCCTTCTTTTTCCTTTCACGTTTGTTTGCACTTGCATGGGTTCGGTTCAGGCCCTTTCAAGTAAACCCAGCCCTGCTCTTGGGAGGCCCCAGCCAGGCAGGAAACTCAGAGGACACAGGCCTGACCAGACCGTTAGGCACAGTGTTAGATGCTCTGACCCTTGTTAGGCAGGGAGTTCGCCTTGGGCTGAGCAATAGGGTCCCTGGACAACACTCCCTGCCACTTGGGGCAGAGCTGAGGCCAGAACCCTGGCTCCAGACTGTTCCTCTGGGGCTGCCCTGCACCTGCCCCTTTGCTGACACGGTTCCCCCGTGCCCCCAGCTGATGATGGCTTTAGCACCACTGACATTGATCTCAAGTGCAAGGAGCGGGTGACTGACAGCGAGAGCGGAGACAGCTCTGGGGAGGACCCCGAGGGCAGCAAGGTGAGGGGCTGGGGCGTGGCGCTGTCTTGGCGAGCTCGCTTCCAGCAGCGGGGACGAGCTTTTCCTCTTGTGGGGGCGACTGAGGCCCAGAGAGGGCAAGCTGCTTGTCCTGTGGGCGTCGGGTCCCAGCTGACAGGGGTGCAGGCCTTGGCTGACCTGGCTGATGGGCGGGTGGAGGTAGGTAGGGAGTGGCTACCCAAGTGCCTGAGCACCCTGACATGGTGGGACCCTCTTCTTCTACCCAGGGCTTTGGCCGGAAGGTGTTCTCGCCTGTGATCCGCTCCTCCTTCACCCACTGCCGTCCGCCCCTGGACCCTGAGCCTCCTGGGCCCCCGGATCCACCTGCAGCCTTCAGCAAGGGCTACGGCCCCACCCCATCCTCGTCCTCCTCGCCTGCCTCTGCCTCACCTTCTTCAGCCACCACCTTTTCGCTGGGCTCGGGAACCTTCAAGGCCCAGGAGGCAGGGCAGGGCAGCACAGCAGGCCCGTTACGGCCCCCGCCCCCGGGGGCTGGGGGCCCAGGGACACCTTCAAAGGCTACCCGGTTCCTACCAACAGATCTTGCCACCTTTCGACGCAAGAGACCTGAAAGTGTGGGGGGCCTGGAGCCACCAGGCCCCTCCGTCATTGCGGCACCTCCCAGTGGGGGAGGGAGCATCTTGCAGACACTGGTCTTGCCCCCAAACAAGGAGGACCGGGAGGGCAGCAGAGCCCGCATGCCCTCGGCCCCAGCCCCATCGCTGGCCTACGGGGCCCCAGCTGCCCCCCTGTCCCGCCCGGCTGCCACCATGGTCACCAACGTGGTGCGGCCTGTCAGCAGCACTCCTGTGCCCATTGCCTCTAAGCCCTTCCCTACCTCCAGCCGGGCAGAGGCATCGCCACATGATGCCACAGGTGCCAGGACTGAGACAGGCACTGGAACCCGGGCCCCTGGGGGCTCCCCACTGGGCGTCAGCTTAGTCTATTCGGACAAGAAGTCAGCAGCTGCCACCTCACCAGCCCCACATTTGGTGGCTGGGCCCCTGCTGGGCACTGTGGGAAAGGCACCTGCCACTGTCACCAACCTACTGGTGGGCACCCCAGGCTATGGGGCCCCTGCACCCCCGGCTGTCCAGTTCATTGCCCAGGGGGCCCCTGGCAGTGGGGCTGCTCCAGGCTCAGGAACAGGTGCTGGGAGTGGCCCCAACGGGCCAGTGCCCCTGGGCATCCTGCAGCCAGGTGCCCTTGGCAAGGCTGGGGGGATCACCCAGGTGCAGTACATCCTGCCCACGCTGCCTCAGCAGCTTCAGGTGGCGCCTGCCCCAGCAGCGGCCCCTGGCACCAAGGCAGCAGCTCCCAGCGCCCCTGCACCCACCACCAGCATCCGTTTCACCCTCCCGCCGGGCACTTCCACCAACGGCAAGGTCCTGGCCGCCACCGCACCCACTCCTGGCATCCCCATCCTGCAGTCCGTACCTTCTAACCTGCCCCCCAAAGGTGAGGCCTGAGCTGGGCAATACAAGAATGGCCAGAGTCCTATTCTGCCTCCTGGTAACCTTTCCTGCTTGTCTCCTAACTTGTAGCCCAGTCGGTGTCTCCCGTGCAGGCCCCACCCCCAGGGGGCTCTGCCCAGTTGCTGCCTGGGAAGGTCCTCGTGCCCCTTGCGGCCCCTGGCATGTCAGTGCGGGGGGGAGGGGCCGCCCAGCCCCTGCCCTTGGTGAGCCCACCCTTCTCCGTCCCCGTGCAGAATGGCGCCCAGCCACCCAGCAAGGTGAGGACAAGCTAGGTCTCCGCCTTCCCCTCCTGCCCCTTCTGGGTGTGTGTTCACGTGGCTTCCATATCTCTCGTGTTGGGTCTTCATTGAACTGTCTCTTTTTCTTCACTTCTGCCTCTGTGTCTGAGACTTTGTCTTCCTGGATGGTTCTGTGCAAGCCCTTTTTCTTCCCTGATTGTCTTTGGTGCCTGTATTTTGTGCCCTTTCTGTCTTGTCCCCCCACCTTTGCTGTTCTCTTTTTTGTTTTTTTGCATCCTGTTCTGGTCCCAAATCCTGCATTTCCTGACCTTGCTTAGAGCCGCCCGCTAGGTCTTGGTCCTCCCCTGCCCCATCTCAGGGTCATGGCTCACTCCCACCTGTGGGTACTCTGGCCCACAGATTATCCAGCTGACCCCGGTGCCCGTGAGCACACCCAGTGGCCTGGTGCCACCCCTGAGCCCAGCCACGCTACCTGGACCCACCTCTCAGCCCCAGAAGGTCCTGCTGCCCTCCTCCACCAGGTACACAGTTGAGCTTGTCCCCCCAGAAGCCAATCCAGAGAAGGGGTTGGATGGGGCCGGCTCACCTCACTCCTCCCCTTTCTTCTCCCTGTGGCAGAATCACCTACGTGCAGTCCGCAGGTGGGCATGCGCTGCCCCTGGGCACCAGTCCTGCATCCAGCCAGGCTGGAACTGTCACCTCGTATGGGCCCACGAGTTCTGTAGCCCTAGGCTTCACTTCACTGGGGCCCAGTGGCCCCGCCTTCGTGCAGCCCCTGCTCTCAGGTGAGGGGCAGCCTGGCAGGCAGTGCTGGGGACCCAGGGTAGGGCTGGGGCAGTCTAGGCCCTGACTCTTGGTCCCTTCCCTTTCCCTTACAGCAGGCCAAACCCCACTGCTGGCTCCTGGCCAGGTGGGCGTGTCGCCTGTGCCCAGCCCCCAGTTGCCTCCTGCCTGCGCAGCCTCTGGAGGTCCCGTCATCACAGCCTTTTACCCTGGCAGCCCGGCGCCCACCTCCTCAGCACCCCTGGCCCAGCCGTCCCAGGCCCCCCCTGGCTTGGTCTACACCGTGGCCACCAGCACTACCCCCCCTGCTGCCGCCATCCTGCCCAAGGGCCCACCGGCCCCTGCCACTGCTACCCCAGCCCCCACCAGCCCCTTTCCTAGTGCCACAGGTAGGTGTTGGCCAGCCCAGGGTAGGGGAGTTGGGGCACCCAAGGGAGGGGTTCTGGTCAGGCTTGGTTCACAGGTTGCTTCTTCCCCCAGCAGGCTCCATGACCTATAGCTTAGTGGCCCCCAAGGCCCAGCGGCCAACCCCCAAGGCCCCTCAGAAAGTGAAGGCGGCCATCGCCAGCATTCCCGTGGGCTCCTTCGAAGCAGGTGCCCCTGGGCGGCCTGGCCCTGCACCCCGGCAGCCCTTGGATCCTGGACCAGCCCGTGAGCCAGCTGCCCCTGAGTCTGAGCTTGAGGGGCAGCCGACAACTCCAGCCCCTCCACCACCCCCAGAGACTTGGGCTCCCACGGCCCGGAGTAGCCCTCCACCACCCACACCTGCTGAGGAGCGGACCAGCGCCAAGGGCCCCGAGGCCATGGTGAGAACATGGCGGGCCGTTGGGGGGAGTAGGCTCCCACTTGGGGTCGAAGTCTTCGCCTTCTCTTCTGCTCTTTTTCCCTGCTCACCTGTCCAAACATGCCCTTGTGTGTCTCTGGGGTTAAAGGCCTTTTCCCTGCTGTCCCTCTTGCACATCTGTGCTACCTATAGCCCTTTGTATCTGAGTCCCCTTTCCGGCCTTCTCAAGCCCGTGCGATTGGGTCTTTCTCACGAAGCACGGGTCTAGCTGAGTCAGCATCCATCTGTTTCTGGCTGTACCTTGGCCCACCTGCTTGTCCTGGTGCATCTGAATCAAGTGTCCTCTGTCTCCCTGCCCGTCCCCACTCAGGCCAGCAAATTTCCCAGCTCATCTTCAGACTGGCGTGTCCCCGGGCTGGGCCTGGAGAGCCGTGGGGAGCCTCCCACCCCTCCCAGCCCAGCCCCAGCTCCGGCTCCTGGTGGCAGCGGCAGCGGCAGTGAGGGCAGCAGTGGGAGGGCGGCCGGGGATACCCCCGAACGGAAGGAGGGGGCTAGTGCTGGCAAGAAGGTGAAGGTGCGACCCCCACCCCTGAAGAAGACCTTCGACTCTGTGGACAAGTGAGCATGGACCAGGGGCCTTGGTGGAGTGCGTGGGGCTGGTGGGCGAGTGGGCAGCTGCCAGCCGGGGCAGGGGGGGTGACCCTGCCAGCTCTCCAGCAGGGTCCTGTCGGAGGTGGACTTCGAAGAGCGGTTCGCTGAGCTCCCTGAATTTCGGCCTGAGGAGGTGCTGCCCTCCCCCACCCTGCAGTCTCTGGCCACCTCGCCCCGGGCCATCCTGGGCTCCTACCGCAAGAAGAGGAAGAACTCCACCGGTAGGCGAGTGCTGGTCATCCAGGTTTGGTGGGGCACACGTGGGGGCCGCCTCCACTGAGCCTGCTTCTGTCTGGCCAGACCTGGACTCAGCACCCGAGGACCCCACCTCGCCCAAGCGCAAGATGAGGCGGCGATCCAGCTGCAGCTCTGAGCCCAACACTCCCAAGAGCGCCAAGTGTGAGGGAGACATCTTCACCTTTGACCGGACAGGTGCAGGAGCTACGCAGGCAGAGCTGTGGGGGCCCAGAGGACGGGAAAGGGGTGCAGGGGGAGGGCTGGGTGGGTGTCGGGGAGAGTGGGACTTCCAGTGCATTCCCTTTCCTTTGCCTTGCTTCAAACGGACTTCAGCGAGGGCGAGGGTGCTCCCATGGTGTCAGGGAGGCTCGGGCTGCTGCGGTAGCCTTGACCTGGGCCCACTCCTGCCCTGCTCCCAGGTACAGAAGCCGAGGATGTCCTCGGGGAGCTGGAGTACGAGAAGGTGCCGTACTCGTCGCTGCGGCGCACCCTGGACCAGCGCCGGGCCCTGGTCATGCAGCTCTTCCAGGACCATGGATTCTTCCCCTCAGGTGAGCCCATCTGGGGCCGGGCACCCAGCCCAGCAGAAGCACGTGGGTGGGCCCTGCCTGCACACCTCAGCCTGCCCGCCCCAACCCCTCACCTCTGTCCCCAGCCCAGGCCACAGCCGCCTTCCAGGCCCGCTACGCCGACATCTTCCCCTCCAAGGTTTGTCTGCAGCTGAAGATCCGCGAGGTGCGGCAGAAGATCATGCAGGCAGCCACGCCCACGGAGCAGCCCCCGGGCGCTGAGACCCCCGTCCCTGGACCGCCCCCCGCTGGCACCGCTGCTGCCCCTGCCCCCACGCCCAGCCCCGCTGGGGGCCCTGACCCCACCTCCCCTGGCTCGGACTCTGGCACGGCCCCAGCTGCCCCACCACTGCCTCCACCCCCAGAGCCTGGGCCCGGGCAGCCTGGCTGGGAGGGTGTCCCCCAGGTCTCCCCCCCACCTCCGGGTCCCTCCACAGCTGCCACAGGCAGGTGAGGGACCCCTGAGAAGATCCCTGGACCCACAATGGCCCCCTCAGGACATGGACAGTATGTAGGTGGCAGGAATCGGGGGGGCAGGTAGCCATCCTGCCCCCCAGTAAAGCCATTTCGTCCTTGACCGTTTGGGGCGGAATGAGGCCTGCTCCTCTTGTATATATCCCCTCCCCCCCAGCTCCCTCCCTGTGGTGGGGGGCGGCTGAGGGGAAGCAGGGGCAGTCTCCCCACATCGAGCCCCTGTACAGAACCTGGAGTGTGTGACCTTCAGACCTTTTTCACTTGTACTTTATGCAAAATGGCTCGTGTGAGGGCTGCACGCTGGAGGGTAGTGTGGGCCTTTGGCCACAGGGAGGCACCTGTGGAATAGGGGGAGTTCATGCACCCCTTTTTTCCCCAGAGGGGCTGGACTCAGGTTAGTTCGGGGGTGGGGGACCTGCACTTTGCCACAGGCGTGGGGAGGGTTCTCTCCCCACCCCCTCTGCCTTCCCAACTTGGGTTGTACTTTCTAAGAAGGTGACCCCCCTATACCCTCCCCCCACCCCAGAACAAAACATGTTGATCATGTGCAATATTTCTTACTGTGCCGAAGCCGCGATGACCGAGATTAAAGCTGTTTAACACACCTGTGTGGCTGCTACTTTAAAGAGGGGAGGGGTGCTTGTGCCAGTCCTGGTCCCAGGTGGCTGTCAGCACCACTCCATGAAGCATGGGGCAGGACAAGCTGTGCCCCTCCCCCAAACACCAGCGGGGGGTCTGTGGAGCCCACCCCTTCAGCCTGGGAGCGCTGATCTCAGAAGTGCTCAGGGAGAGTCCCACGGTGCCTTTCTGAGCCACCCATTACCTTGGGGAAGGCTCGAGATACGCCAAGGAAGGCCACTAATTGCTATCAGGTCGCTGAAGACTCGGTCACTGGGCCTGTGTGTCTGCGTCTCTGTCTGTCAAGGGCACACCTGTGCTCCACAGGGTCTCCAGTGCTTGACTTTCCTGGAAGTCAATCACCAGGCCTTCCTTCCGAGGTGTCTGACTAGATTTGCCTCTCTAACTTCCAGGTTAGGATGCTAACTGTTTACACAGGGACTCCTTCCAGGGAAGGCAGCTGACAGTTACAGGCCCAGGAATCTTCCACTAAAGGGCTTTGATGAGTCCTAGCGAAGAGGTGGCACTGGGAGGGGTGGGGAAGCCAGTCCATAACGGACTGGGCTGTGACCCCTACTGCCCTCATGTGGCCTTAGATGGCACTGCAACCAGGCCACAAGGAGCGTGGCTCCTGGATTACACCCCTCCCACTCTCAGGCTGCAGACACAGTGCCTGTCTGTCTCCTACCTGAGGACACAGGCAACTCATACCCTATGTGGAGTAATAACTGGTGAGTTGTGAGTGTCAGGAAGCCTCCCAGGGAAGTGGCATCTAAGCAAGGGCCAGAACATCAGGAGTTCCAACCATACGCAATGAGACTGCTTGAACTTGATCTTGTAGCACCCCACCCACCCACTCACTGTGGTCAAAACTGTCCCACAGGGTTTCCGAGGCTGTCAGTCTTTCTGGAAGCAGACTGCATCATCTTTCTCCCACTGAGAAGCTGGTGGGTTCAAACAGCCGACCTCTTGGTTAGTAGCTGAATGCTTTAGCTACTACTCCACTGGGGCTCCCTGTAGGGCAGTGCTGGCAGACTGGCTTCACCTCATGTGTCACTGATAGGTAGCACATGCCTGGAGCAGGTGATTAAGAAAAGCCATCTGACTTTGCAACAACTAGAATGCCCACAGGGCGGTTTAGTGATGCTGCCTCACTGCAGGGTCACAGAGATCAGAGTTGAGGATCAGGGGTCCCTAGATGGGCTCAGCCACAGAACAGGAGGCGGGAGTCTGAGGAGTGAGGATTTAATGTGTGGGAAGCAGGTGGTTTAGAGTGTGGGCTCCAGCATGGGGACGCCCTGGCCCTGGTCTTGGGCCAGCAGACGTAGAAGCAAAGAGTGAAGGACCCGACAGACCGGTGTGTAGCCGAGGCGGCTCAGATGCAGGTAATCATACATGTCATGGTGGCTTATGGTGCCGTCCGAGTGCACAAAACCAGGGTCGGCATCCAGGAAGTGGGCCCGTGGGTGGTCAGCCAATGCTGCCCGCACCAGCTCATTCACCCGTTGGTTCTTCTCCCGAAGCGGGTTGGGGTGCTGGCCCCGTGGGAGCAGGCCCTGAGAAGGGGCACCAGGGGTTCTAAGAAGACATCCTACCAGCATCTGGGTAGCCTGCTCTGCGTGCCAACTCTTCCCTGCTCCCCACCAGGAAGTGCCCAGCTACAGACTCCCCTAGGGTTGGGAAAGTAGG
Source organism: Orycteropus afer afer (assembly GCF_000298275.1). Classification (NCBI taxonomy): domain Eukaryota; kingdom Metazoa; phylum Chordata; class Mammalia; order Tubulidentata; family Orycteropodidae; genus Orycteropus; species Orycteropus afer. The sequence goes on along the minus strand of NW_006921686.1, from coordinate 7,766,634 downwards.
AGGTGGGGAGGTACTTCCTGATATGTCCTGGCCCCACCTCATTCAGCAAGAGCTTCCTGGGTGCCCGCTTCTTTCCAAGTACCACTCATCATGGTGACATTTCGCTGTTCTCTTGCCAAGGAGGAAACTGCGCCTACTATACATGATGGAGTCTAGGTTCACCCCAGCAAGTGGTGACAACTTTCAGCTATTCAAGTGGTCTGCTACGTTTTTCATCTCCAGCAGTTCCTTGGGCAAAAGGGGGCTAATTGGTCCCTGAATCTGTCGTCATACACAACGCTCTGATGGGGGTAGCAAACTTTACCATGAGGTTCTGCGTGCAAGCCGGTGCTCTGTGCCAAGCTGCCCGGTACGACATCAGCTGTAATTACATCTAAGGGGGTCCCAGCCCATTACCCTACTTCCTTCCCCACCCGCCCGGCCTCTCACCAGCACCACAACCCGAGCCTGGGGCTGCCGCTGGTTCACCAGTTGCACGATGGCCTTGATGCCGCCAGTCACCTGCTCTGCCGTGTGCCCGTGGTTGTTGGTGCCCACCCAGACCACCACAATCTGCGGAAAAAGGCGGCATGAGGCCATGGAAAAAGGGGACAGGCTAAGGATGCTCTAGCTCCCCACCCAAACCCCACTTACCTTGGGCCGGATGTGTTCAAGCTCCCCGTTCTCCAGCCTCCACAACACGTGCTGCGTGCTGTCACCACCAATGCCAAAGTTAAGTGCGTGCAGGGGAGAGAAGAGCTCTCGCCAGATCTGTGGGCATGAAGTGGTGTGGGCAGAGGGGTACTGTCAGTCAGCATGGACTACCACCGTCTGTCCAGGTGTTGACCCATCACCATTACGGGACAGCCCTGCCTCATGGTAACTGGTTAAATCTCACCTTAAGCAAACCCCCTTATGGCGGAACCTCACTTTGTGGAAACCTATTAAAGTTTCTCTTTCACCAAACCCCTTAAGTTCAAGATTCACTTTGTGAAAACCCATTCTGCTTGAGCCTACGTTGAACCAACAGTATTACAGTTGAACCCGCTTTGTGGAAAGCTATTATAGTTGAACCTCGCTTAGTGGAAAGATAGCACAATTAAACCTGGCTTTCTGTAGCGCTATTACAGTTGACCTTCGCTTTGTGGAAAGCCACTTTAATTGAGCCTAGCTTGGTGGAGATTCATCAGAGCTGTGCACTACTTTAAGCAAACAGTAAAGAGCCTCACCATAGGCAATCTTCTTGCAGGAAAGCCTTGTTCTAAATCTCACGCTAAACAGCGCAAGGTGACAAAGCCAGAGAACACATTAGCTTCTCTGTAGAATGCTGCACACCTTACACCGTCATTCTCGGTGTCTGGCGCTACCTGAGGCCATCTCGGGCACCCCACACCCCACCTGGCCTGGGCTCTAGTCCAGGTGTATCAGTGAGGGCACAACGCATAAGTGGGGCAGATAGGGGACGGGCCTCACCTCGCACTGGTGCATTAGCTGGACCAAGGAGTCCCCGATGAAGACGACTTCGGGTTCCTTATCTTTGCTGTCCGCCACAAACCGATGGTGCTACGAGGACCCCCGAGGGTTGTCAATAGCAAGCGCGCCCCTGGACCCGCCTCCCCCCACCCCTACCCCTGCTTCCTTAGGCAGCACTACCCCAACTGTCTTCAGTTTCCTAATTGTGGAGTGTGAGCTGCACGAGCCTGCTCCTTTCTGGGGCCTCCAACCCCAGAACCCCATAGTATCGCGGGGCGAGGTCGCTCACCAGGGACATCCAGCGCCCGTCGCCCTGCACGTCCTGCACCGGTGTGGGCTTGCTGGCCGGGTTCTCCTCTGCGCTCATCTTGGCGCCGCAGCTCCAGCAGGACGTGCGAACAAGGTCGGCCCAGGAGCACTCCCGGAGGTGGTGGCAGCGCCACGCCCACCCCCACCCTCAGACAACAATGGACCGTCCCGCCTCCTGCACTCTAGCGGAGGGCTATAGCCGATCCCAGGGCACCGCCTCTTCTGCAGGGGCGGGAACTTCGCTTAAGAGGAGGGGTGGAATTGAGAGCTCTCGATTCCCCTACGGCGGCCCTGCAAGTGAGCTCGACCGACGCTGGCGTTTCCCGCCCGGGCCATCACTTTTCGGTCGCTGCCGCGGCTAGCGCACCCAGGGGCTGGCGGGCGGCGTGGAGGCGAGACCATGCAGAACCTGGGGCGGGGGGAGGAGGGAGAAACCACCTCACTGGCCTCAGGGGAAGTGCAAGCCACCGCAGAAGCCGAGAGTGGGCGGGGAAAATCTGGTGCCCTTCCTTGTGGGAAGGAACCATTTGCGGGGGGTGGATCGAGAAAACCATCTACTGTAAGGGGGGTGTGCCCCATTCACGTGGTGGGGGGAGGGGAGCGAGTGGGCGACTCCATTCTTGAATACCCGAAGGGGGTGGCTATGAGAGGGCGCTCCCATTTTCTACTAATGTGGGGGAGAGAAAAAGAACGTGGCAAATGAAAAAATAGAGGCTCAGTTCTAGGCACTATAAGGGAAAGCCAGGGCTTTCATTATCCTATCTGTTTGTGGGCCTCCCTTGCTCAAAAACACTAGCTTTTTGTGGCATAGAATCTAACTCCTTATCTTTGCGTTCAGGGCACCACAGGCCCTGCATGGAGGGAAGAAGGAGCCGCAGAAAGAGAAAGGAAATTAGAGAAGCCTGCAGGGCCCCGGTTCACCCTGGCGTCCCTCCCTCCCGCAGCTCATCTTGCAGACCTGAGGCCTCTGCTCCCTTCCCTAAACCCAGAGGCAGACCAACAACTTCATTTGGGTCTGTCTGGGCTCTGACACCCAGATCCACAGTTAAGGGTCGCCCTGACTTTAGTGTCTTCCTACATCTCCCTGTTCTCAGGGACCAGGTGGGGGTCTCTACTTGCCCCTGACTGTCTCAGTCATTTTCCTACAATCTCATTCCCAGATGGAACCTTCAAATCTATTCTTTTCTTCCAGACAAGGTGATGCTGGGACACAGAGATGAATTTATTTATTTTGTTTATGTTTGACATCAATTCATTAAAATCTGAGTTCTGTGAGGACAGGGATTTTGCTCCTTTGGTGGAGCAGGGGGCCGGGGGCTGGGGGTGGACAGTGGTGGCCTAGCCTATCATACCTGCTCAACAAATATTTGCTGAGTGAATATTAAATGAATGGGTCAGATTCTTGTCCTGTTTTGTTGAAGGAGACAGACCCAGACACTGAGTGGAAAGGGGGGGCCCAAGGTTGTGACTGAGGAAGCTATCGGGGGACATTTGGGAAAATGGGAGGAGTCTGTCAGGGGTGAGAGGTGGGGTGGGTAGCTGCCTAGAAGAAGTAGTATCTGAGTTAGACTTTGAGAGATAATGCAGACTGGACAAGCAGGAAGAAAAGATGCACAGGTCATATAGCTTATTAGGGGAAGAGGAATACCATGGCATAGCTTGATTTTAAAGTCTGAGGGGACAGATGTAGACAGATAAATTGGAAAGGGAGAGAGGCAGTTCCTGAAGCAAAGCTTAGTGAGAAGCAAAGCTTAGGTGCATCTGTTCATTCATTTATTCATTCAGTATCCTCGGAAGGAAGGTTGGGCAATCCTACTTCCGTAGTGATACTGCCTCGGAAACCCAAGGAGGGGTCGCTATGAGTCAGGTATGACTCGACGGCACATAACAACAACAACAACAACATGCACAATTTCAAGTTAGATGTATTGGTTCATTTAATCTTTATCACAACCCATAGGAGGGAATACAGAAGGAATATACAGTCACTGTACCAAAAAGAAAGGAGCTCTGGTGTGCAGTGCCTAAAGCATTTGACTAGTAACCAGAAGGTTGGCGGTTCAAACCCACAAGCCACTCACTCCATGGAAGGAAGATGGGACAATCTACTTCCATAAAGATTTACCAACTCGGAAACCCAATGGGGGGTCTCTATGAGTCAGAATCAACTCAATAGCAGTGAGGTGTTTGTTTGTTTGCTTGTTTTGTATCAAAAAGAATTTGTTGACCTTTAACCATTTTAGGAGGTAGCATATAATCAAGAATTGATGGTACTGAAGGAAGAAATCTAAGCTGCACTAAAGGCATTGGTGAAAAACAAGGGTCCAAGAATTGACAGGATACCCACTGAGATGTTTCAACAAACAGATGCAGTGCTGGAGGTGCTCATGAGTTTATGCCAAGAAATGTGGAAGACAGCTACTTGGCCAACCAACTAGAAGAGATCCATTTTGTGGTCATTCCAAAGAAAGGTGATTCAACAGAATATGGAAGTTATCAAACAATAGCATTAATATCATCACAAGTAAATATTGCTGAAGATAATACGGTTGCGGTAGTACATCAACAAGAAAGTGCCAGAAATTCAATCTGGATTCAGAAGAGGACGTGGAACAAAGGATATTATTGTTGATGCCTGATGGATCTTGGATGAAAGCAGAGAATACCAGAAAGATATTTACCTGTGTTTTATTGATTATGCAAAGGCATTTGACTCTGTTGTTGTTGTTGTTGTTGTTATGTGCCGTCGAGTCAAACCCGACTCATGGCGACCCCTCCTTGGGTTTCCGAGGCAGTATCGCTACGGAAGTAGGATTGCCCAACCTTCCTTCCGAGGAGTGGCTGGTGGGTTTGAACCACCAGCCATCTGGTTAGCAGGCAAGTGTCTTAGCCACTATGCTACCAGAGCTCCCTATTGCTCATAACAAATTATGGATAGGGTTATGAAAGATGGGAATTCCAAAACAATTGTGCTCCTGCAGAACCTGTATACACACCAAGAGGCAGTCATTTGATCAGAACTAGGGGATACTGCATGGTTTAAAATCAGGAATGGTGTGCATCAGGGTTGTATCCTTTCACCATACTTACACAATTTGTATCTCACTCAAAACAAAAGTGCTCTTGTGGCATAGTGCCTAAAGCATTTGACTGCTAACTGAGGGCCATTGAGTTGATTCCAATCATAGCAATGTCCTTTGGGTTTCCAAGGTGGTAAATTGTTATGGAAGTAGATTGCCCAGTCTTCCTTCCACAGAGTGGCTGGTGGGTTTGAACTGTCAACTTTCTGGCTAGCAGTTAAACGTCTAAGGCACTATGCCAATGCAGAAAATAATGATGTTGTCAAGGATTTCATTTTACTTGGATCCACAATCAACATCCGTGGAAGCAGCACTCATGAAATCCTTACATTGGGCAAATCTGCTACAAAAGGCCTCTTTAAAGTGTAAAAAAGCAAAGATACCACTTTAAGGACTGGGGTGCACCTGACCCAAGCCATGGTATTTTCAATTGCCTCATATGCATGTGAAAGCTGGACAACTAATAAGACCAAAGAAGAATTCATGCCTGGAATATTGACTATACCACAGTCAGATGAACCAACAAATTTGTTTTGGAAGAACAGCCAGAAAGCTCCTTAGAAGCAAGCATGATGAGAGTTCGTCTCATGTACTTTGATCATATTTGGACTGAAGAGACCAGTCCTTGGAGAAGGACAGCATGCTTGGTAAAGTAGAAGCTCAGTGACAAAGAGGAAGAGGTTCAAGGAGATGGATTGACACAGTGGCTGCAAGGATGGACTCAAGCGAGGATGACACAGGACCAGGCAGTGTTCCGTTCTATTGTACATAGAGTTGTTATGAGTTGGGAGCTGATTCAATGGAACGAAACAGAGGGAGGTACTATCATCAGCCCTATTTTACAGATAAGGAAACTGAGATTCTGGGTGGTTAAAATTTTTCCAACGTCACACACCTCAAATGTGGCAGTTTGGACGTTTGAATCTAGGCAGTGTGGCTCGAGAACCTAGGACCTTAAATTGACTCTCTACGGACTAAATCAGAACGAGGGCCAAGCCCTGGGAAGCTGCCTAAGGCTTGGGAACCGACTGCGTACAGGACCACCGTAACTTTTCTTTTCTCCGAACTCCGACACCTCATTTCATTTGCCGCTCCAGCCAACAGCTGTCTAAACCAATCAACTTTTCAGGAGGG
>NW_006921686.1:7756312-7760054 GCF_000298275.1 Orycteropus afer afer | reverse complement strand
GGGTTTGAACCGCCAGCCGTCTGGTTAGCAGGCAAGTGACTTAGCCACTATGCTACCAGAGCTCCTTAGGCCTCTTCTTACCAGGCCTCTGAGCTGATTCCTCCTCTGCTCTCTTATGTACTCCTGACGTTTTTTCGGGCGCTCCAACCACTCATCGTGCTGTTTCTCCCAGTTCTCGGCCTTCCTCCACTTTCTGCGTTCTCCTGTATCGCCTCTAACTCGGGTTTTCTCCTCTGTCCAGAATTTCTTTCTGGGGCCCACAGAACCCTCCCCATCTCATCATCCCTTCCCCATCCCCGGTCTTTTTCCTGTTTCCCCCCATGTCCCTGTTCCCAATAAGCCTTTCTCTATTTTCTGACATCTCTTCCTATTGTCCATGATTTCCGTTGAGTTCTCTCTACCCCATGTTGCTTCCCTGACTCTTAGCCTTTTCCAGTCCTCCTTTCTTGCTCTGTTTCCTGGTCTCTTCCTTCCCACTACCTTGATTTGTCTCCTCTAGCTCTAACTGCTGCTAACCAATAACCCAGGGCCTGAACCTTCAACATATCCTTTGATCCCCATTCGCTTCCAGCTGTGTTCCTGCCTCTTTCTTTTGCCCTCTGTTCAACCCCTTTCTTTCTCTTATCCCTCTAAATAGTACTTCCCCCTCACCCCAAATCATGTTCTCTTCTCACCATTCATTGTTAGGTCTCTGGCTTATCTGCATGCTGACGGTCCCCTTTCTTTATCTTCTAGGACACCATGGACCCTCAGGGGTCTGCTCCTCAGCCTTTCCAGCAGCCTGAGAAACCTGGTCGTGTCCGCCGTCGGAAGACCAGAAGGGAACGTAACAGGGCCCTGGTAGGCAGCCGCAGGCCAACGGCCCATCGGGATCCTCCAGCAGTCAGTCGGGAGCCAACTGTGACCCGTCGGAAGCCACCCATGGCCCTCCGGAATACTATGGCCCCTGCTGCCCCCAAGCTCATGGTCATAACCCAGGGGCGACTGAGCCGGGAGCACTGGGGTCTCTTCAACCATGAGGTTAAATCACTGGATGTGGCGCGACTGCTTAATAGTAGGGACCTGGAGCCAGGTACCCCCCCACTTCCCACCAGGCCCTCCCCAAGCCTGGGCAGCATCCAAGAACCAGCCCCACAGTCAAGGGGCAAGGAGAACCAGTTTCCTGGAGGCTTAGGCCCAGGCCCACCCAGTCCCCTAGAGCTCCCTGGCTTGGATCAGCTGCTTCGGGAACTGCAGTGCCAGCTGATTCTGCCGCAGGCCTTCTCCAGGAGGAATCTGGTACAGGAGGCCAGGGACGCCATTGTGGGCACCTTACAGACCTGCCATGGCTGCGTGCCCGACCTTACCCTGGTGCTTCGGGGTTGCCAGCCACCCTTGCCAGGTGAGCCCACCCCTGCCCCCCGTGCTCCCCTTTGCCTTGTCTGCTCGCGTGCAGCTGTCTCCCATGCTTCTTTCCTCTGTGCCAGGAACCAAGCCCAGGGACCCTGAGAGACAGAGGATGACACCCTCTTGGATCAGCTGCATGGAGCAGGCCCCAGGAGAAGGCCAGCAGAGGAGGCGACAGGGGGCAAAGGAGCTCACGTTTGCCATGGCACACACCTCCAGCATTCCCACTGCACACAGGGCAAGCCTGGCACCGCCCAGGAGCCCCTGGCCCCCCTTACCTTCACCATCTGGGGCAGCCTGGGGTCCCCCCACAGCCTTTGACCTGCTGAAAAGCATCTGGCTGGTAGCCTCACCGCCTCCTCCTCGGCCCTGGGGGATTGGCCCACCGCAGCCCCTGCCTCAGCCACCATCTCCTTTGTTGACCAGAAGCTCAGCCCTAGACTGGAGCCCCAGTCCCCCTGCCCCGCTGCCCAGCCTCTCCTGGGTGGTAGCCCAGAGAAGCCCTGAGGCCTGGTCCTTTCCACCCATGAGACTGTACTGATGAGACTGAGACTAGGCTCAGGGCAGGAATCCCAAACTCTGAATCACCTCAATAAAATACCTTCCTTGTGGCCCTCTTGATTTTCATTGAGTGGCTCGAAGGAGCCAAGGGCCTAGGAGAAGCCTCTTTCCTCAGCTCTGAGTTTTGGGTCTAAGGTGGAGGAGAAAGGGCTGTCCCTTGCCACTTTTCCATGGGGCCACTGATGGGGGCACCTAGAGTTTCAGTCAGTTTGACACACATACACATTCAGTGCATCGGTGAGCCAGTCTCTGAACTCTGGCAATCCTGAGCCTCAGAGTGAGTCAAACTAAGACCCTGCCCTCATGAAACTTCCATCCAGTGGTGAGCACAGGCACCCAGTGGTTGTATCTGGGAGAGAGAGATGGGCAGGGCTGGTGCAGTCAGGGGGAGTGATGACTGTCTGCGTGATGAACGAGGTCTTCATAGACAAGTTAACACAGATGCTGTGTTTTTAAAGATTGGTGGAAACTTGCAAAGTAGAAGAGGAAAAGAACCTTTCGGGTAAGGGGGACAGTGTGAGTGAAGCCTGGAGGAGGGCAAATAGTGGATCTGGGACCATTCTGGTCTGACCCACAACCCTAGGCTATGCTGGGACCCGAGGAGCTCTTGTGGTACAATGGGTAAGGCTGACAACCAGAAGGTTGGAGGTTAACCCACCAGCTGCTCCATGGGAAGAAGATGAGGCAATATACTTCAGCCTTGGGAACCCTATGCAGGTCACTATGACTAGATGGCAGTGGGTGGATGCTGGGACCTAGAGTGAGTCATGTGTGGGCCCTACCCTTCCAGGGGGCTCCCTCCTATTTAGTAGCAGAGGGAACAGTGTGTGTGCAGGGTCAGAGCAGGAATGGAAAAGGGGCAAAATCCACAGACTGAATCTAGCCCATGAGGTGTGTTAAATTTTTCAATCAGTTGACAGTAAACAGTGAGCTGTTACAAATGTTTGCCCCTTGGCTTAGAGAGGGTTTTTTTTTTTTTTTTTTTTTTCATTTTGAGCAGAGCAAGTTGTCTGCAGTACAAGGAGAGGTATGAAGCTAGAGAAGTTTGTTGCAGTCTGATCAGGAAAATGAAGCTGAGGTGCTTGGCCTTTACTCGGTAGAAACTAGCCATGCTCCCCATTGCCCGCTGGAAAACAACAGGGTTCACAGGGCAGCAGCTGAAAGACTCCTTCTGTACTGGCATGAGGGACTGGGCCGGTAGATCACAGAATGAAGGCCAAGGTCATGGGGAGGAAGGGCAAGGCTGGGATTTGAACTTGGGCAATTTATTTCAGAACCCATGCTTCTAGGCATCTCACACCACCATCTATTTCACAGCATTTTGATGTCACACTCAGGTATAAGGGCCAGGAAAGGGTTAGGTAGTGGTGTGTGGTAGTTGTGGCTGAGGGCATTCTGCCACCTCTGTGCTGTGTGACCCAGAACAAGTGGCTTGCCCTCTCTGTGACTGTTTCTGTGGGGACCTCACAGGGTGCATCAGACCTGAAAGTGGACGTTTAGGGATGGGCACAGACTGGAGGTAGCTGTCGTGGGGCTAAGGTGAGCAATCCAAGAGCTGTTCAGTAGCTACACTAGGGGGAGGGGAGGACAGAACTCGAGTCTGTGGGTTTGTGGATGTGGTTAGGGGAGGTATGGCGAGTTCAGTTTAGGACATGGGAAGATGACACTAGGGGAAGAGAGGACTGGGACTAAGGGTGACAAAGACAGGGAAAGGGACATCCCCTCCCGCAGAAAGAGAGAAAGGGCCAGGCCAGCCCATCCCGGAGGAGGGGGCGGGGAGCGCGGCGGCGGGCGG
>NW_006921686.1:7748002-7755818 GCF_000298275.1 Orycteropus afer afer | reverse complement strand
TTGGGAGGGGGGAGGGCCGCCAAGGTGGTGCTGAAGGGACAGCACTTTTCACTGGGCCGAGAGCCCGAGTTCTCCACACTCCTGCTCAGGACCAGGCGGGCGCGTTTGGAAGATTCCTCAGCACGGGATGGTCTCAGGGACCACCGTGGGGGCCGGTGTGTGTGTGTGTGTGTGTGTGTGTGTGTGTGTGTGAATAACTAGGGGGAACCCCGTGCACAGTGTCCGGGACAGAAGGTGATCAGGTCCGAGATCTGGCCCCTCCAGGGTCTTTCTCAAGGCACCTGGGAAATGAGGGGGGTGTGCTTGAGGAGAGGGGAGGAAACTTGGGGGTGTGAGGGAGAAAGTCTGGTGGCAGAAATCCTGCATCCAAGGTGAAGGGGTCAGGGACAAATTTTGGAGGTGACTTGGTCTCCATATGGTACCTGGAACACCAGGTGTCAAGGTAAGGGAGAGAGGTCAGGGGGTTGGGACTCAGAAGAGGATCTATCTAATCGGGCCCCTTTTCCAGGACTGGGTGTTCCTGACAAGATTTTGCTTCCTCTCGGATTATGGCCGACTGGACTTTCGTTTCCATTACCCCGAAGTGAGTCTCCCCCAGCCACCCTACATGCTGAGGCTAAATGTGCCCTTGGCCTCTCAGGGCGAGGGCTACCCCAGCCCCCAAGCCCCATGCCTGAAATCTCTGGCTTTACAGGCTAAGTGCTGTCAGAACATCCTCCTGTATTTTGACGACCCATCCCAGTGGCCAGCGGTGTATAAAGCAGGGGACAAGGTGAGGACTGTGAGGAGGGTGGGGAGGGCAGGAGGTCATGGCTGGCCAGGAAATAACCCTGTCCCTGCCTCCCCAGGACTGCCTGGCCAAGGAGTCTGTGATCAGGCCAGAAAACAACCAGGTCATCAACCTCACCACCCAGTACGCCTGGTCGGGCTGTCAGGTGGGGGCCCAGCCTGCGGAACAGGCAGATGCGGAAGGTCAAAGGCCTGAGAGGCAGCAATGGCAGGCTTCAGCTTTCCCGCTCCCCCTCAGGTAGTATCAGAAGAGGGGACCCGTTATCTGAGCTGTTCCAGTGGCCGCAGCTTCCGCTCGGTTCGTGAAAGGTGGTGGTACATTGCACTCAGCAAGTGTGGGGTAAGAGCCTGGGGTGGCCTCCTGGGCCTTCTTCTCTTTGCCTTCCTGCTGGCCCCCTCCCTTCCCTTCCCAGGGGCCCCCCTTAGGCCTCCCCACTCCCCGCAGGGAGATGGCCTGCAGCTGGAGTACGAGATGGTCCTCACCAACGGCAAGTCCTTTTGGACCCGGCACTTCTCAGCTGATGAGTTTGGTGAGCACATGGGGACCCAGAAGCCAGGGTCTTTGTGGAAGCCTTGAGGTGCATGTCTGCTGAGGGGTACGCAGCCCGAATTAACAGTCCTCTTCCACCAAATCTGCAGGGATTCTGGAGACAGACATGACTTTCCTTCTCATCTTCATCCTCATCTTCTTCCTCTCCTGTTACTTTGGATGTGAGTCCAGTACATGGCAGGGAAAGGGTGTTAGGAGGTACGGGGAGCAGGGTTGGGGAGATGAGGTGTTCTCCCTTCCTGTCCAAGAACAACCTTTCTCGATCCCTCTTCTCAGATTTGCTGAAAGGCCGTCAGTTGCTCCATACAACTTATAAAATGTTCATGGCAGCGGCAGGAGTGGAAGGTGAGGCTTAGGGTATCCCATCTTTGGGGTTCTGTGGGAGGAAGGGCTGGGAGCCTGGACTCCTGGGTCCTGAAGGAGGAAGGACAAGGGGCCTGGGACTCCTGGGAATTTAGGGAAGAGGGGGCTAGGACCAGGATTCTTGGATCTGAGGGAGGAGGGACTGGGGCCTTGACTCCTGGATCTGAAGGAGGAGGAAGCTAGGACTTTGACTCCTGGGTCCTGGGTCAGGAGGCTGGGAACCAGGACCAGAGTCTCCTAGGAGAAGGTCAGTGGGACTAGAGTTCTGATGGGGATGGAGGAAGGGTTCTGGGTGTGGTACCAGGGGGTAGTGATGCACAAAAGCTACCGTCATCTTCTCCCTTTGCCTACCCTCCCTCCAGTCCTGAGCCTCCTGTTTTTCTGCATCTACTGGGGCCAGTATGCCACCGACGGCATTGGCAACGAAAGTCTGAAGATCTTGGGTGAGGACGAAGCGGGGGCGGGGTGGGGGGGTGGCTGGAGCCTCAGCTGGGGCTTCCTCTCTGAGCCCCTCTCTCCCACCTTCTCCCAGCCAAGCTGCTCTTCTCCTCCAGCTTCCTCATCTTCCTGTTGATGCTCATCCTTCTGGGGAAGGGATTCACGGTGACACGGTGCCCGGGCTGGGGTGGGAGGGAGCGCTCCTGGGGTGGCTGGGCTGGAGAGCAGGGCAGCGGGGCGGGTCTGGGGGGGGTGACCGCGCCCTCCTCCCTGACGGCCCCCCGCCCCCCTGTCTCCCCTCATGGCCTGCCGCCAGGGGCCGCATCAGCCATTCAGGCTCGGTGAAGCTGTCTGTCTACATGACCCTGTACACCCTCACCCATGTGGTGCTGCTCATCTACGAGGCTGAAGTGAGTCCCGCCTGGCCCCAGGCCCCGCCCCTCAAGCACCGCTCCCCGCAGGCCCCGCCCTCCACAAGCCCCGCCCCCAGGGGCCCGCCCTCCTCCATCCGGTAAAGTCTTTGGGCGCTTCCTCGACCTGTTTCACCGCACCGCACTGTTCCGGCTCGTTTTCTTTCCCTCTCAGTGGTTTTCCGCCTTCTCATCTGTCTAAGTGTGTTCTTTTTCTTTTCACCATCTCTGAGTAGCTTTCTTCCTCCTCCCTCAGTCTCTCACTGTCTGTCACATGTATGGGCAATGTCCTAAGAGTTCAGGAGTCACACAGACCTGGATTGCATCCTGGCTGCCCCACTTCCTACCTGCTGCCCCCTTGGGCAATGTCCCCCGCCCCAGCCTGTTTCCTCTTCTGTAAAAGGGGGATAACCAAAAAAAAAAAAAAAAAAATTCACTGCCGTTGAGTGAGATCCAACTCAGCGACCCCTCCTTGGGTTTCTGAGGCAGTATCACTACAGAAGTAGACTGCCCAACCTTCCTTCTGAAGAGTGGCTGGTAGGTTTGAACTGCCAGCCTTCTGGTTAGCAGTCAGATGCCTGTGGCACTATGCCACCCACCATAAGGGCTCCTTTAAACCCTTGTTTGGCTTTGGCCAAAGGGTTCCCCTCAACTTCAGTTTCCTCCTCTCTGAAATGGGGTGATGAGCCCTAGCTTGTAGAGTTGATGCTGATTAAAGAAGCTCACACACGGTAGATGTTTAGGCTGTGTTGGGCACATGCACAGGAGCCCTGGTGGCACAGTGGTTAAGCACTTGGCTGCTAACTGAAAGGTTGGTGGTTTGAACACCCTAACTGCTCTGCCAGAGAGAAATGTGGCAGTCTCCTTCTGTAAAGATGACAGCCTTGGAAACTCTATGGGGTAGTTCTTTTCTGTCCTATTGGGTTGCTAAAAAACTCACTGCTGTAGAGTTGGATGCAACTCATAGTGACCCTTCCTTGGGTTTCCCGAGGCAGTGTCACTACGGAAGTAGATTCCCCAACCTTCCTTCTGAAGAGTGGCTGGTGGGTTTGAACCTCCAGCCTTCTGGTTAGCAGTCAAATGCCTTAGGCACTATGCCACCAGAGCTCCCAATTGGGTTGCTGTGAGTTGGAATCAACTCAATGGCAATGGGTGGGGACATGCAGCTACTAAATTTTCCTCCTATCTTTTTCCTGTGCTCTCTACCTCTGTATGCTTCGGCCTCCATCCTTCTCTCTGGCCATGCCCTTCTCCTGACCCAGTACCTCTGCTCCCTGGGTGCCCAGGGGTGGGATCCGGGTTCCCTCTTTGGAGGGTGGGAGGCCAGGGCTGTGACGACCCCTCTCCCTCGGAACCAGTTTTTCGACCCGGGCCAGGTATTGTACACATATGAGTCACCGGCAGGCTACGGGCTCATCGGGCTGCAAGTGGCAGCCTACGTGTGGTTCTGCTACGCCGTGCTCATCTCCCTGCGCCACTTCCCGGAGAAGCAGCCCTTTTATGTGCCCTTCTTTGCTGCCTACACCCTCTGGTAAGACATGATGGGCCCCCAACCTGTCTCTGCCTCCCAGTCCTCTCCAGAAGGGGCTGTCTCCAACTCACACCCGCTTCAGTGAGGCAGATGGGCTTTTAAGACAGGCAGCTGTGGGCCATTACCAAAGTCGGTCACTTACTTACTTTGTCACTTTGGAAAAACTACTTTCCCGCTTTGTGCCCCTGTTTGCTTCCCCAGAAAATGGGATGGCCAATAGTACCTACTGCAAATGATTATTTTGCGCATACATGGGGCAGTACGTGACAGCCTAGTGTCTGGCACTGAGGAAGTGTTCAACAAAGCTAGTTAGTTAACATTCATCATAACATGGCAGGGAAGCAGGTGGATTTCCCTTCCAGACTGCCTGGGTTCACATCCCAGTTCTAAAGCTCATAAACTGTGTGACCTCGGGCAAGTCATTTGACTTCTCGCTGCCTCAGTTTCCTCACCTGTTTAACGGGGATGGAAATTGCACCTGCCTCATAGAGTTGCTGTGAGAACTGAATGGGTTTATACATGTAAAATGCTTAGAAACAGGGATTTGGGGTGGGGTGCAACCAAGTTAAATTCCACCCCGTCCTTGCCCCACTCTGAGTTGCCCCGGCTAGTGAGATTCCTGTCCCCTTTTGACCTCTGCATTCTGACTCCCCTCTAGTTTGAGACCCACCTGGAGCATGTGTGTGCATGACAGGGGATGGGGGACCATGGGGTGGACGGAGGGCAGGAACCATGTCTCTATTGACCCAATACCCCTCAGGTTTTTTGCGGTTCCCATCATGGCCCTGATCGCCAACTTTGGGATCCCCAAGTGGGCCCGGGAGAAGATTGTCAACGGGATCCAGCTAGGGATCCATTTGTACGCCCATGGCGTGTTCCTGGTGAGGACGGTCAACCATGGGGATGGGAAACCCCCATAGGCAGGGGATGCACGAGGCACTCCTAATCCTCCTGAACCTTCCGGTTGGAGCTCTTGATCCATTTCTCTCACATCATTCCTTTAGTTTTTCATTAGATGCTACTGAGAGCCTGCTGGGTGCCTGCAGGCTATTTATCCCACTCTGTCCCCTGGAGTCCACCCTCTTCCATTCTTCTCTCTCCAACCTATGTCTTGACCTCTTCTCCAAATCTCCCCTCCAACTTTGTCCCCTTCCTCCATTCCCATTCCAGATCCTGTGTCCCCAGCCATTCACATCTGCATCCCCACTGTGTTCCCCAAATCCTTTGGCTTACACCGCCCCCATTCTCCCATCTCTGTGTCCCCCCATCACAGGCCACTGTTTAGGAAGGAGCAACTGGGGTTGGACATGCTTGGGACCAATAGCCCCACTCTTGGGGTTCAAGAAGGGCTAGATCTGAATGGCATTACGTAGACCTGGGAAGATACTAGCACAACCTAGTCTTTACCCCAGACATCGGACTTTTTGGACGACATTCTCACATTCATTCGTTCATTCCTTCATCAACCACTTAATGGAACTGGCATGAATTTGCTCCTGATCTCTTATCTTTGGGAGCTCTGGTGTAGTGCCTAAGGCATTTGACTGATAACCAGGAGGCTGGCTGGTGGGTTCAAACCCACCAACCGCTCCTCAGAAGGAAGGTTGGGCAATCTACTTCCATAGTGATACCACCTCAGAAACCCAAGGAGGGGTCGCTATGAGTCAGATCTGACTCGATGGCAGTGAGTTTTGTTTTTTTTTTCCCCTTATCTAATTGTCCAAACAGCTCCTAGGACAAGTCATTATACACCCACTATACTGTTAGGGGGGAGCTCTGGTAGTGTAGTGCCTAAGGCATCTGACTGCTATCCAGAAGGCTGGCGGTTCAAACCTACTAGCCACTCCTCGGAAGGAAGGCTGGGCCATCTACATCCGTAGTTATACCACCCTGGAAACCCAAGGAAGGGTCGCTATGAGTCGGGACCGACTCGACGGCACATAACAACAACAACAACAACATACAGTTAGGGGAAGCTAACGCCCAGAGATGGAGGTTGCTGGCCAGGGCTCCATGGCCTTTGGTGACAGGGTTGGGATTTTGAGCCCATCCTTCAAGAGCATACCACAAAGATCTCACTTAAGAGAGAGGCAGACAGGGAAACAGGCATTGCCAGGGCCCCAGCTCCTGTTCCCGGGGGTCTGTGACGTGTTCTGTGCAGGCAATGTACTCAGCTGTTGAGGAAGGGGGTCAGGGCCTCCATCTTCCTCCCCTAGAGCCTGATTTAGGTGCACACTTGCTCACCTTCCCTGGGACTGTCGATCTCAAAGCTCTGCAGGAAATCAGGAAGGGACATAAAGAGGAGAAACTCTGAGAACCTGCCACACGTCCCATGTGCCAGGCTGTGCACCAGTGGCCTTCATTTCCACCTTTCCAAGCACGTACAACAATCCCTTTTCCCCAGTGGAACTCAGGGAGTTTAATCAACGCGCCCCAGATGCCGCACTCAGTGAGCTGTGGAGTCAGGAGGTGGGGTGCCGGTTCAGCATGCCAAACGTGCTTCCTGCTACATTTCACCTTCAGCCACCTCCCTTCCTAAAAATGCTCAGATTAACTCAGTACAGCTCCACCCCTGGCACCCCACTGCTCATTGGGGTTATCTCCTTGTTCATGTCTTTAGCACAACCTTGGAGGGGCTGTGCTGGGCTTCTGGGGGCCAGTGATGGAGTCACACACGGTTCCTGCTCTCATGGCCTTCCAGACTAATCCAGGAGATACCCGTACATTCAACTCATATTCCCACCCCCATGGAAGGCTTACTTATGTGTCAGGCACCCTTCTAGAAGGTTCTAGCAAAGGATAGGACAGTCAAGGTTCTACTGCAGGGAGTGAACATTCTAGAATCTATCAGTTGCTGTCCATCTGAACATTCTGTGTTTATGGAAATCCTCTATAATCTGAGCTGATGCAGTAGCTACTCACCACATGTGGCTACTGAGCACTTGAAGTGTGGCTAGTGTGACCGGAAAACTGAAATTTTAGTTAATTTCAATTAAACAGCCACCAGTGGTTAGTGGCTGTCCTATGGGACAGCACAGGGCATTGATGCTTAACCAATCAGTGACAACCCACAGTAATCAGTGCTCTGATGGACCAAGTACAGGCAGAGTAGTAACTGTGATGCCAGGAAAGGTCAGAGCCCAGGGAGGCAGCCCAGGGCACTGTGAGAGCCCAACTCAGACTCACTGTCACCGAGTGGATTCTGACTCATAGCGACTCCCTTTGGGTTTCCGAGGTGGTAAATCTTTCCGGAAGTAGACTGTCCAATCTTCCTTCCACGGAGTGGTTGGTGGGTTTGAACTGCCAACCGGTTAGCAGTCAAATGCCTTAGGCACTACACCACCAGGGCTCCCGGTGAGATAGCAAAGGACGTACCTAATTCATTCTGAAGGATTGTGGGAAGGGGATGTCAAGTGGAGGGGAATCCTTAGGACCCCGCGTTTCTGGGGAAGCCTGGGGTCTGCAGAGTGCTTCTCCAACCTTTGCCCGGCCTCTGGCCCCAGATCATGACACGCCCGTCAGCGGCCAACAAGAACTTCCCGTACCACGTGAGAACATCACAGATCGCTTCAGCCGGTGCCCCAGGCCCAGGAGGGAGCCAGTCCGGGGCCAAGGCCTTCCCGCAGCACGTCTATGGGAACGTGACGTTCATCAGCGACTCGGTGCCCAACTTCACGGAGCTCTTCTCCATCCCCCCGCCCGCCTCCTCCGTAAGCCCCGCGGCCCCGGCGCCCG
>NW_006921686.1:7733373-7747803 GCF_000298275.1 Orycteropus afer afer | reverse complement strand
TGCGCACGCCCCCGCCGACGCCACGCGCGGTGCCCCCGCCGCCCGCCTTCCGCGGCTCTCCCCGCCCGCCGCCCGAGTTCGCCGGTCGCGCCCCGACACCACCCCTTGAGTACCTGGCCCCGCTGCCTAGGCGCCCCGCCACCCACTCGTTCCCCGACTGACACGTGCGTCCGCACCGAGGGTGGAGGAGTTCTTTGGGGTAGGGGGACGGGCCTTCGGGGCCGCATCTGCCCCCCCCGGGGGTCCCGGGCGGCCTCTTACCCTGACCCCCCTCCCAGGCCGGGAAGCAGGTGGAGGAGACGGCGGTGGCGGCGGCGGTGGCCCCGAGGGGCCGCGTGGTGACCATGGCCGAGCCGGGCGCGGTCTCCCCGCCCTCTCCTGCCCGGCTCCCTAAATCAGCCGACCGGGGCTGGGACGGCCCAACGGCGCCCTACCAGCCGCTCGTGCCCCAGACGGTGGCGCCACACGCCGGCTTCACTGAATACTTCAGCATGCACACGGCCGGGGGCACTGCTCCCCCGGTCTGACCACCCTTGTCCCCCCCTGCCCCGTGGGCCCCATCCCAGTCCCAGGCTCGGCCGTCACGGGCCTTCCCGACCCTCCCCACCCCCGCGCGCCCAGGTGTGAGTGCGCAGCGTCCTGTCTGCTCTCCCCCATTTTTGTGCCAAACGGTCCCGCGGGAGCCACTGTCCCCGTCCCCTCCCTCAGCCCCCGCCTCGAGTGGCGCCGGATTCTGGGCTCCTGCTGTTCCGCGACCTTCGGCCCGCCGCCCCCCTCCGAGACCTCTGACCCCACTGGACCCTGGGACCCTCGCGACGATCACCAGGACCCTGCTCGTGACGCTCTGGGACTCCGAGACCCAGAACCGTTCTCCCGGGACGGATACTGTGAAGTTGGTCTCTGCTCTGACAGCCCTCCTTCGGATCTATGTGACCTCGGACCCGTTCTCTGTTGGCCCACCTTCGCTCTATCCCGAGGGGCCTTCCCTCAGTTCCCAGGCAGAAAGACTTTTTTTTTTTTTCTCCCCCCTTGCCAAAATAAAGAGGATTCGTTCAGTTTCTATCCATAAGGTGGCCTCTTTGACATCTTCACGGTGCTCAGAGCTGGAACTGAGCAAGAACTGCAGGCAAATCCAAACCAAGCTCATTGCCCTCGAGTCCATTCTGACAGCGCCCCTAGAGGACAGAGTAGAACTGCCGCAGAGGGTTTCCAAGGCGTAATCTTTACGTAGACTCATGTTCCTCCTGTAGAGTGGCTGGTAGGTTCCAACCGTTGACTTTTGGCTAGCAGCTGAGCGTTTAACCACTGCGCCACCAGTGCTCCTGAGACCGAGGCAAAGGCCTGGATAACCGACTTTTATTATTATTATTAATTGTGATTTGGGTGAACATTTACAGAGCAAATTCACTTTCCATACAGCAGTTCACATACACTTTGTCTCATTTTACCACATTGCAACAGCGCCCCTCCCACTTCCTCCCCATAGTAGTTACCTCTTCCCTGGCTCCTTCCCTCTGATGCACTCCTGCCCCCTGAGCTGTCACCCTGTGCATAAACAGCTCTTCTTTCTCCCATGATTGTTCTCTCCAAGGAGTGTATCTACTTCTCAGGTATAATGTTCAACTCATATATATGTGTTGTTCGGCGGGAAGCCACAGGTGTGGGTGGATAACCAACTTTTTTTAATACTTTTTTTTTTTATTAGGATTTGGGTGAAGATTTACAGAGTAAATTCACTTTTCATACAGCAGTGGATAACCAACTTTTATCTTGACCTAGAATCTGAGAACAATGAAGATATAGACCATCCTACAGAGCCCTCTAAAAACCAAAACCAAACGCACTGCCGTCGAGCCGGATCCGTCTCATAGAGAACTCTCCTTGGGTTTTCGAGGGGGTATCACTACAGAAGTAGATCGCCCAGCCCTCCTTCCCAGGAGTGACTGGTGGGCTTGAACCGCCAGCCTTCTGGTTAGTAGTCAAATGACTTAGGCACTACGCTACCAGAACTCCTTACAAAGCCCTCTGTTGTTGTTATGTGCCGTACACTCAGCGACCCCTCCTTGGGTTTCCGAGGCGGAATCACTACGGAAATAGATTGCCCAACCTGCCTTCCGAGGAGTGGCTGGTGGGTTTGAACCGCCAGCCTTCTGGTTTGCAGTCAAGTGCCTTAGGCACTACGTTATCAGAGCTCCCTACAAAGCCCTCTATTGCACCTATTTTACTTGCCCTTTCCCCAGTTGGAGGTAGAGGCGCCCTTCAGGGGCACATACTTCGCTTAGCCACAAGCGCTTAGAGTTTAGGTTACTGCGCATGTATGACTCCGATTCTCAGGCCAAGGAGGTCACTGTTGCGCATGCGGCTGGAAACAAATGGGCGGGGAAGTTGCCGGAAATCTCCCTTTGCAGAGGGGTGGGGTTGGGCGCTCTGCAGTCCTCCCAGGGCCGCTCTGACCTGCCGCCCCACGACTTCTCGCCTCCTCTCCATCGGTCCTCCCACCGCGGCCGCTCGGTCCCCGCCCCCTCGGCATCCCAGCGGGTCTTCTCCCGGCCGCTCTGGCCCGAGCGTCCCCTCATCTCTTTGATCTGGCCCATCCGGCTCCTGGAGGGAGGCGCGGGTGGGTGAGCAAACGAGAGCGTCTATGGGGTCCGGGACCCGAGACCCTGAAGACAGGCTCAGCTCCAGGCACCCACTCGCGCCCCGCCCCCAGCTGGAGGGGCCTCACCGGGGCCTGGTGGGTTCGGGCCTGCACCACCTCCCCGGCCCGGTTGATGGAGGCCCTCGCCGGGCTAGAAAGCCCTGTGCCCCTAGGGGGGCCACCTATGTATAAGGGCCATTTTGGCCCTTAGGGGCCTGCGTCTCTAGCTGCTGAACACCGTTTATGGGGGCTCTGCCGTCTATGGGGCCTCTTCTCTGTAGGGGAGTCTCACAGCCCCTCGGGGCGAGCCGCGTCTGTAGCGGTCCCATTTTCAGGGTCTATCATGGGTGTATAGAGCGCGCCTCTCGGCTTCCAGAACTTGTAGACAGCACCCATTCCGTTCGCCGGGACTGCGTCTCCTGGCCCTTCCCGGTCTACAAAGGCGTTCTCCTACAGAGGTCGCATTTGCAGGGGCTCACCCCAGGTCGGGGGTCCTCCCCGGGTTTTTCGGGCCCGTCCTGTCTCTGAGGCTCGGTGCAGGAGGCGGCCATGGCCCTGGGCCCTTTTCTGGCCAGAGTGCTGACACTGGCCTTGGGCGTGCTGGGCCCGCTGTTCCCCGGAGCTAGGGCAGGGGACTGCAAGGGGCAGAGGCAGGTGCTGCGGGAGGCGCCAGGCTTCGTGACCGATGGTGCAGGCAACTACAGCGTCAATGGCGACTGCGAGTGGCTCATCGAGGGTGAGTTCCCCGGGTCACTCACTCATCCGCTAACTCATTCATTCATGCACTCATTCATCCTCTCCCCACAGTGTGGGGTTCTGGGCCAGGCCTCTTGCTCTAACAGACTGGACACCAGGGTTACAGCAGCCTAAGGCTTGCTGCCCTGGAAGGCCGTGGAGTCTGGTGGAGGAGGCAGACCCAGACCCAGATGGACAGTTACAATCCAGGAGCAGTAGTGAGGGGTATTCTGAGAGATTACTAGAAACTGAGACTCTGAGAGCAACCACCGACTTTGAACTTGGCCTGTAGTACTTACTACCACTGTGACTTTGGGCAAGCACCTCCTTTTGTCTGAGGGTCAGTCCCTCTCTCTCAATGAGGATAATAGTATCCATCTTATAGGGTTGTTGGGATTAAATGAGACCAGATATTTTATCATGCCTGGCTCATAGTACGTTGTGGTTTTTGTTAGGTGTCATCAAGTCAGGTCCAACTCATAGCAACCGTTCGTACAACAGAATGAAACATTGCTTTGTCCTGCGTCATCCTCAGAATCGTTCCTGGGTTTGAGCCCATTGTTGCAGTCACTGTGTGTTCTTCCAACCTGAAGGGCTCATCTGCCAGCAGTAGCAGACACTGTCCTGTTGCTATCCGATAGGTTTTCAGTGGTCAGTTTTTGCAGAAGTAGGTCAGCAGGTCCTTCTAGCCTGTCCGTCTTAGTCTGGAAACTCCACTGAAACCTGTCCACCATGAGTGGACTTCTTGGTGTTTAAAATACCAGGGGCATAGCTTCCAGCCTCACATCGGCACACAAGCCACCACAGTATGACAAACAGTATGATGAATGGTGGGGCCCGTAGTAAGTGCTCAATAAATGGGATTAGAATCAGCACTGTCTTTAAAGTACAGGTAAACCTTGTTTCATTTTATTGTGCTTTGCAGATACTGCATTTTTCACTAATTGAAGGTTTGTGGCAACCCTGCGTCGCATTGAGCAGGTCCGTCGGCACCATTCTTCCAATAGCGTATGCTTATTTCATGTCTCTCTAACATTTTGGTAATTCTCACAATATTTCGAACTTTTTCATGATGTGTAAACATTTTTTTTCCTTCTTAATTTATTTTTTGTTGTGATTTAGGGGAAAATTTACAGAGCAAATTCATTTTCCATATAACAGTTTATACTCATTTTGTTTACTGACATTGACCGCAATCCCCATAATATAACAGTTCTCTTCCCACTTCTTCCCTCTGGTTACCTCTTCCCTGTGTCCCCCTTTCCTATGCATTCCTGCCCTCTGAGCTATCTCCCTGTGCAAATACTGGCCTTCTGGTCTCCCATGATGGACTTTTCTAAGGAGTATAACTACCTGGTATAAATGTTCACATTACATGCCTGTCTATTGTTAGCCTGGAAGCCACAGAAATGAGTTCAGTTCTAGGCCTGAAGGGTGACTTGGGGCCATAGTCTTGGGGCTTTCACCAGTCTCTAGCAGACTGATAAGCCTGATCTTTTCTTATGATTTTGAGTTTTGTTCCACATTTTTCTCCTACTCTATCCAGGATCTCCTATTTTGATCCCTTTCTGAGTGGTTGACAGTGGTAGTCAGGTACCATCTAGTTCTTCTGGTCTCAGGGTCAAGTAGGCTGTGGTTCGTATGGTCCACTAGGCCTTTGGACTAATTGTTTCCATGCATCTTTGGTTTTCTTCTTTCTTCTTTGCTCTGGATGAGGAGAGACCAATTGTTGCATCTAGATGGCTGCTTGCAAGCTTTGAAGACCCCAGTTGCTACTCACCAAAGTAGGATGTGGAATAATGTTTTTGTGTTATATGTGTAAAGGTAACTTTTTTGTGCACTGGGGAAGCAAACAATTCACGTGACTGTCTTTATTGTGATACTCACTATTGCTGGGGTCTGCAACCAAGCCCATGATGTCTCCAAGGTATGCCTGTGTTGCAGGGAAAGTACTTTTCCATACAATTGTGTGTCAGATGTATTTGCCACTGGGACCTGGCAGACACCAAGACAGTGTTGGTAGTGCCTGAGACCTTAGGGCTCAGGGTCCAGAGGGGAGGACAAATACATCAACAGATAGTGACACGATAGTTGGTCCTAATAGAATGGGGAAAAAATATGGACCAACACTCAAATTCTTATTTTAAAAGAAAAGCCAGACAAACTGCAACAGTAGAAAACTTAGGACTCCCTGAGACTGTCACCCTGAAACACTCTATATACTCTTTGTACCTAGAACCAAAACTGTACCCTGAGATCACCTTGTAGGGAAATGGAGTGACACACAAGCTAAAGAATGGGACCTACTGGAATTGAACCCACACCTGTGGCCTCCAGCCAAACAGAAGACAGGCATAAGAGTTGAACATGTACCTGAGGTAGATACACTCCTTGGAGAGAACAATCATGGGAGAAAGAAGGGCTGCTTATGCACAGGAAGACAGCACAGGGGGCAGGAGTGCATGGAGGGATGGACACAGGGAAGAGGTAACTATCGGGAGGAAGTAGGAGGGGAGCTGTTGCATTGGGATAAACTGTCAATGTCGTCAGACAATGTATGTGTGAACTGCTGTATGGAAAGTGAATTTGCTCTGTATACTTTCACTCAAATCATAATAAAAAAATAAATAAAAGAAAAAACATTGCATACTAACCCAAATCATAATAAAAAAATAAATTAAAAAAAAATCATTGCGTACTATTAAAAAAAAAAAAAGAATAGAACCTATATGATTGGTGCTCTACTTAAAAACCGGCACTATGGGATGAAAGAAGGAGCTCTGGTGACACAGTGCCTAAGACATTTGACTGCTAACCAGAAGGCTGGAGGTTCAAACCCGCCAGCCACTCCTCGGAAGGAAAACTGGGCAATCTGCTTATGTAAAGATTTACTGCCTCAGAAACCCAACGGGGGTCTCTATGAGTCAGAATCAACTCGATGGTGGTGGGTTTTTGTTTTGTTTTGTTTTGGTTTGGTTTTTGAGATGAAAAGGCCAATACTTATCAAAAGCAAAGATGAGGGGTTGGGAAACTCGAGTGCTGAAAGGGGAGCAGCCTGAACACAGCAAGTGCACACATTGGGATAAGGCAACTAATGTCACCCAGCTGTCTGGGGAAATTGTCAAATGAGAACCTGACTTGCTGTGTAAAATTTCACCAAAAACTCAATAAAAGACTAAAAACAAAACAACACCCCAGAAAACCAGTGACAGACCAAAGTGTCGGAACTGTAAGGGAAGAAGCCCAGAGACCTGTGGGACCCCACAGCAGGTATCTGAGCTGGAGGAGGGTGGGAAGTAGAGGCTTCCTGGAGGAGGAGACGTCTGAGCTGAGGCCTTTAGGATTCATAGAAACTATCCAGGAGCCGTGGTGGTATAGTGGTTAAAGCATTTGGCTGTTAACCAGGTCAGTGGTGGTTCAAATGTACCAGCTCCTCCATGGGAAAAGATGAGGCAGTCTACTTTTGTAAAGATTTACAGCCTTGGAAACCCTATGGGGCAGTTGTATTCTGTGCTCTAGGGGTGCTGTGCGTTGGAATCGACTTGACCTCAGTGGGTTTGGTTTAGGTTTTACTTCCATAAAGATTTACTTCCTTGGAAATGCTATGGGGCAGTTCTGTTGTTAGGTGCCATTGAGTTGACTCTGACTTATAGCGACCCTGTGTACAACAGAACGAAACACTGCCTGGTCCTGCATCAGCCTTACCACCTTTGCTCTCCCTGAGCCTATCGTTGGAGTCAGTGTGTCAATCCATCTCCCACTTTGCCAAGCATGATATCCTTCTCCAGGGAGTGGTCCCTTCTGACAGCAAGACCAAAGTAGGTGAGATGAAGTCTGGCCATTCTCACTTCCAAGGAGCATTCTGGCTGCTCTTGTTCCGGGACAGATTTGTTCGTTCTGGTAGCCCTTGGGACTTTCAGTATTCTTCACCAACCCCAGAACTCAAAAGCATCAACTCTTCTTCAGTCTTCCTTTTTCATTGTCCGGCTTTCACATGCATATGAGGTGACTGAAAATGCTGTGGCTTGGGTCAGGCGCACCTTAGTCTTCAGGGAGATATCTTGGCTCTTCAGCACTTTGAAGAGGTCTTCTGCAGCAGATTTGCCCAGTGCAGTACGTCATCTGATGTCTTGACTGCCGCTTCCATTGGAGTTGGAATCAACTCAATGTCAGTGGGTTTGGTTTTTGGTGTCCAGGAGCCCTTGTGGCACACTGGTTAAGCACTCACCTGCTAACCAAAAGGTCAGCAGTTTGAACTCACTTGTTTCTCCCCAGGGGGAAGATGTGGCAGTCAGTGTCTGTAAAGATTACAGCCTTGGAAACCCTATAGGACAGTCTGTTTTATCCTCTAGGGGTGCTTTGAGTCGGAGTTGACTCCATGGCCATGAGTTTGGTTTATTTTGCTTTATCCAGAAGGAAGAGGAGGAAGAAGAGCATTCTGGGAAGAAGGAACAGCCTGTGCAGAGGCCCTGAGTACGGGAGAGTCTGGCACATTGGATGTGGCCAGGAGAGGGGCTGTGTCTGTTTGATTCACAGCTGTCTCTCCAGGATCTAGCCCCTCCCTTAGCACCTCTTTGTCAGTGATTTATGTTTCCTTCAACTCACTATCTACTGACCCTTCTCCCATGCCGCACGGTCCTGGGAGTGTAGTGCTGACTTTGACAGCCTCCGCCCTACCCTCACGGGCTCCCAGTCCAGTGGGAGAGACAAACCCACCGCTAGGAGGTCTTTCCCGCCTGTATGTGACAGAGACACGAAGTAAGCACAGGCTGTTGGAAAAATGGCGCTGACAGACTTGCTCGACTCGACACAGAGCTGCCACAAACCTTCAACTAGTGAACAGTGCCAGCCCCGAGGAGGCTTCAGTTGAGCCTAGGATATATCTGAGCCGAGATCGGAAGTCTGTGTAGGAGGGAGCAGGAGGAGTTTACAGGCAAGAAGAATAGCTGATACAAAGGCCTAGAAAAAGATAGTGGGTGCTTCTAAGGAACTAGAAACTCAGTGCACTAGAACACAGACTAGGAGGTGTGGTGGCACAGTGCTTAAGGCATTTGACTGCAAACCAGGAGGTTGGAGGTTCAAACCTACCAGCCACTCCACAGAAGGGAGATGGGGCAATCTGCTTCCATAAAGATTACCACCCTGGAAGTTCAGGGGGCATCGCTATGAGTCTGAGTTGACTAGATGGCAGCACGTTTCGTTTGGTTTGGTTTAGAACACGATACAACAGAGCATGCGATAAGCCAGAGGCTCGAGGGGCTGGAGGAGCTGCACGGTGTCGGACCTTGTGACTTTGAATTGCAGCTTGAGAGCAATAGGGAGCCATGAAAAGAGGCCCAAAGGCAATGGCTGGGGAAGGTCTGGAAGGCCTTGCAGAGCAGTGGATGTAGGAGCTGGACCCCAAGGAGAGGTCGGAGTGTCCTAGACAGAGGAGACCATGGGCAGAGGCTGGAGGTATGACAAGGCCTGGATTATGGGGCCCTCTGCCCCCTTGGTAGGCGCAGTGGGAGCCATGGAAGTGTTTGAGCAGGAGAAGGACATGATCTGATCAATGTTTTAGGACGATCTGGCTGGCTGCTGTGTGACTTATGGACAGAGGAGTGTGTCTAGCTTGGTGGCCATTCGTGTGAGGCTGAGGGAAATAGGGGTGTGTGGATAAACCCCCCTCTGGCCCTGAGGAGCCCCCGTCTGGTGAATAAGAGGGTTGGACACACACAGTCACAGCCCCCAGTATGTTCAGGACTGAGGCAGAGGGAGGGGCAGCGCTGGGTAGAAGAGGAGGGAAAGGACTCCGCTGGAGGTCACAGAGGAGCTGTTACTAGAGCAGGGTTCTGGAGTATGCTTAGGAGTTTGCTGGGCAGGAAAATGGAGCTGTTTCTATGACGATGTGAGAGGGGCTGATGGATCTTGGGTCCACCTCTAAGTTTGATCTGTTTGGGAGGTGGGGGGGAGCCAGAAGCAGGGCAGGAAGGCCCTTGAGTGTCATGCTGAGCAGCTTGGCCTTTCTCTTGAGGCTGATGGGGAGCCATGGAAGGATTTGGAGCAGAAATGGCACATTTCTCAGCCTGGGTCCGGAGTGGACTAGAGACTGTGTGTGATGGTCTTACAGGAGAGAATGAGTTCTGAACTGGGGCCAGGGCTGAGAGGGTAAAGAGGTAAGGGGCTAGCACAGAGAGATGTTTGTGGTTTCATCAGTGAGGCTTGGGGACCAACTGGCTGGATGTGGGGGTGAGGGAGGTGACCAGGAGACCTTCAGACTCTCCTTGATCTCCCATCCTTTCGAACGCCTGTCACCTCTAAGAACCAACATGTTGTCCCAGCTTTTAAAAATAAGCCACCAATCCACTTTTGCCTTTTGTTCCTATATTGTGTGTAATTCTGGTAACATCCTTATGAACTAGAGGCATCCTGGGTGCTTTTGAAGGAGCTCTGGTGTTTAGTGGTTAAGGTATTTAGTGGCTGCTAACCAAAAGGTCCGTGGTTTGAGCCCACCCACTGCTCCAGGGACGAAAGATGAGGCAGTCTGCTTCTGTAAAGATTTACAGCCTTGGAAACCCAATGGGAGTTGCTATGAGTTGGAATTGACTTGACGGCAGTGAGTTAGGTTTGTTTTTTTGGGTGCTTTTGAAGACGGATGTTTCAAGCTTAGATCTCTGGCTGGCTGGGATGATGGCCACCAAGACGGTTGAGTGGAAACAGGAGACCTTGAACTTGGGAAGGAACTTGGGGAAGACAGCTGGTGAGCCAGCCGCCCGCGGGCACTTGACAAAGACACAGTTGTTGTGATTCTGGGAACAGAGCTTTGTAGTTTGTTCGAGGCTAGTAAGATTCTGGGAGGTCTGGCTGCCTAGTCCAGCCAAACTGTTCTTCCACATTCAGTATCCTTTCATGTGTGCATCTCTTCATTCCGCCACCCAGCATTCCTGAGCCCTTGCTCAGGACCAAGCCTTGCTGGGCAATGCCAGGGAGGGACCCCAAGATGAATTAGGCCGCAGCCCTGCCCTGGGGGCCTCCTAGATGTCCTGGTCCAGAGGAATGAGGAATATGATGGGGTGTGGGAACCCTGAAGAGGAACATATAACCCAGCCAGGGGAAATCAGGAAGGGCGTCCTGGAGGAGGTGGGAAGCCTACTGGTGGGAAGATGGGCTGTGTTTCAGACAGAAGGAGGAGCTCATGTAAAGGCCCAGCTTCCCACAGAGCTGCAGGCAGTTCAGTGATAGGAGACAAGGGCAGGTTCAGAGCTATGTTAGGGAGCTGGACTTTCTCCTGAGGTGTTGGGGAGCCATGGAGAGGTTGTGAAGAGGGGAGGGATGGAGTCAGATGCTGAGTTGGGAAGATCCCTCAGGGGTTACTAAGGCAAGACTGGAGGCCGGGAGTCTTCATCAGTGGTACTAGAGGACGAGGCCTGGGGAGGAAACAGTCACTGAATACGGGGGCCCCAGGCTGGCAGGTTGGAGTCAGGTGAAGATTCTTGAATCTTTGCCTTGGTGGGTGTGGAGACTTACTCCCATTTTACAGCCGAGGAATCTGAGGCTCAGAGAGCCCATGGACTGGCCCAGAGCCACACCCCCAGTGAGTGGCAGGGGAGCATCTCTGGCGCCCGGAGGAGTTCACTGAGGGCCATGGGGCTGGCCCAGTGTCCTCCAGCAGCTCGGGCAGCGCTGGAACCCAGGTGTCCTAGTTTTCCCCGGCCTGGAGGTTTCCCCTGAGCTGCCTGTGGTGATCTCACTCAGCCCCTCAACGTGGTATGTGGGATGAGAGAACATTCTAGAACCAGGAGCTGGCAGAGAGCAATAATAGTGACAGTGTGAGGAGTGGTGGCACGTGTGAGGCAACAGGCCCTATCGTGAACACGTTACGTGTATTGTCACCTCCCACGAGGTTGTAGTCAGGTGTCGACTGGGTGGCAGTCATGTGAAGGCTCACCTGGGCCGGACGCCCAAACAAGCTCACTCCCAGGACTGGTGGTTGGTGGTAATTGTCAGAGCTCAGCTGGGCTGTCCGTTGGAGTGTCCACACGTGGCCTCTCTGTGTGGCTTTGGCTTCTCACAGCATGACAGCTATGTTCTGAGAAGTAGCTTCCCACAGACAGGTGAAAGCTGCAAGACTCCTTATATCCTAGCCTTGGAAGTCCCAGAATATCATGTCCACTGCTTTTTATTGGCCAAGCAAATCACTAAGGCCATCCCAGGTATAAGTGGCAGAGAATTAGATCTCACCATAAGGAGCTTGCCACCACTCATCTGTCAGTTTGTTGTACTGTGGTGGCTTTTGTGTTCTGTGAAGTTGGAGGCTATGGCACTGGTGTTTCAAGTAACAGCAAGGTTACCTGTGGTAGACACTTTCCAGTGCAGCTTCCAGACTGACAGATTTAGAAGAAGGAAGGGGCCATCCGCTTCTCAAAGAACTGGCCAGTGAAAATCTTATGAATAGCAGTGAAACATGGTCTGATATATTCCTGGAAAACTTTATGAGTAATCCTGAAAGACTGTCCAGTGTAATGCTGGAAGATGATGAGCCCCTCAGGTCGGAAGGCACTCAAAATACCACTGGGGAAGAGCTGCCTCCTCAGAATACAGTTGACCTTAATGATGTGGATGGAGTAAAGCTTTCAGGACCTGTATTTGCTGATGTGGCATGACTCAAAATGGGAAGAAACAGCTGCAAATGTCCATTAATAATCAGAACAGGGAATGTACAAAGTATGAATCTAGGAAAATTGGAAGTTGTCAAGAATGAAATGGAATGTATAAAAATCGATATCCTAGGCATTCGTGAGCTGAAATGGACTGGTTTTAGCCATTTTGAATCAGACAACCATATGATCTACTATGCTGGGAATGACAAATTGAAGAGGAATAGCATGGCATTCATTGTCACAAAAAATGTTTCAAGAGCTATCCTGAAATACAGTGTTGTCAGTGATAGGATAATATTCATACTCCTACAAGGAAGACCACTTAATACAACTGTTATTCAAATTTATGCACTAAGCACCAAAGCCAAAGATGAGGAAATTGAAGATTTTTACCAAGTTCTGCAGTCTGAAATTGATGAAACATGCAATCAAGATGTGTTGATTATTATTGGTGATTGGAATGCAGAAGTTGGAAGTAAGGAAGAATCACCAGTAGTTGGAAAATATGGCCTTGGTGATAGAAATGATACTGGAGATCGCATGATAGAATTTTGCAAGACCAAGGATGTATTCATTGCAAATACCTTTTTTTAACAATGTAAACGGAGGCGATATACATGAACTTTTCCAGATGGAGTACACAGGAATCAAATTGACTACATCTCTGGAAAGAGGCAATGGAGAAGCTCAATATCTTTAGCCAAAACAAGGCCAGGAGCTGGCTGTGGAACAGACTATTGACTGCTCATTTACAAGTTCAAGTTGAAGCTGAAGACAATTAAAACAAGTCCATGAGAGCCAAAATAAGACCTTGATTATATCCCTCCTGAATTTAGCAACCATCTAAAGAATAGATTTGATGCATTGAATACCAGTGACTGAAAACCAGAGGAATTGTGGGATGACATCAAGAACATCATCCATGAAGAGAGCAAAAAGTGATTAAGAAGACAGGAAAGGAAGAAAAGACCAAAATGGATGTCAGAAGAGACTGTGAAACTTGCTCTTGATCAGAGAGTAGCTAAAGCAAATGGAAGAAATGACAAGATAAAAGAGTTGGACAGAAGATTTCAAAGAGCAGCTCTTTGATAAAGTCAGTTATTATAATGAAATGTGCAAAGACCTGGAGTTAGAAAACCAAAAGGGGAGAACATGGTCAGCATTTCTCAAGCTGAAAGAACTGAAAAGAAAATTCAAGCCTTGAGTTGCAATATTGAAACATTGAATGATGTAGGAGGCATCAAAGAAGATAGAAGAAATATGTAGAGTCACTGTACCAAAAAGAATTGGTCTATATTCGTGATCAAGAACTGATGACATTAAAGGAAGAAGTCAAAGGTGCACTGAAGGAATTGGCTAAAAACAAAGCTCCTGCAATTGAGGGAATACCTACCCGTTGAGTTGTTTCAACAAATGAATGCTGTGATCTTGGAGGCACTTACTTGTCTATGCCAAGAAATTTGCAAGACAGCTACCTGGCCAACTGACTGGAAGAGATCCATATTTGTACCCATTCCAAAGAAAGGAGATCCCACAGAATGTGGAAATTATGGAACAATGTCATTAATATCATACCTAAGTAAAGTTTTGCTGAAAATAATTAAAAAACGGTTGTAGTAGTATGTTGACAGGGAACTTGCAGAAATGCAAGCTGCATTCAGAAGAAGATGTGGAATGAGGGATATCATTGCTGGTGTCAGATGGATCTTGGCTGAATGCAAAGACTACCAGAAAGATGTGTGTGTTTTATTGACTATGCAAATGCATCAATTATGTGGATCATAACAAATTATGGATAACATTGAGAAGAATGGGAATTCTAGAACACTTAATTGTGCTCATGAGGAACCTGTACACAGATCAGTAGTTGTTTGAACAGAACAAGGGGATACTGCATGGTTTAAAATCAGGAAGGGAGTACGTTAGGGTTGTTTCCTTTCACCATGTTTACTCAATCTGTATACTGAACAAATAATCTGAGACACTGGACTATATGAAGAAGAACATGGCATCAAGATCAGAGGAAGAGTCATTAACAACCTGTGATATGCAAAAGACACAATCTTCCTTGCTGAAAGTGAAGATGACTTGAGGAACTTAACTGATGAAGATTAAAGACTACAGTCTGCAGTATGGATTACACCTCTTTTGTTTCTTTATATAGTAACAAAACTGAGAACTGGACCAAAAAGCAGCATTGTGATGAATAGAGAAAAGACTGAAATTATCAAAGATTTCATATTACTTGGTTCCACGATCAACACCAATGGAAGTAGCAGTCAAGAAACCAGATGATGTATTGCACTGGGCAGATC
Organism: Orycteropus afer afer; assembly: GCF_000298275.1. Taxonomy (NCBI): domain Eukaryota; kingdom Metazoa; phylum Chordata; class Mammalia; order Tubulidentata; family Orycteropodidae; genus Orycteropus; species Orycteropus afer. The sequence goes on along the minus strand of NW_006921686.1, from coordinate 7,733,476 downwards.
TGCAAAAGAGTTCTTTAAAGTGCTGAAGAGCAAAGATGTCTCTTTGAAGACTAAAGTACGCTTAACCCAAGCCATGGTATCTTCAGTCGCCTCATATGCATGT
>NW_006921686.1:7729863-7733273 GCF_000298275.1 Orycteropus afer afer | reverse complement strand
TTGAAGACTAAAGTACGCTTAACCCAAGCCATGGTATCTTCAGTCGCCTCATATGCATGTGAAAGCTGGACAATGAATAAGGAAGACCGAAGAAGAGGTGATGCTTTTGAGTTGTGGTGTTGGCGAAGAATACTGAAAGTCCCACGGACTACCAGAAGAATGAACAAATCTGTCCTGGAAGAAGTGCAGCCAGAATGCTCCTTGGAAGCGAGACTGGCCAGACTTCGTTTCACCTCCTTTGGTCATGTTGTCAGAAGGGACCATTCTCTGGAGAAGGACGTCATGCTCGGTAGAGTGGAGGGTCAGTAAGAAAAGGGAAGGCCCTCAAGGAGGTGGGCTGACACGGTGGCTGCGACAGTGGGTTCAGGCGTAGCCGTGATTGTGAGGCTGGCGCAGGACCGGGCAGTGTTTCCTTCTGTTGCACAGGGGACGCTATGAGTTGGAGCCGGCTGGACAGCAGCTAGCAACAAGTTAGGAGCTCTGGCGGTGCGGTGGATAAGGCATTTGTTGCTAACTGAAGGTCAGTGGTTCAAACCCTCAAGCTGCTCCATGGAAGGAAGATGAGGCAACTTGCTTCTGTAGAGATTTATAGCATTGGAAACCCAATGGGGGTCGCTATGAGTCAGAATCAACTTGATGACAGTGAGTTTGATTTTTTTATTTGTTTGCTTCTCAGTGAGAGGAGTGGCTAGCTGAGAATTTTTCATCTACCACACCACCATTCTATCCCCATTTTTACAGACAAGGAAACATCAGCGAGGTTGGGTGACTTGCCCAAGGTCACACAGCTAGTAGCAAGTGAATGGCAGAGCCAAAACTTAAGCCCAGGCAGTCTGGCTTCAGAATCCATGTGCTTTTCTATGACAGTAAACAGAGCGACGAGATCATGGAGGGGGAAGAAAGGAACCGGGAGCTTCAAGGTTAGGCCTTCGTCCAGGGGGGCAAACAGGACTCTTCCCCCGGAGGTCTGTTTGGCCTGGAACGGGGGCCCTTGCAAGACCTTTCTATCTGGACAAGGATGAGAGAGTCCTTGTATGTCTGTCTGCTAGGGTCTGGGCCTGCCCCTCAGATCTGGGCACATCTGAAGCTTGGGTATGAATGGGAAGAAGGGGTCACAGAAACCCTGTGGCTCCCACTCCATGGGGACCTTCGGGGTGAAGTTTCTTCCGTCTGTTCTTATTTTCCCATTGAACAGTGGGAGGTGTTCACCTGACCTCAGGGCGGGTCCTGTCCAGGGCTGGTCTGTGTCTCCTCTCCTCTGGGCCCCTGCCCCCCTGGCCGGGCTGTGAGCCCAGGTCACACTCACCTTCACGCCCTCAGCCTCACAACCTGGAGCAGGGCTCCCCGGGAGCAGGGCTGGGTGTCCGTGGGTGGGTGGTGTGGAGACCTGGGGAGAAGGTCCACGTATGAACCCGTGCTTCTGGTCTGGCTGCCCAGCCCCGAGCCCCCGGCACCGGATCCTGCTGGACTTCCTTTTCCTGGACACCGAGTGCACGTATGACTACCTGTTTGTGTATGATGGCGACTCGCCCCGCGGGCCCCTGCTCGCCAGCCTGAGTGGGAGCACCCGGCCTCCGCCCATCGAAGCTTCCTCGGGCAAGGTTGGTGGGAATGGGGGCCGTGGCAGCGGGGCCGGAGGATCCAGATGGGGGTGTAGGGGAGAGCACTGCCCGGCCCAACCCCCAGAACCCTGCCCACCTTGTGCCTGCAGATGCTGCTGCACCTCTTCAGTGACGCCAACTACAACCTGTTGGGCTTCAACGCCTCCTTCCGCTTCTCCTTGTGCCTGGGGGGCTGCCGGAGCCACGGGCAGTGCCGGCCGCCGGGGGTGTGTGCCTGTGAGCCGGGCTGGGGTGGCCCGGACTGTGGCCTGCAGGAGTGCTCAGCCTACTGTGGCAGTCATGGCACCTGCGTCTCGGTGAGCCTGTCCCCAACTGTTCCCCTGGGACCCTGATCGGTGACCGTGGTCTTGGCTTCCATCAACTAGACCTAGTTCCCTGTCAGGCCCCAGCCTCTCTGTCTCCACGCTCCTCTCAGGACCGGGAGCCTGCCCCCAGCCTGAGCTGCCTCCACCATCCCACTGGCTCCCATAACACCGACCCATCGGAGACCCTGCTCTCACCCACAGTGCTACCCTTTCCTTCCAGATCCTACCCTACCTGCTGCTCCAGCCCCACCCCACCTTCACCTGCAGCCCTTCCCTGCCTGAGCACCCCCTCCTGGCCTCACCCATAACTCCACCTCTCACCTGTGAAGCCTGTCCTCCTTCCTCTTGCCACGCCCAGCTCCATCCTTCACCCCAGGCCCTGTGTCTGACCTTGGGCCCCCTGCCCTGACTTCTGACCTTTGATCCCTGACCTGGTATGGAAGCTGTCCATGTCCAGCTGTGGGCTTGAATCACTTGAGCCCGGCCCAGCCAGGCTGAGTGTGGACCCCTGACCATCCTCCCTCTCCAACCTGTCTTCTGTCCGTCTGTCCCCATTTTTCTTTGCGTGTCTTTCTCTTTTTCTCTCTCCTTTCATCTGTTGGTCCTTTCATCTGTTGGTCTCTGGGTCTGTCTTCTCTCCCTGTGGCTGCCTCCTTCTGCTTGAGTCTCTTTCCCATTTCTTCGTTTCTCTGTCCATCTTTCTGTCTCTCCTTCTTCCTCCCTCTGTCTTTCTCCCTTTGCATCTCTGTCTTTCTCCTCTTGTCTGTCTCTCTCCTTCTCCCTCTTTCTGCCCACCTGTCTTCATCTGGCTCTGTCTGTCTGCTTTTTGTCCATCTCTCCTCCCCCTGTCTGTTGTTCTTTCTCTGTCCCTGTCTTTGCTTCCCCTTTCCCCCAGCCTCTGGGACCGTGCCGCTGTGAGCCTGGCTTTCTGGGACGTGCCTGTGACCTGCACCTGTGGGAGAACCAGGGGGCCGGCTGGTGGCACAACGTGAGTGCTGGGGACCCCGCCTTCTCTGCCCGTATTGGGGCAGCTGGTGCCTTCCTGTCCCCTCCAGGACTGCTGGCTGTTTTTGGAGGTGAGCAGATGGGGTGCATCTGGGGTATGGAGGTCTGGCAGCCTGGGACCAGGCCTTGAGACCTTCCACCTTCCACAGGCCAAGACCTCAACAATGCCCTGGGTGACCTCGTCCTATACAACTTCTCTGCCAACACCTGGGAGCGCTGGGACCTGAGTCCGGCCCCGGTATGGACCCCACCCCTGCCCTGTGCCCACTCTGTCTGCCGGACCGAGCTCGAGCCCCACAGGGTGGCCCCTGCTGCCCATGCGCAGCTTGGTTTGGGGGTACCTGCTCCCCACACCCCTTGTCCCTCTGTTTCTCTCTGATTTTCTCTTTTTCCCTCCGCTTCTGTTACCTCACTTCCTACATGTCATCTTTCTGTGTCTTGTCCTCTCGGTCCACCTGTTTCTGTCTCTCTCTCTGGG
>NW_006921686.1:7723401-7729763 GCF_000298275.1 Orycteropus afer afer | reverse complement strand
TCTGTGTCATTTCTGTGTCTGTCTTCCTGCTCCTCCTCCTCCCTTTCTCCATCTAACTTTCTTTGTCATTGTTGCGTGTCCCTGTTTGCCTGTGTACATGTCATCTTTCTGTGTCTTGTCCTCTCGGTCCACCTGTTTCTGTCTCTCTCTCTGGGCCTGTATCTCATCTTGTTTTTCTCTCTCTGCTTCTGTGTCATTTCTGTGTCTGTCTTCCTGCTCCTCCTCCTCCCTTTCTCCATCTAACTTTCTTTGTCATTGTTGCGTGTCCCTGTTTGCCTGTGTTTGTGTCTCTTTTCTGTGTGTGTCTCTGTCTCTGTCTCGACTTCACTGTGTCTGTGAATGCCCTCCTCATCTCTCCTGTCTCTGCATCTCTTTCTCTGTCACCATCTGTCTCCCGCTTCATCCCCGACTCCTTGTCTCTTCGTCACAGGCTGCTCGTCACTCCCACGTGGCTGTGGCCTGGGCTGGCTCCCTGGTGCTGATGGGTGGTGAGCTGGCTGATGGCTCGCTCACCAATGACGTGTGGGCCTTTAACGCACTGGGTGGAGGCCGCTGGGAGCTCTTGGCACCACCTGGCTCCAGCTCGGAGGGGCCCCCAGGCCTGGCAGGCCATGCAGCTGCCCTGGTGGACGACACCTGGCTCTATGTGTCTGGTGGCCGCACCCAGCACGACCTCTTCTCCTCTGGCCTCTTCCGTTTCTGCCTGGACAGTGCCAGTGGGGGCCGCTGGGAGCAGGTGATCCCAATGGGCGGACGGCCCCCTGCTGCCACCGGCCACTCCATGGTGTTCCATGCCCCCTCCCGTGCCCTGCTGGTCCATGGGGGACACCGGCCCTCCACTGCCCGGTGAGTGACCTGCCCCACATCCCCACCCCACAGGGCCAGGCTTGGCCCAGCACTCGGCCTGGCAGCTCCTCTCTGGTCTTCCACCAGCAATGTGTTCCTGCAGTCACTCACTCACGTCTTCATTCACTCTATTCATTTCTTCACTCATTCATTCATTTATCCATTCTTTTACTCACTGCTTCATTCACTCATTCTCTAATTTTTCTTTTTTTTTTAAATTATGTTTTCAGTGAAGGTTGACACAGCAGCTTAAGTTCCCATTGCAACAATTTCACAAATTGTTCAGTGCCATTGGGTTCATTCTTCACAACGCTTGAACTTTCTCATTATTTCTGTTTCATTTCTCCAATCTTTTATTTAACCTCTTGGTCAATTACCTCTCCTTACACGCCCACCCATCCTCCCATTCTAACCCCTGTCCGCTTGGTGTCCAGCCCTTGCTAGGTTATGAATGTAACCCAGAGATGACTCAGACCCAGTCCTGCATCCAGAGGCTTCTAGTTCAGAGAGGGCCATAGACCCAGCCTCTCTGGCTGCTGTGAGAGTGCATTGAGACGAAGAATGAGGGCTGGGGCCAGCCCTACACTTCTGAGAGCCCAGAGGAGGGAGAGAGGCCCTTCTTGCCCTGAGCCCCTGCCCTGCCCGCTCCTGCAGGTTCTCTGTGCGGGTGAACTCCACTGAGCTCTTCCATGTGGATCGGCGCGTATGGACCACCCTGAAGGGCCGGGATGGGCTTCAGGGCCCACGGGAGCGTGCCTTCCACACAGCCAGCGTATTGGGCAACTACATGGTAGTCTATGGTGAGGAGCCCCCTCATCCTGACTGTCTGCCTGCCTGTTGGGAGCCCGAGCCCGACCTTGAGTGGAGGCTTCCTGCATGGGGGTCCCTACTCCACCCCAGGCCTGCTAGCTGTGCCCCTTTCTTTCCTTCTTTCCCAGGGGGCAACGTGCACACCCATTACCAGGAGGAAAAGTGCTATGAAGACGGCATCTTCTTCTACCACCTTGGCTGCCATCAGTGGGTGTCAGGGGCTGAGCTTGCGCCCCCAGGAACCCCTGAGGGTGAGTGGCTTCCTCTGCTTCCCTCAGGGGCTCCTGAGATTCATGTCGGAGTGAGCCAGGAATCCTGTTGAAGCGGGCCTCGGAAGGCAAGCCCGGGCTGGAGGCAGGACTGGGACACTATTGCCATAGAGATGGGAGGCTGGTACAGCAGCGTCAGATCTAGGCTCCAATCCAGATTTTACCAGTTTCCAGCCACCCTAGGGAGCTTACTAAGAAGTGACCAGTCCAAGGTCACCCAGTGAGCACAGTGGCAGAACCAGGACAGCTGGGCCCAAACAACCCCCGTACTAAAACCAACACTTAATCTCTGGCCAGACTTTGTCTCACACACTTTGGACGTGTTATCAGCAGAGACCAGTCCCTGGAGAAGAACAGCATGCTTGGTAGAGTGGAGGGTCAGTGAAAAAGGAGGCCCCTCAATGGGATGGATTGACACAGTGACTGCAACAGTGGACTCAAACATGGCAGGGTTGTGGGGATGATGCGGGACGGGGCGGTCCTTGTGCACGGGGTCGATACGTGTCAGAACCTACCCAGTCACGCCTCACAACAACAACAAACGTCTCTGGGTCTCAGTCAGTCTCATCATCTATAAAATGAGGATTATAATAGCAAGTCAGCCATTGGGCCGTTGTGAGACTAAACAGATGGTGCACGAGGGCAGCCAGGTTCCCATTTGTCTTCCTGACGGCAGAGGGTCCTACCACAGGCCAGAGGCGCTGTGCAGAAACCGCTCTAACTCTTTGGATCCGAGAGAATCTAGCTGCTTTGAGAATTGGACGAGAACTACAGCCCCTCCCCTCAGAAAGGCACTTGTGCACACAAACTGGGCGTATCATTTCAGGGCTTCCCATGGGCTTCCCAGAGACCCATCTGTGTGGCTCTTCCCTCCCCTCTGACAAGGAGACAGAGGACAGGTTGTAAGGAAGGAACCTTACCACATAGGAGTAGCTGGGGGACCGTGAGCGATAAAGCCCAGGCCTGGCTTTTGAGGCCCCAGGGCTTCCAGGGCTCCTCTCCCTGCCCTCCCCTAGGCCCCTGCCCTGGCCCACAGTGTGAGGTTTCTGGAGCCGTGGTCGCCCTCCCCTGTGTCTGATTCCCTGGGCCACATCCATGCCTTAGAGTCAGTAACACAGTGGGGAAGTCACTGTTCTCTGACCACTTCCCCCTTGGCATCTTGGTTGTAAGGACTGAAGTTCAACTGGCTTAAGCAAAAAAAGGAGAATTTCTTGACTCACATACATGAAAACTCCCGATCTGGCTTTAGGCTGGGCTGGATCTAGGTGCTCACTTCAAGGCAACAGCTCTCTCTCTCTCTCTCTCTCTCTCTCTCTCTCTCTAGTTCTTGACTGAGTTCTCTTTGGTCTCTGGCAATTTCACTTTTGTATATTGTCACCAGCAGCTCTTGGGTTGTGTCCTTCAGTGGGGAGAGAGTGCTTTTTTCCTAAGAATTGTCACAGAAGTTCCAGGATAGACTCTTAGTGCCCAGAGTTGGGTCCTGTACACGTCCTTGAATTAGTCACTGAGAGCTGATTGGCTAAGCCTCCACTTCTGCAAGAGGCAGGAACAGTTGGACTGGAACCTCCTGGGCTGGGAGTGGGATGGGGTGGTTTTCCAGAGGAAAATCAGGGGCAGCCACCAGCAGGGTGGCTGGTGCTAGACAGACAGAAACAAGTGAGAGCCAGGCAGCGTGTCTGAGGCCCAGGAGCTGCTTCTCCAGTCCTTCCGGCTCCACGAAGGTGTGATGATGGCTCCCTCTCGCAGAGGAGGAACCGAGACTCTGAGAAGTTGAGTTGCCTGCCCAAGGTCACACAGCTAGTAAGCGGTAGATCCAGCATTTGAACCCGTCTTTTTTTTTTTTTTAACTTTTTATTATAATTAGGGTGAAAGTTTACAAAGCAAATTTGTTTTCCATTCAACGATTCATACACACGTTTCATGATACTGATTGCAATCCCCATAATGTGACAGCTCTCTTCCCACTTCCTCCCTGTGGTTACCTTTTCCCTGTGTCCTCCTTTCCTATGCATTCCTGCCCTCTGAGCTGTATCCCTGTGCAAGTACTGCCCTTCTGATCTCGTGTGGTTGATTGTTGTTCTGGTTACCTAGCGCCACTCTAACAGAAATATACCACAAATGGGATGGCCTTAACAAACAGGAGTTTATTCTTATAATTTGGAGGCTTTAAGTCCAAGGTCAAAGTGCCAGGCTCTAGGGGCTGGGTGAAAGCCCCTCAACCTTGGGCTTCAGCTCTGCCTCTTGCTTCGGCCCATGAAGTTAGAGGCATTTCTTCACTCAGACAGCTACTGACTACTGAAGTAACAAGCCCAAGGTCGACAAATAAAATGACACAGTCCCGATGTTACCAAACTGCACAGCAGGCCATTGATTCAAATTCGTTGAAAGTCCCAGGATCGGCAGAACATGGCAGGCTGCTGAACAATGACACAGCTACATGCAGGGTCTAAGCGTGCCATAAGCTAGAGACTGCTCCCCAAGGCTTCTCCTTATATACAGGAAGCAGACCATAACCCTAAGGAATCTACTGCTCACAGTAGATCCCACTGTAGAGTTGATTACTAGTCTCATCATGGGGAATATTACATCCAGCTGCCCAGCCACTCAACCAGGCTCAGCCAAGTTGACACACAAACTGAACTACCACAATTGTTACAAGGAGAGTACCTACCTGGTGTAATTATTCACCCTGTAGGCCTATTATTTGTCTGAAAGTTAAGCCATGGGAGTGACTTTAATTCCAAGCCCGGAAGAGTGACTAGGGGCCATAGTCTTGGGGGTTTCATCAGTCTCTGTCAGACCAGGAAGCCTGGTCTTTTTGATGATTTTGAGTTTTGTTCCCACATTTCCCCCCCATTCTATCTAGGAACTCCAATTTTGATCCCTTTCTGAGTGGTTGGCAGTGGTAGCCAGGCACCATCTAGTTGTTCTGGTCTCAGGGTAGATGAGGTCGTGGCCCATGCAGGCTATCAGTCTTGTAGACTTGTTTCTTCTCTGGGATACTGGTTACCTTCTTACTCTTTAAGATGCTCTGTTGCCACAGAGATTAAAGCATTCAGCTGCTAACCCAAAGGTTGGCAGTTCAAACCTACCAGCTCCTTGGCAGGACAAAGATGAGGCAGTCGGCTTCCATAAAGATTTATACCCTGTGAGGTAGTTCTTTTCTACTCTGACCTCTGGGGGTGGCTGTGAGTTGGAATCGACTGGATGGCAGTGGCTTTGGTTTTTGGTTTTCTTAACTCTTTTGGTGCTGACAAACTAGAGACCAGTGGTTGTATCTTAGATGGGGAACCCAAGTCTTTCTGACCCCAAAGGTTAGGCTCTGCCTGATTATTTGGGCAGAGGTGTGGGTGTGGGAGCCCAGAGGGGACAGAGCTTGAGCTAGTGCAGGGCCAGGAAGTGTTGGAGGGTTTCCTCTGGCAGGTGGGGTGGAAGCAGGAGCCTGAACGTTGGGCTGAGGGTTGGGAGAGTCGGGCTCAGCCCCTGGCAGCAGAGGTGGTGATGGGGCCTGGGAGTCTGATGGTCTTGGATGTCTGTATTCTCCTAGGCCGAGCAGCGCCTCCCAGTGGCCGGTACTCACATGTGGCAGCCGTGCTTGGTGGCAGTGTCCTGTTGGTGGCTGGGGGCTATAGTGGCCGGCCCCGTGGGGACTTGATGGCCTACAAGGTGCCTCCATTTGTATTCCAGGCATCTGCCCTAGAAGTGAGTACTGGGGTGACAGAGGGTGTCTGGGGAGGAGGCAGCATGGTTCCTGCAAATGAAGAAAGAAGTGGCTGGGGGTCCCCGGGAGAAGGAGCAGGGGTCCCTGGGACCATGAGAGGAAGGAGGTCCTGGGTCCAAGGGAGGAAAGATGAAGGTCCCTGGGGCTGGGAGAGGGTAGGTGGGGGTCCTTGAAGTGTACAATCAAGGTTACCTGCAGGCCCAGGGCTGACCAGCCCCTTCTTGTGCCCCCCCCCAGTACCACCTAGACTATTGCTCCATGTACACGGGCCACAGCGTCTGCTCCCGAGACCCTGAATGCAGTTGGTGTCAGGGGGCCTGCCAAGCTGCACCCCCTCCTGGGACCCCCTCAGGGGCTGTGAGTGATCCCCAAACCTCTGTCCTCAAGTGCAGAGACCCTGCTCAAGTGGAGAAGGATCTTCCCTCCCCTGACTGGGAGACTTGTTTTCACAGCTAAGATCTCTGACCCTTGACCCCCTGAGATCCTTTGGAACTTAGGACCCTGTCCCTGGACCCCCCAGTCCTGTCCTGTCAATCTCCCACATTCCAACCCCACCTTCAGCTCTTTATCCTCTCATTTCTGGTCTGTTCTGCCCTGGGAGCAACGTGTCCACAGCCCGACTCCGGTGTTTGGAGCTGTGGTGACAGTGAGCCCTGTCCTCTCCTCTCCCTGCAGTGTCCGGCTGCCAGCTGCCTGGGCCTGGCACGCCTCCTGGG
>NW_006921686.1:7705132-7722671 GCF_000298275.1 Orycteropus afer afer | reverse complement strand
TTTTTTTTTTTTTTTACATTTTCATCTTTGTTTTAAAGTCATTGTTGACCGTTTGATCTCCTAAAGGTGACTCCCCCGCTCCCCGCATAATATTTTATTGTGTTTTGGGGAAGGTTTACCTAGCAGTTTGTGTAGGTGATTTTTTTAAAGGAGCACAGTACTTAAGAGTGAAAGTCACTATTTTTTGAGCCATTTTGTTAACTTAGCTACAAGGTGACCTCAGGTTAGTTTCAGTTCAAGATTTGATGGCTATCTCAGGCCACTAATCTCGGGGAGTCCTCCAATCTCAACTGGTCCAGTGATTTTAAAAAATTGTGGTGAAAGACACATAACCACAAAGTACATATGAAATTTACCATTAGTGACGTTTAGTGCATCTGCAGTCAACACCAGTATCTGTTGTTGTTAGGTGCCATCAAATTGGCTCAGACTCATTTCATCCCCTGAAAGGAAGCCCTGTGCCAGTGAAGCAGCTCCTCTCATTCCCCGCTCCCCCCAGCCCCTGACAGCCACTAATCTGCTTCCTATCTCTGTGGAATTGGATATTTCAAATAACTGGCTATTTCATATAAATGGAATTCTGCGTAGCCTCTGTGTGTGGCTTCTCACGCGTAGCACAGTGTTTTCAAGGCCCATCCGTGTCCTGGCTCGTGGAGTTACTTCATGCTTTTTTGTGGCTGAATAATCCCTGGTATGGACGGGCCCCATTTTGTTCCTCCTCAGTTGGTGGGTGTTTGGGTTGTTTCTGCCTTTTGGCTGTTGTGAATAATGCTACTGGGAACAAGTGTGTAAGTTTTTGTCTGAGAACCTGCTCTCAGTGGTTTTGGGCATATAATCAGGAGTAGAATTGGTGGGTCGTGTGGTAATTCTGTGTTTAGCTTACTGAGGAACTGCCAAACTCTTCCACAGTGACTCCTTGCTGAATTTTAAAATAGATGATGGACCCACAGAGTTCAAAAACCAGTGATAGAAAAATTTAGGTAGAGAGTCTCTCCCACCTGCCTCACTCCCCACTGCCTCAGTGGCCCCCACATCCCTCCAACTCACAATCACTCCAGCTCTCCCTGGAAGATCCACTTGGGTTTCTTTTATGTCCTTCCAGTCTTCCTGTTCAAATACAAGTAAATGTGACATTTCATTATTTTTTTTTGCACAAAAGATAGCCTACTATCCACACCATACTACCACTTCCCTTTTTTTTGTTTTTTCCACTTCACGTGACCTGGTGAGAGTCCCATCACAGAGCTTCAGAATCACCCTAATTTTTTTTTTTTTTTCTTAAACAAACAAATGGGTTTTCTCACAGTTTAGGAGGGTAGATGTCTGAATCGAGGGCCCCAGCTCTAGGGTAAAGCTTTCTCTGTTGGCTCTGGACGAAGCTCCTTGCCTCTTTTCAACTTCTGTTCTCCGGTTCCTTGGTGATCTTCCTGTGGCCTGGCATCTGTCTTCCCCCATCTGTGCTGCTTCATTCTTTTTTAACAGCTGCATAGTATTCCATTTATACTCCTCCCCCCCCCCCCCAAGCTTTATTTTCTTTTATCTCTCTCCTTTTTCAAATTGTGTTTTAGGTGAAAGTTTACACAGCAAATTAGATTCCCCTTTAACGATTTTTATACTACTGTTCTGTGCCATTGGTTACAATTTTTATGTTGTATCGGCATTCTTGTTATTTCCCTTCAGTTTGTTCTGTTTCCATTGATCTAGCTTCCCTGCCCCTCCTTGCCTTCTCACTTTTGCTTTTGGGTAAATGTTGACCACTTGGTTTAATGTAGTTCATTGTTCGAGGGAACACAGTACTCAAGGGTGATAGTGCCTTTTTTAATAAGCCAATCTATTATTTTGTTGAAAGGTAACCTGCAACAATGGCTTCAAAGGTTATCTTAGGGTGATAGTTTCACGAATTCTTCTACTTTCTATTGGTCCAGTAAGTCTGGCTCGACTTTGGGAATTTGAGTTTTGCTCACCATTTTTCTTCCATTCTGTCTGGGGATCTTCTGTCGTGACCCTGGTCCGAGTGGTCAGTAGTGGTAGCTGGGCATCATGTAGTTCTTCTGGTCTCAGGATAGAAGAGGCTGCGGTTGGTGTGGGCCGTTAGTCTCATGGACTAATTTCTTCTTTGAGCCTTTGACTTCCTTCATTCTCTTTTGCTCCGTATGGGACCATTAGTTGTATCTTTGATGGTTGCTTGCAAGCTTTTAAGACCCCAGACACTATCACCAAAGTAGGATGTAGAATGTTATCTTTGTGAACTGCAATGTGCCAGTTGACTAAATTGTCCCCCAAGACTATAGCCCCAAGCCTTTAACCCTGTAAACCAGCTCCATGAGTTGTTTGGATCTGTCTAGGAAGCCTCTGTAACTGTGCTCTCTATATGGTTTGTTGCATATGTGGATATATATGCTGCACATACAAACATATTTGTACATAAGCCTACAGATACCCCCATACGTACACATGCATTTACTTGAATGTGCCTTTCTATGCACACATATGCCTACAGATACCCCCATGCACACATGTGCATTTACTCGAATGTGCCTTTCTATGCACATATATAGGAGCTCTGGTAGGGTAGTGCCTAAAGCACTTGAGTGCTAACCAGAAGGCTGGAGGTTCAAACCCACCAGCCACTCTTCAGAAGGAAGGTTGGGCAATCTACTTCTGTGGTGATACTGCCTCGGAAACCCAAGGAGGTGTGGCTATGAGTCAGGTTTGACTCAACTGCACATAACAACAACAACACGCACTTATATGCATCCATATCTACCTACATAACCACATACATTTTTGGTGGTTTTTACTGTTGCAAAATTGTCTGTGTTATAACATTTACCAGTATGGTACCTTTTTCTTGTGTCCTTCTTAGTGTCTTTGTTTCCCGTGGTCAGGTTGTGCTGACTTCACCCATGTTTGGTCTTCCCTTTCCCGTCACCAGAAGTAATAAGTGTCTACTATCTAGAAAGCAGCTCCCTGTCCTTTCTCCCTCTCTGGTAATCATCAAAGAACTCTGCTTTCTGTGTGTATATCTGTTTTTGACTTTCCATAATAATGCAGCCATATGATATTTGTCTTCTTGTGGTTGACTTATTTCACTCAACATAATGTCCTCCAGGTTCATCCATGTTGTAAGATGTTCAGTAGACTCCTTGTTATTCTTTGTAGCTGCGTAGTATTCCATTGTGTGTATGTACCTACAGACAGGACATGGGAGCAGCGTCCTCTGACCTCCCCTAACTTCATAAGGGGGAGGTAGGGGCCACAAAACTATCAACAGCCCAAGGCTGGTCCCTTGGACATACCAGCCCCGCAACCTTTTTACCAGTTCTGACATCAACTCTGATGGCAGTCTACTTTTCTCTTGGGTTTGATAGTTCGTTGCATTGGCCACACAGAACTCAAGACAATACTCATAATTAGTGGGTTTGTTAGGAAAATAACAGGTTACAATTCAGGATCAGAAACAACTTAGGCTCCAATTCTTCAAATCAGGACAGCTTCCTTTCAGCCATGACGCAGACACGCTTCTCTCTGGCCTCGACCTCTGCCCTGCTTGGGCCAGTGTTACAAAACTCTTTTAGCTTTGTCGATAGGTGCCCAGAGAGTTACCCCACTCCTCCAGCAAGTCTCCAGCCTGAAAGCACTCAGCTCTCTCACTCCATGGGCCAGGAAGCCTGCTGCTCTGTCTGGTGCAAGCCTCTTGGTTTTCTCGCCCCTGCTGCTGCCGTTTCTCTGTTGTGTCTTTGCTGTCTCCCTGCCGTCTCTTCAGTGCAGGGATCTCAGGTCCAAGGGACACATTCTACTTCTGGCTCTTCTCTCTTGATGGTAGTGAGCTCCCCCTCACTACCTCTCGAATGGCTCATTTTAAGCCTAACAAGATGGCAAAACTGATCAAGCCCACATTAGGGCTCCATATACCTTATTTGCATGGTCCCACCCTACAAGGGTGCCATGTACCTTTTTTACGTTACTCACAAGCTGTCCTATCCCATTGGTGGGCCATAAGCACCTCACATTTGCATAGTTCCACCCAGTCATCTGGTGGGAGTCACAAAGACCATGGCCAGAGAGCCATACTAAGTAATTCACTGCACCGCAGAACCTCAGTTTGTTTATCCTTTTGTCTATTGATGGGCATATAAGTTGTTTCTATTTGCTATTGTGAATAGTGCTGCAGTGAACATGGGTGTGCATTTTTCTCTTTGTGCTGGTTATATCTTAATGCTGTAGTGCTGTAGTTTAATTAAACAGCCTCTCACTGATGCATTCTTGAGTTGTTCCAATCTTTCATTAGTGGAGTAAATTATATAATGTATGTGTCACTTTGTATGGTGGATCTGGACGTCTAAGGGCTGAAGTAGGAGGTAGAGAACTGGGGAGGAAGATCCTGAAAAGTCCTGGAGTTTTAATGAGATGGAGCGGAGCAGGGGCTGGGGTCGGAGTGGGCTCTAGGACCCCATTATGTTATCTGAATTTGAGTCCTGACTCTGTTCCCCAAGCAGCCCTGCCCCCCAGGCCTCAGTCTCTCAGTCAATTAGGGAAGGAGGTTGGACTGACTGGAGCTCTGATGTGGTCTTAGGACTGTGGGGACTCTCGGGGCAGTCCAGAGAGGTCCTCATTGCTCCCCACATCCCTGGCTGCTGCAGGTTTCCATCGTCCGCAGTACGACCATCACCCTGACACCCAGCCCAGAGACAGATGTGTCCCTGGTCTACCGTGGCTTCATCCACCCACTGCTGCCAGGGGGACCGGCTGGGCCAGGAGCTGAGGATGTGGCGGTGTGGGCCCGGGCCCAGCGGCTCCACGTCCTGGCTCGGATGGCCCGTGGCCCTGACACAGAGAACATGGTGAGGGTGCCTGGCTGTCAAGGGGGGTGTCCGTGGTACATGTGGGGCTATGGGGAAATTTGGGGGTTCTTGGGGAGGGTTAGGGGGAAATCAGAGGCTCAAGATACATGCCTAGTGGAGGAGGGAGGGCCCTGGAGCCAAAAGAGTAGGTTTTCAATTGCGGACAAAATTTGGGGAGGAATTTGAAGAAGGTGGAGAAGGTCAGAATTACCCAGTCACCTTCCCCTGAGTGGGAAGTGGCTTGCTGGGGGTTTGGGGGTACTTGGAGGTTCTTGGGGTCTAAGGGACTCAGAGGCCCTTCTCCTCTTCCCAGGAGGAGGTGGGGCACTGGGTGGCTCAGCAGGAGAAGGAGACAAGACGGCTGCAGCGCCCAGGCTCAGGCCGCCTCTTCCTGCTACCTGGGCGGGGCCACAAGTACGCAGTGGAGATTCGGGGCCAGCTCAACGGCTCCGTGGGCCCTGGGCACAGCGAGCTCACCCTGCTGTGGGATCGGACTGGCGTGCCAGGTGGCAGTGTGAGTGCCCTGGCCTCTGACCCCCAGGCCCTGGCCTTCAGTCCCCTGGCCTCCCTGCCCCCAACACCTGACTCCCTAGGGCCTGACCTTTGGTACCTCGACTGTTGGCCCTTAAAGTCTGGACGTCCCCTTTAATCTTCTAGATCCCAGTCTCTGACCCCTGAACTCATGTTCTGACCCCTGCCCTGGCCCTATTGACCTTGACTTCCTGCCCTCCACTCTTTGACCTCCAATCTCTACATTCTTTCAAATCCTAATCTTTATGTCTGCAGATCCCTGAAATCCTACTTTCTGTCCTGAGTCTTAATCTTGTCTTCAAACCCTTCACCTCCGTCTTTAGCCGCAAACTCTGACCCCTACCCCAAACCTAAGTCCTGATTCCTGACCTCGACCAGGGGCGTGGACCCCTGACCCTCATGTGACCCTCCAGGAGATCTCCTTCTTCTTCCTGGAGCCCTACCGCTCTGCGGCCTGCGCCTCCTACTCCTCCTGCCTGGGCTGCTTGGCGGACCAAGGCTGCGGCTGGTGCCTGGCCAGCGCCACTTGCCACCTGCGCCAGGGGGGTGCCCACTGCGGTGACGATGGGACTGACGGATCTCTGCTGGTGCTGGTGCCCACCCTCTGCCCACTCTGTGAGGAGCATCGTGACTGCCACGCCTGCACCCAGGTGCCTGCTGAAGCGGAGAAGGGAGGTCACAGGACAGAGGTCACTGGGACGGGCAGACTGGGGACTGGGAAAGGGGAGCTCCTGGAGCTGGCATGGGCAGCTGAGGGGCTCCTGAGGGCAAGAGCCAGGTGTGGAACAGAGGAGATGAGGCAGGAGAGATGAGCCCTTGGGAGTCAGGACTTTCATGGCTGTAAGGGCAGGAAGTTCAATGAAACCTTTCTTGATTGGCTCAACCAACCAGTGAGCCCAAGAGTAGGTCTCTAGGCCTGGCCAGCTGCAGGGCTTGAAATGATAATGTCAGGCGTTCATCGTCTTCCTTGCCATGTCTGCCTGGGGAGCTCATTCCGTGTGAGTGGGAAGGAAGCTGCAAGGACTCCAGACCTGCATCCCCCACTCAGCCACCAAGTCCCGAGTGGAAAGAGAGCACCCTTCTCCCATCCTGTCTGTCCTCCACCCCTTGTTCGGCCCCCGAGTCATGTTTCGTTGGCTCTGGTTGCATCCTATACAGTCCCCTGAACCAATCACTGAGGATGTGGGGGATGGAGTGGTGACCCCTTCCTCATCTCTGGATCCTAAGGTTTATACCAGCCCCACCCAGACCACGGAGCAAGGGTGCTGTTGACAACAGAAGGGGCTAGTTGCTGGGCAGGAACAAGCCGTAGGTGTCCTTGGCTGGAGAGGAATGCCCAGAGAGGCTGGCAGTTCAGGAGAAAGGTGGGCTTAGAGGGGGTGATCTGTGGGGTGACACTGACTCCTCTTTGCCCCCCAGGACCCCTTCTGTGAGTGGCATCAGAGCACCAGCCGCAAAGGGGATGCTACATGCAGCCGGCGAGGCCGGAGCCGAGGTGCCCTGAAGAGCCCAGAGGAATGTCCCCCGCTCTGCAGCCAGTGAGTCCCATGGGGCCCAGGGAGCAGGTGAATGTGGGGCTACAAGCCAGGGGCTGCTAATGACCCCCAGCCTCCGTCCCCCAGGCGCCTGACCTGTGAGGACTGCCTGGCCAACTCCAGCCAGTGTGCTTGGTGCCAGTCCACCCACACCTGCTTCCTGTTTGCTGCCTACCTGGCCCGGTACCCACATGGGGGCTGCCGAGGCTGGGATGACAGGTGCGGCCCGTGTGGCGGGGCTGGGGGAGGGTCCAGGCTGGTGGGGGCACGGCCGTTGAGAGCCCCTATTCCTGCATCCCCGCAGCGTGCACTCAGAGCCTCGGTGCCGGAGCTGTGACCGCTTCCTGACCTGTCACGAGTGTCTGCAGAGCCATGAGTGTGGCTGGTGTGGCAATGAGGACAACCCCACGCTGGGCCGGTGAGCGTGGCTGCTGGGCAGGGGCGACGGGTGGTGTGGCCGGTTCCACCCAGAATCTAACGGCCTCTTTGTCTGCCTCCTCCCCCGTCCCCCGTTTTCCTTACCATCGTCTCCTGCTGTTGCCCCGGCCCCTCTGCTCGCCATCTCTCTCTGCTTCTCCCCCTCGTCTCTCTCTGCCTCTGTGGCTTGTTCCCTCTTGCCTTGTCTTTCTGCTCCTGGCCCTCTCTCCTCCTTCATTGCCTCTCTCTCTCTGTCCCTCTGTCTGTCTGTGACCTCTTGGCGTTTCTTTCTCTTTCTCCCCCCTTTCTTCTCCCTGGCCCGCTCTCCATGCTCACACTGCTGTTTCTCACTCGCCTTGGCTCCTCTCTGCCTCACGGTCTCCCTGTGTCTGTCTCTTGCTTCTCTACTGCCTCCCCTTCCCGCCTGCTCCCTTTATTTCCAATCTCTCACCCCCCAGGTGCCTGCAGGGGGACTTCTCTGGGCCTCTGGGTGGGGGTAACTGCTCCCTATGGGTTGGGGAGGGCCTGGGGCTGCCTGTGGCCCTCCCAGCCCGCTGGGCATACGCCCGCTGCCCGGATGTGGACGAGTGTCGCCTGGGCCTGGCACGGTGCCACCCACGGGCGGCCTGCCTGAACACACCCCTCAGCTACGAGTGCCACTGCCAGCGGGGGTACCAGGGCGACGGCAGCACGCACTGCAACCGCACGTGAGTGGGCGGGGTTGCCATGGCGATGCCACCCCGGCGCTGGGTGCCTGGATCTGGAGGGGTAAAGCAATGGGATGCTGAGTTCCTTCCTGTGGAGCCAGCATCCCCAGTTAGCTTGGTGATTTGACCTTGCAGGCTAGACCCTCATTAGAGCAGCAGGGTGTCTGTGGAGACCAGCTCCCCAATGGAAAACCAGTTAGTTACTATGGAGACAGGTCACCCATAGACCACGGGCTGTGCACATCAGTGTTGCCATAGAGATAGAGGAAAACCAAGTTGAAAAGGGATTTGCACGAAGAAAAGATCACCTGTGGAGACATGTGGTTACTACAGAGACAAGAGTTACCACGTGTGAGGAGGTTACCATGACAACAGGGCCACCCGCGTAGTCCAGGACTAAGGAGGCAGGCTTGTGATAGTTTTGTGGTGTGAGATGGTGGGGGAGTGCTTTGGGGGCTCTATGCCTGCCTGGCCCTTCCCCTAACCCAACCCTGGCCCCTCAGGTGCCTGGAGGACTGTGGGCATGGTATGTGCAGTGGCCCCCCTGACTTCACCTGCGTGTGTGACCTGGGCTGGACATCAGACCTGCCACCACCCACACCTGCACCAGGCCCCCCTGCCCCCCGCTGCTCCCGGGACTGTGGCTGCAACTTCCACAGCCACTGTCGCAAGCGGGGGCCTGGCTTCTGTGATGAGTGCCAGGGTGAGGGTCCCTTCATCCCAGATGCCCACACCTGGCCCAGC
The DNA here is from genome assembly GCF_000298275.1 of Orycteropus afer afer. Lineage (NCBI taxonomy): Eukaryota > Metazoa > Chordata > Mammalia > Tubulidentata > Orycteropodidae > Orycteropus > Orycteropus afer. The sequence goes on along the minus strand of NW_006921686.1, from coordinate 7,713,893 downwards.
CTGCATCACGGGCCTCTTGGGAGCCTCCTCTACCCTTGGGGCTCCCGTTCCTCCATCTCAGGGTGGCCTTGTCTCCCCTCCTCTAGCTCTGGGTCCCCCCGCCCCATCCATTCCCTGCTTCTTCCCCCAGGTGGGTTTCCGTTCCACCTGTCTCGGGCTGGGCCTCAGTTCCTCCATTTGGGACTTGCTCTGCCCCTGAATCTGGGCCCTGGTTTCCCCCTTAGAAGCAACCGGGTGGGGGTCAAGGATCAGCTGAGCTGGCTGGTCTGAGCCGCTTCCTGCCCTTGCCCCTGACTCTGCACCCCACTTGATGGGGCCTCCACAGACTGGACGTGGGGTGAGCACTGTGAACGGTGCCGGCCCGGCAGCTTCGGGAATGCCACGGGCTCAGGTGGCTGCCGGCCCTGCCAGTGCAACGGGCATGGGGACCCACGCCGGGGCCACTGTGACAACCTCAGCGGGCTCTGCTTCTGCCAGGACCACACTGAAGGCGCCCACTGCCAGCTCTGCTCCCCTGGCTACTATGGGGACCCCCGGTGAGCCTGGCAACAAGCCAGGGCAGGGCTAAGGTGGGGACAGAGTGGCGGGGCGGGGCTAGCTCATGCTGGCTGTCCTCTTGTCTCCCCAGGGCCGGTGGCTCCTGCTTCCGGGAGTGTGGGGGTCGTGCCCTCCTCACCAACGTGTCCTCAGTGGCACTGGGCTCACGCCGGGTCGGGGGACTGCTGCCTCCGGGCGGTGGGGCGACGAGAGCTGGGCCAGGCCTGTCCTATTGCGTGTGGGTTGTGTCAGCCACCGAGGTGCTCCAGCCATGTGCCCCCGGGACCTTGTGCCCCCCACTCACCCTCACTTTCTCCCCTGACAGTAGTACCCCATGTACGGTAAGCACTGAGGGGGCTAGGGTTCAGCTCCAGGAACCAGAACCATATCTCCCCAACCTAGACAGACCCTGACCCCCACACCCATTTTTTTATCCCTAAGACCCCAAACCCTATTTCTTAGATCCCGAGCCCTTTGTTTTTAAGCCCATAGGCCCTCCCACTTCTCAGATCACTTCCTGTTTCCTGGACTGCAGTCCCCCATTCTCCAGGTCCTCAGCTTCCCTTCCTCCGACCAGGTGTTGTAAATAGCTTCACCTTCTGTGCCAACTCTGATCGATTGGTGGTGGCTGCCTGGAGCTGGGTATTGAGAATGAGGCTTAATGCATGAGTCCTGATTGATTAGCCATGTCTGTTCCGAACACAGGATGAGGACTGGTGGCCTGAACGCCACAGTTTGACAGCCCTGGCCTGGATCCTCAAACGACTCGTTTTCCAGACCCGGATTGCCCTCTCCTCCTGAACTCCTCCTCCTCCCAGATCCTAAGCACCCGTCTTTCTCATGTTCATGGTCCCCTAATCTTTAACTCTGCACCTCTCCAGCTAAGCTATGTCCTAGCATTCGATGGATTCCCTCGCTTCCTGGACACTGGTGTCGTCCAGTCAGACCGTAGCCTCATTGCTGCCTTCTGTGGCCAGCGGCGGGACAGGCCCCTCACCGTGCAAGCCCTGTCTGGTACGGGGGCGTGGGGCCTCTTCATCTTGGGCTTTGTGTTCCTTTCCCCATCCGTCACTGCCTGAAGGGGGCTCCAAGACCTGGGTTCCAGCCCAACTCTGCCACTGACTTGCTAGTGACACTGCCCCTCGCCATCTCTGGGCCAGTTTCCTCAGTTGAGTGGAAAACAGGGAAGACTGTGCTGGCTGGGTGACCTCTCTGAAGGGAAGGGCCTGGTAAACCACATCTTTGGGGCACGTAGAAGGTGGCTGGTGTGAGGGGGGCTGATATGAAGGGGGCTGGTAATGAGGGGGGCTGGTATGAGTGAGGGGGCTGGTGTGAGGACTCCTTAGCAGCTTCTTGGGCCTGGTTCTTGACCTGGAGCAGTTTTGCCCCTCAGGGGACATTTGACAGAATGTCTGGAGATATTTTGTTGGTCAGTGTTGGGGAGTGCTACTAGCACCCAGTGGGTGAAGGCCAGAGAGGCTGCTAAATATCCCACAGTTCACTGGGCAGCCCACACAGCAAAGGAAGGGCCAGCAGTGCTGAGAGGTTGAGAGAGTCCTCTTAACAGAAATGTGATGTGAATACCCGTGGGAGAGTTTGGAAATGATTTTCTTTGTGTTGTGAATCAGAGTGGCTCCAGGGCTGGGAGGGAAAGGGGTGGGTTGCTCGGAAGCCCCGGCCCCTCACAGTGAGCAACTGAGGACGGAGGTGCCCTCAATTTCGCTTCCCTCACAGCTGTTTACTGAACACCGATGGGGAGCTGGCCCTGAGCCAGGAACACAGGCCCAGGCCCGTGGGGAGATGAAGCAGCTCGGGGCACAGTATTTGCTCCTTTGCTGAGGGCTGAGGCAGCAGACAGGTGCGGGCGCCGCGCCTGGCCGCCTCTGTGGAGTTGGGGGGCTTTGCAGAGGTCAGCGAGAAAGAAGAAGACCCACAATGAGATGGCTTCACACAGTAGCTGCAACAATGGGTTCAAACGCAGCAACCATTGTGAGGATGGTGTAGGACGGGGTGGTGTGTAGGGTCGCTGTGAGTCGGAACCAACTTGATAGGACCTAAGGATAACAGATTTGCCTGGTGGCCTGAGCAGGTGTGCTGGGGACCAACGACTGCTCCGGGCCGAGGGAAAAGCAGAAACCTAACTCTGAGGAGAAACAGAAAGGGGCCGGGCAGGCAGCGGGAGGGCAGAGGACGCAGGGAGTGGGTGGTGGTGGGCTGAGGGGCCCTGGGAGGAGACATTTTTGAAAGTCAGAGTTTATCCAGGGATGGTTTATATGTTGTTGCTAGCTGCCAGGACAGTGCTAGCTGCTTCCTGCACCAGTCCTCATCCTGTGTTCGTGCACGGGGCACACTGTGGGGAGGGGTGGTTCTGACTCAGGAATCCCACAAACAACAAGATGAAGCGCTGCCCAGTGATTGGTTGTGGATTGGACCACTGTGATAGGTCAGGTTTTCATTGGTTCATTCTCAGAAGTAGATTGCCAGGCCTTACCTCCTAGTTTGTCTTGGTCTGGGTGCCTGCTGAAGCCCGTTTAGCATCCCAGATACACACGTGGAAGGCGAGAATTCCACCGCAGAATGTCATTGCCCCCATAGTTTGCCTATCATAGAATTAATCCCACCCTCTGCCCAGCCCTAGGTGGGAGGCTTGGCTTTGTGTGAGGGAGGTGTGGAAGGGTTTGGAGTGGAGTGGGGGGGGCTGGGAAGACCAGCGGGGAGGCGGGCATGTGTCTAGGTGAGCCGGGAGACTGGCTTGGGTGGCAGCGGAGGAGGTGGGAGGCAGTGGGTGGATGGGAGAGATTTAGGCTGTAAAACTGAGGGACGCAGATGGGCTGTGCAAGGGAAGGGCCATGCATATGGGCTGTGCGAGGGAAGGCCGAGGGAGGACAGATAAGCCAGGAGTGATTATAAAAGATCATAGGGTCCTGCTTCCCTGCCCACCTACACTGGCTCTTCTCAAAACCTGGAGCAGAGTGGTGCCCAGAACGTGGCTTCACCCCAGCCTCTCCCCCCCCCCACAGGGCTGCTCGTGCTGCACTGGGAGGCCAACGGCTCCTCGTCCTGGGGCTTCAATGCCTCGGTGGGCTCTGCCCGCTGTGGGTCTGGGGGCCCTGGGAGCTGCCCTGTCCCCCAGGAGTGCGTCCCCCAGGACGGGGCTGCAGGCACCGGCCTCTGTCGGTGCCCCCAGGGCTGGGCTGGCCCACACTGTCGCATGGCTCTGTGTCCCGAGAACTGCAATGCCCACAACGGGGCAGGGACTTGCAACCAGGTACCGTGGGACCGGACAGCCAGGCGGGATGGGGGTGTGACCCGGGCTCCCCCTGAGCCTCCTGCTGCTGTCCCCAGAGCCTGGGCGTGTGCATCTGTGCGGAGGGCTTTGGGGGCCCTGACTGTGCCACGAAGCTGGACGGTGGGCAGCTTGTCTGGGAAACCCTCATGGACAGCCGCCTCTCAGCTGTGAGTTGTGGATGCCCACTCTCCGGGGAAGCACCCTGCCACCTGTCTTCCTGGATCATTCTACCTCCACTCCCAGGAACAACCCCTCCCCGCCCAGTCCAGACCTGACACTTGGTCCTGACATTAGTCTGACTCTTGACCACGCCCCCTCTCAGGACACTGCTAGCCGCTTCTTGCACCGCTTGGGACACACCATGGTGGAAGGACCTGACGCCACCCTGTGGATGTTTGGGGGCCTGGGCCTGCCGCAGGGGCTGCTGGGAAACCTGTACAGGTGAGGACTGACTGAATGAGAGAAGGTCACCTTGGGATGCTGAGATGTCACACAAGGGTCACTTCAGGAGGAAAGCCTCTATAGGTGAGGGTGCCCTAAAGGATGCTGGGACACTTTTCACAGGAGGCTCACCCCAGGGACTCACGTCAACTCAGTTAGGTGGTACTGCCCCAGAGGACGCTAAGATGACTGTTAGGTTTGCTGGGACACCTGTGGGGTGAGGGAGTCACCCCAGAGGATGCTGAGATACCTATGAGGAGAGTCACCCTAGGGGAGACTGGGATTCCTGTTGGGGGGTTATTTCAAGGGATACTGAGATGCCTGTATAGTGAGGCTGCTTTTGTGGTCGCTGCCTGTGTCTTGGCCCCAGGTACTCAGTGAGTGAGCGCCGGTGGACACAGATGCTGGCGGGAGCCGAGGACGGGAGCCCGGGCCCCTCCCCGCGCTCCTTCCATGCGGCTGCCTATGTTCCCGCCGGCCGTGGCGCCATGTACCTGCTGGGGGGGCTCACGGCTGGGGGTGTCACCTGCGACTTCTGGGTCCTCAACCTTACCACCCTGCAGTGGCGGCAGGAGAAGGTGAGCACCACCCCCACCACCCAGCTCTGCGAAGGTGGCCACCGGAGGTCCTGCCAGCTTGGTCATCAGAGGCCAAGGCTTCCTCCTGGGGTTCCAGCAGAGGCCCCAGAATTGAGTATCATTGGTCCATCCTGGGTCATGTTTAGTCCCAGGCCAGCTGTGGTTCGTGCGCTGGATGTGGTGCTCTGGTCGGCCAGGCCAGGACACAGCCTAGAACAGAGTATAGCCAGCCCCACCGGCCACCTGGGCTGAGAGAGAGGGCCGAGGGCTTTCCAGAGAAACCCAGGCTGTTCTGCTCTGAAGGGCAGGCTGAGGTAGCAGGAGTCTACCTGCCAGGACCTTGGCTGGTTGGAGGTCTGGGCTTCTGACCTATCCAAGGAGCTCACTACCTCCTGAGCAGTCAGAGGGGAGTGTGGGGACCTTTGGGTCTCCTGCTGCCCACAAGTTGACGCCTACCCTCCGGCCTCCTGGCGACCTCCTCCCTCTCCCACAGGCCCCGCAGACCGTGGAGCTACCAGCAGTTGCAGGCCACACCCTTACTGCCCGCCGTGGTGTGTCTCTGCTTCTGGTGGGCGGTTACTCCCCCGAAAATGGCTTTAACCAGCAGCTGCTCGAGTACCAGCTGGCGACTGGCACCTGGGTGTCCGGAGCCCAGAGTGGGACACCCCCCACAGGTGGGGCTGGGGCCAGGGAGGGCGGCTTCTTTGCCCTGGTCCTCCAGGGCCTCACGCAGGCTCTTGAGCCTCTCCCACACCCTGGGTCACTGCCCACCCTCCTTGTTCTCTCTGCCCCCGGGCACTGTCTCATGAGATGTTGTATTTTTCTATTTACCCCGCCCAGACTTCATGACCACCCCCTTTCCCAGTGACAGTGCAGCCACCATCTGCCTCCCCTTTTGTTGTTGGGTGCCTTCAAGTGGATCCCGACTCAAAGTGACCCCATAGGACAGAGTAGACCATGTAGCGTTTCCGGGTTGTATTCTTCATATGAATGGATTGCCAGGCCTTTTCTCCCATGGAGCAGCTGGTGGGTTCGAACCACCAATCTCTTGGTTAGCAGAAGAGTGCTTAAGCATTGTGCCACCTGGGCTCCTTCTGCCTCCCCTAGGTTCTAAAATCTGGCCTCTCAGACATTCTCCTTTCTCAATTGCTCCTTCTATATTCTTCAGTCACTGTCTCCTGGGACGTTCCAGTCACCCTCTCTCCCTCCCTCCTAAGAATCGGTTCCAACTTCCTGACAATGGGTTCCTCTCCTTTTCCCTGAATTGCTGATGACTGCCTTTGAGCTGAGGGGAGAGGGAGGAACTGAGGACTCCCAGGTCTCTGGCCTGGTAGGGTAGCGGTGTGGCCATGGAGAAGGGGAGCCTAGGAAGGTCAGGGTGCGTGGGGACATTCCTTGTCATTGGCCCTGCCCCATCGCCGGGTCCCTCTGCCCCCAGGTCTCTATGGTCATTCCGCCGTCTACCACGAGGCCACAGACTCCCTCTATGTGTTTGGAGGCTTCCGCTTCCACGTGGAGCTGGCTGCCCCGTCCCCGGAGCTCTATTCGCTGCACTGTCCCGACCGCACCTGGAGCCTGCTGGCCCCTTCCCAGGGGGCAAAGGTCAGGAAAAGCAACCCGGACAGATGGATGTAGGGAACAGGGAGGCTCTTCCCCATGCCCCAGGGACTGGCCCAATCCTGGATTCCCACGTCCTCTCCTTTCCAGTCTCCTAAACTGAACTGTGACACCCCCAATCTCCCCTTCTTCCAGCCCTGACTTGGAGGAAAGCTCCTGGACCAGGAGGTGAAAGGTGTGGGTTCTAGTCCCAGCTCTGCCCTGACTCTTGGTGTGGCCCTGCCAGGTTCTGCCCCCTTGCTGGGCCTCCCCATCTATAAAAACGGGGACTAAGGTTCCTTGTGCTTCTTGCCTTACAAGGCCAAAGGCAGGACAATATGTGGGAAGCCATGGAACCCCCCAAAAAAAACCATTTGCAAGCCCCTCTTGTCTGGACCAAGAGGGAGATGGAAATAAGGTCTGTGAGCCTTACTCCCAGGGCACTCCTGGCCCAGCTGGTGAGATGGGACTCAAGGGAGACCTGTGGGCGGCTCACCTGAAGCAGCATATGCTGAATTTCCAGGGAGCAGCTCAGGCCGTGGGGGCTCTGGGGAAGGAAGGCAGCTCTGTGGGCTCTTCTCGGGGAGAAGGGGGGCTTCCTGGAGGAGGAGAGATTTGAGGATGTTTTGGATTAGGTGGGCTGGGGGAGGGGCACAGGGAGATGCAGGGGTGATGGTGGGCCAAGAGGGACCAAGAAGACAGGAGAGCTGTGGGCTCTGACAGCCACCCTGGCATGTGTCTCCCCAATAGCCCCGCCCGCGACTTTTCCACGCCTCAGCCTTACTGGGGGACACCATGGTGGTCCTGGGGGGGCGTTCGGACCCTGACGAGTTCAGCAGCGATGTTCTGCTCTACCAGGTCAACTGCAACGCCTGGCTCCTGCCTGACCTCACCCGTGAGTCCTTGTCACTGTCCTAGGAGGCCTGGGGACAGCCAGGAGGAGCCCCCCCAGAGCCCTCTATCCCTAGGAGTCACTTAGGGCTCCTTCCGACCCACCGGCAAAGCCCCTGCCTCCTTCCGGTCCTTCCGTGGTATCTAAATGCCGTGGAGACGTACTCTTTCCCTGTTTGTTTTTTTTTTCCTTTTGTTATTTTCTTATAAAAGATTATTTTGTCATTCTGATTATAAAAATAGTAATAATACTTATATGTTGTTGTTGTTGTTATGTGCCGTCGAGTCGGCCCCGACTCATAGCGACCCCTCCTTGGGTTTCCGAGGCAGTATCACTACGGAAGTAGGATTGCCCAACCTTCCTTCCGAGGAGTGGCTGGTGGGTTTGAACCGCCAGCCTTCTGGTTAGCAGTCAAGTGCTTTAGCCACTATGCTACCAGAGCTCCTAATACTTATATATAACCTGTAAAATAGGGAGAACAAAAATCACCCATAATCCTGTTCTCTAGAGACAAGCATGTTGTCTGTGGAGGTGTCTCTTTCCTGTCTCGCTGTCCATGGACTGGAAGCGGGTTTATACCAGTATCTCTAGTTTGATGTCACTCACCATTGTGAGCAATTGGCTGCATGTTGCCAGGCCTGTCTCTCTTTCTTTTTGCCGTTCTCTGACCTGCATCTCGCTCCCTTCCTCTGGATTTGCTGCTTCATTACTCTGTCTCTTTGTCCTCCCTTTCACTCGGTTTTCCTGTATCTCTTTTTTGATTATTATTTTTTTATCTATTGTGATTGGGTGAAATTTTACAAAGCAGGTTCATTTTACATTCAACGGCTGATACACGTCTTGTCTGTGACACCGGTTCGTTCCCCACAGTGTGTCATCTCACCTCCCGCTTGCTCCCTGTGGTTACCTTTTCCCTCTGGCCTTCTTGCCTGTGCATTCCCGCCTCCCCAGGTCTCTGCCTGTGGAAATGCCGCCTGCCTGAGGCTGATTGTGCTAAAGAATGCCTCTCCCTGGGGTGGGGGTTCTGCTCTGCAGGCCTGTCTGTTGTTAGGCCACGGGAGTGAGTTTAATTCTAGGGGCATAGTCTTGGGGGTTTCACCAGTCTCTTTCAGACCAGTGAGGCTGGTCTTCTTTGTGATTTTGAGCTTTGTTCCACGTTTGGTTTTCCCGTGTCTTTTTCTTCCCGCCTTTTTCCTCATCATCTGTGTCGGAGTCTCTGGCTCGGCCTGTCCCCCTGTCTTCTGTCTGTCTGTGCTGCCCTTGGTCCCCTTTGACTCTGTTCTTCTCCTCTCTCAGCGTCCTCACAGTCATCTTCGTGTGTGACCCTTGGCTGTGTCTCTTGCTGTCTGTCTCTGAATACTCATCCTTTCCCCCAGGCCCAGCCTCCGTGGGGCCCCCGATGGAGGAGTCTGTGGTCCATGCTGTGAC
>NW_006921686.1:7688192-7702657 GCF_000298275.1 Orycteropus afer afer | reverse complement strand
AAGATTATCTTCTGTGTCTGTGTTAATTGGTTTCCCTTTTCTTTGTTGAAGAGGGTCTGTGCAATCCTTCTGCCTAGTCCACCATCTTGCCCCTGAAGTACCTGCCACTTTTCTAAAGTTTGACAAATTCGGACATATGTGCCTCCCAGGATCTGGGTACGGGACTGTGGACCTCCACTGTGGACAGTGGGGAGTGAGGAAAGTTCAAGCAGGGTGGGGAAGGGGTGGGCTTGGGCAGAAGATTCCCTGAGGCTGCTGGGAGAGTCAGAGTGTCGAGGGGCGGCTGCAGGTGGGGCGGGCTGCAGGTGAGGCGGCTGCAAGGAGAAGAAAAGGCTTGAAGTAGACACGGCCACAGGAGTAGGGAGGAGAGGACAGTGAAAGAGAAATTCAGGAGGCGGAAGGTGGCCTCAGTGACTGCAGGGGCAGGAGGGTGTGGGATCTTTCGTCATCAAGTGGGGGTGGGGGAGGAATGGGTTGGGAAAGCTGTGCTGAGTCCACTTTGGGATGTGGGGGGCCTGCAGGAAACTGTCCAAGAGGTACCAGGGAGAGGGGAGGGAGGAGGAGGAGGGGATGAGGCCTGGCAGGGTAGTGAGTCCAGGCCTTATGCTCCCCAGGTTGGGCTGTGGGGGCCCGCCCTGCTCCCCAATGCCTCGCTCCCCCGAGGAGTGCCGACGTCTCCGGACCTGCAGTGAGTGCCTGGCCCGCCATCCCCGAACTCTGCAGCCTGGAGATGGAGAGGTGAGCGCGCTGTCGGGTGCTGAGTGGAGGCCCAGGAGGTCCCTGTCACCAGTGTCTGCCTGCCCCAGGGTCTGAAGAACCACTGAGTTCTTCAGTTGTGATTGGGCGGGAAGAGCTGGGTCAGGGGACATGTTGGGGATCCCTGAGGGCCCTACAGAGCCTGTTTTCCCACACCAGGCATCTGCCCCCCGCTGTAAGTGGTGTACCAACTGCCCTGAAGGTGCCTGCATTGGGCGCAATGGATCGTGCACCTCGGAGAACGACTGTCGGATCAACCAGCGAGAGGTCTTCTGGGCAGGGAACTGCTCTGAGGCTGCGTGTGGGGCCGCTGACTGTGAACAGTGTACACGGGAGGGCAAGTGCATGTGGACACGGCAGTTCAAGAGGACAGGTGACCGCCCAGCTTGGGGGGACTCCTGGGTCCTGGCCAAGGGAGGGGCTTAGGGGGCCTGGTTTGAATGAAGGAAGGACACTGGGGGCCTGGATTCTTTCCTGGGTCTGAGGGAGAAGGATGCTGAGGACCAGGACCCCTGGGTCTGAGGGAGGAGGGGGCTGGGACCTGGACCCCTGACTCCCAGGGAGGAAGGGGCTGGGGGCCTGGACCCCTGGGTCTGAGGGTGGTGGGGGCTGGGGGCCTGGACTCCTGGATCTGAGGGAGGAGGGGCTGGGGGCCTGGGCTGGGTGCTAATCTCTCTGTGCACAACCCCTTAGGGGAGACCCGCCGCATCCTCTCGGTGCAGCCCACGTATGACTGGACGTGCTTCAGCCACTCCCTGCTGAACGTGTCCCCAATGCCGGTGGAGTCATCGCCCCCACTGCCCTGCCCCACGCCTTGTCATCGCCTGCCCAATTGTACCTCCTGCCTGGACTCCAAGGGTGCGGACGGAGGCTGGCAGCACTGTGTCTGGAGCAGCAGCCTCCAGCAGGTACTGCGCCCGGCGTGGGCTGGGCTGGAGCAGGGCCAGGGCTCCCTCCTCTCTGCTGCCAGCACTAACCTTTCTTCTGCACCTCTTCCTCTGTCCCACTTCTCCCTCCCTCTTTCTGGCTCTAGGCCTGCCGCTGTCCTTCCCTATCCCCACGCTTTCACCTTCTTTCCTCCCAATATCTCTTGTTCGTCTTTCTCCCTTCCTGGCCTGTGAATTGCGCCATACTCTGTGTCACCTTCCCAGGCTCCCCAGCCCCAGCCTGCCTCTCTCCAGCTCTTCTTCATGGTCTCCCCTTCTCACCCTGTTCCAGGCCTCTTAATACAATCGCCCTTCCACCTCGCAAATCTTCTCTGCTTCCCTCCTCCATCTCTTGTCTCTGCTTTTGGACTCATTTGGTTGCAAGAAGCAGAAATCCACTTGAGCTAGTTTTATTGTAAGGATTTGGGGACGTTTGATGGGATCTGAGAACAAGAAATACTGCTGCTCTGTCACTCTCAGACCCCATCTCGGCAATTCTCCACTCATCTCCATCTTCTGGTTTCTTTTGGTTTCATCATCGACACACGTAGCCTCAAATGGCAGGCCTTGATGTGAGTCTGTATGACATTCTAGTTCCACCGGCCAGTCATCTTTTCATCACTTAGTTCATATTCTCAAGGAAAGGCTCAGGGTCAGCTCATGGATTCGGCGCAAGGGGAGGCTCACATGGTTCAAACATGGTGGCTCAAGCCCAGCCCTTCCTCTGTGGCTCTGGGGTGCTGAGATGATTCTCTTTTTCTAAAAAATAATATTTTGTTGTGTTTTCAGTGAAGGTTTACACAGCAGTTTAGGTTCCGTGCAACCATTTCTGCACAGATTGTCCAGTGACATTGGTGAACATTCTCAGTAATTTGTTCTCGTTGTTTCACTTCAGTTGATCTGGTTTCCCTGCCCCCTGACATTCATTCTCATCTTTGTTTTAAAGTCATTGTTGATTGTTTGGTCTCAGAGATGAATTATTAAAGATGGAGAGATGATTTCTGTGTGTGTAATCTGGGTGAAAGTTTACAGAGCAAATTCATTTTCCTTCAGCAGTTCATACATGTTTTGTTTCATGACATTACTTGCAACCTCCATAATGTAGCAGCTCTCTTCCCACTTCTTCCCTGTGCTTACCTTTTCTGTGTCCTTCTTTTCTGTGCCTTCCTGCCCTCTGAGCTATCATCTCCCTATTCAGATGCCGCCCTTCTGATCTCCCATGGTTGATTGTTCTAAGGAGTGTACCTACCTGGTGTAATTATTCATTTTAGGCCTTTAGTTTGGCTGGAAGCCACAGGAGTGAGTTCAGTTCCGACCCTGAAGGGTTACTTGGGGGCCATCGGCTCAGGGTAAAGGAGAAGAAGTAATTCTTGCAGAAGTGGGTATGTTCTGGGTGGGCACCATATGTGTCTGTTACAGTCCACCCCTTGACTGCCCAGCACATATTCTTATGTTTCCATAAAATCCATTGCAAATATGCCTCTGTCGATATGTGGCAGACACAAAGACATTCAGCCCACCCTGGTGGGAGATGACATAGATTCCCCACTGCTGTCACTGGACTAGGGCTCTGAGGCTCTGACCCCACTGATGGCCACTCCTTCTCTAATAGTACAAGACTCCACTGAGGTCTGACTGCACCCTGTTTTTTCCCCTTTTGATCAAGATTCATCTGTTGATTCCTTGATCAGAATGTTCAGCAATGGTATTGGCTCAGATTTTTTAGAAAGACTGCTGTTCAGCCCAGACATGACAGGTATGCAGCCCAGACCTGTCACGATGTGGCTCATGGGTGGCCAGATGTTAACCAGTGGTATTGTTCTCAATGGCTTTGGTCTCAGAGCCTGGTCAGGCAGCAGAATACCCTCTTGCCTGGCATGCCCCCTTCCTAACCAAGTAACCAACTAACTAGCTTTCTAACTCTACCTTCCTACCTTCCCTACTAAGTAACTTCTTCCCTAACTTCCTTCCTTCCTTCCTTTTTTCAACAAGTTCTTTACTGGGCACCTTCCTCATCTGGGCACTTGGTTAGGCTCTGTGCACAGGACAGCAGATAAGCTAGGGTCCTGCTCATAGGACTTGGACTCACACATCTCTTCCAGGAACACAGGAAATGCAGTTTAGGGTGTTGGGCGTCATTCCCTTCGTCTGCTAGGGAGGGCACAGCAGATGGTGCTATCCAGGACTGGGGCCTGTTTACCAGCTTCTCTTCCCCTCCCAGATTGCCCCACTGTCTGCCAGTCAGTGCACTAAATTTAGGTCTAGACGCCCAGCCTGGCAGAGAATTTGCCTGTGGCAGTTCAGCAAGTCTCAGCTCATTGCTGCCCCAGCCCTCCGAGGGCTTGGAGCTCTAGCCGCAGCAATCAGGGTTTCTATTTCAGGATTCCTGATTGCACTGCTTTTTCCTAAGTGCTTTCAGACAGACAGCCCAGATTAATTTCTTTCCTCTTACACTTTACTTAAGGCCCAAGCAGTAAATTCAATGCTCTTATCTGCCAGACACGTTCCCAAGAGTCTGGACCTCATTGTCCACATTGTCTGGGTCCTGAGACTAAGAAGTGATGACTCATGAGTTGTGTGTATGGGGCCCCTAGTCAAGGCCTCTTCGACTTCCAGCCTAGGGTGGGGGAGTCCTCGTTGCCTCAGCTGCCAGGTCCACATTTTCCGAAGTGGCCAAGGCTTACAACCCTATTCCTGATAATGGTTTCTGTCTCTCTCAGGGATGGTTTGGTTGTAAGAAAGAGAAATTCCTTTAGCTAGTTAGATGAAGGGCACTCACCACACCAAGATGGTGGTGCCTCATGGAACACAGGGGTGGAAGGTACAGGTGGAACTCACAAAGAACTGGAGATGGAGCCTGGACAGCTGCCTCTCCGTGTGTCCGTCCGTCTGTCTGGGGGCCTGGTTCTCATTTCTGCCTCTCTCCGCATCCCCCTTGTCCTGTTCTCCTCGTTCTCTCCATTTGCTCATCGCGTCCAGTGTTCGCAGTCTCTCCAGCCCAGGTCTGTGTCAGCTTCTACTTTCTTGTTTCTGATTTATTTTTGTTGTTGAAACTATGTACAGCAGAAGTTGTACCAATTCAGCAGTTACTACATGGACAGTTCAGTGACATTCTTCGAGTTGTGCAACCTTCTCACCCTCCTTTTATGCGTTGTTCGTCCCCCGTGAGCATAAACTCACTGCTCCCTAAGGTTCCCGTCCAACATCTCGAGTTGCTGTTGTCAGCTTGACCCCGTGTAGATAGATCGTAAAAGAGCACGGTGCTCAAGGCAGACACTCTTTGCTGGTTAAGCTAAACGCCTGGTTGCTTTCAGGACGACTTCCAGGGATGCTTTTGGTGATCTCCTACTCTCCCTGGCCTCCCTTGCCCGACCCCCAGTCTCGACTCCTAGTTACACATGCTGGAGCGAGGGACCGTGACGTTGCAGCTAGTGCCACCCTGTCCCCTCGGCTTGGTTCTCGCACTCTCGGAGAAGAGAGTGTAGTCTGGGAAGATGTCCAGAATGTCTCTTCTGACGCTCTTCTCTCTGCCTCTCTCCTGCCCCCCAATGTCCCCTCCCACTGCAGTGTCTGAGCCCCTCTTACCTACCCCTGCGATGCATGGCTGGAGGCTGCGGGCGACTGCTCCGAGGCCCCGAGAGCTGCTCCCTGGGCTGTGCTCAGGCCACCCAGTGTGCCCTGTGCCTGCGGCGCCCCCACTGTGGCTGGTGTGCCTGGGGGGGCCAGGATGGTGGCGGCCGCTGCCTGGAGGGGGGACTCAGCGGCCCCCGTGAAGGTGAGGGGGAGGGGGTGGGGTGGATGGAGCTGGGACCTGGTGCAGAGAATGTGGGGAGCTCAGGGGGCTGCCCGGGTGGCTCAGAGGAAGCCGTGGTGAGGACCCTGGGTGGCTGGGGGAGTTCAGAGACCCGCAGGCGAAGCCCTGTATCCCTGGTGCCAGGGCTGACGTGTGGGCGTCCGGGAGCCTCCTGGGCCTTCCTATCCTGTCCCCCTGAGGACGAGTGTGCAAATGGGCACCATGACTGCAATGAGACACAGAACTGCCATGACCGGCCCCACGGCTATGAGTGCAGCTGCAAGACAGGCTACACCATGGACAAGTGAGCCAGCTGGGCAGGGAGGAGGGAATCGGGAAGGGCCAGGCTCACCAGGGGTGTGGGGAGTGGGGAGTCGGGGAGGGACAGGCCCACGAGGGGTGTGGGGAGGGGGGAGTCAGGCCGGGGCAGGCCCACTGGGGGGTGTGGGGAGGGGGAAGTCAGGCCGGGGCAGGCCCACTGGGGGGCGTGGGGAGGAAGTCAAGGATGGGCAGGCCCACTGAGGGGCATGGAGATCCATGAAGGATGCATATATAGACCAAGCAGATGGAAAAGGAATCCAAGGTGTGAGTGGCTAGCTTGGGAGGGGAAGGGATGCTAGGCTAGACAGGGGCAGAGTTCATTCACCAGGGGACCCCTGAGAGGAGAGGGAAAATGTGTTGAACCCTGGAGGGGGCATGCTGGACCCCAGAGGGTGGCAGTGAGGGAACAGACTGGGGGCACGTGAGTAGTGGGGGAAGAGCGTGGTGGGTGATGAGCTCGGCTAGGGGAGTGGGGGCTGCCGTGGTGAGGGCCCGGCAGCGTGCCTGACCCCCGCCCCTGCCCACAGTGTGACGGGGCTCTGCCGCCCCGTGTGTGCCCAGGGCTGTGTGAACGGCTCGTGCGTGGAGCCCGAGCACTGCCGCTGCCACTTCGGCTTTGTTGGCCGGAACTGCTCCACGGAGTGTCGCTGTAACCGCCACAGCGAGTGCGCCGGCGTGGGGGCGCGCGACCACTGCCTGCTCTGCCGCAACCACACTAAGGTGGGTTCTGTTAGGGCCTCGCCCAGGACCCGGATCCTGGCCCCTCAGCCAGCTCTTTCCTTGCCTTTGGCTGGTGCTCAGGCCACAGGTGGGGAGAGGTGGCAGAGGAGCGGTGAGAAGACTTTTGGGGATGCCATCTGGGTTCCTGTCATGGGCAGTGCCCCAGGAAAGGGACGGAGTCAGCCCTGGGCCAGGGAGGGCAGTCATGTGAGGGAGGATTTAGGGTCGTGTGGGAAAGGACTTTCTGAGCTCGGGACTTTGGGCTGTCTCTGGAGGTGGGGCCTAACGCCAGGCAGGCAGGTGTCGCCCAGCCCAGGTGGCTGAGCCCCCTGCCTCTGTGGTGCTCTCAGACCGGCCCTGCTCGCCCTCTCCCGTGACCTCTGACTCCTCTGAGCCCCTGTCCTGTGTCTCCAGGGCAGCCACTGTGAGCAGTGCCTCCCGCTGTTTGTGGGCTCAGCTGTGGGGGGCGGGACCTGCCGGCCCTGCCACGCCTTCTGTCGCGGCAACAGCCACGTCTGCGTCTCCAGGAAGGAACTAGAAATGGCCAGGAGGGAGCCAGAGAAGTACTCACTGGATCCAGAGGAGGTAGAAGCTGGGGTCCCAGACTCCCGGGTCTGAGGGAGGAAGGAGCTGGTCCCTGCCTATTTGCGATCACCCTGTCCTGCCTTGGCCAGATCGAGAACTGGGTGGCCGAGGGCCCCAGTGAAGACGAGGCCGTTTGCGTGAACTGCCAGAATAACAGCTATGGGGACAAATGCGAGAGCTGCCTGCATGGCTACTTCCTCCTGGACGGGAAGTGCACCAAGTGAGGGGGAGCCTGGGACCCTAGCCTTCCCAACTGGGGACCTCTCAGGGAACCCCTGTGCTGGGGCAGGGGAATGAGCGGGCCTCATTCGGGAAGTAGTTTACCTCAGAGGCCCGTGCTGAAACCCAGGCTACAGAGTACCCGGACGGAGACTGGGGGGCAAGAGGGGGAGAGGGGAGTGCCGAGGGAGGAGTCTGCAGGTAACTACCCTCCATCCCCTTCCTCCTGAGTGTGCAGTGAGCTCCGGAGTCAGGCTAACCTGAGTTCACATCCTGACTCTGCCACTTAGTGGCCCTGTGGCCTTGGACTTAACCTCTGTGAGCCTCAGTTTTCCTTTAAGCCAGTTGCACGGACTCAAGCTCACGTGTGCACCGCCCAGCCTCCGTCTCTGCACGTCGTGGGAGCCCTGTAGCCACCGTCCACTTCCCCTTCTTCCAGGTGCCAGTGTAACGGCCACGCGGACACGTGTAACGAGCAGGACGGGACGGGCTGCCCATGCCAGAACAACACGGAGACGGGCACGTGCCAGGGGAGCTCCCCCAGTGACCGCCGGGACTGCTACAAGTACCAGGTGCGGCTGGAGAAGCAAGTTACGGGCTGAGGGGCCCCCACCCCCAAGAGGTCAGATCTGGGATGGTAGGTCAGAACCTACGTGGTTCTGATGTCTGTGGTCTTGGGATCAAGGTCAAGGTCAGTTTGACAGACTGATCCTGAGCCCCAGTCTGTTTTAGGCCCTGGACGGTGATGCTGGGACCCATATATGACCCTTTTCGCCCAGAGGGGCTCTCAGTTTGGTGGGACTATTACAAGTAGTCACAGCTTGAAGTTTGCAAATGCTAGAAAACTCATAGCACCTTAAACAAACAAGGCAATCTACTGGCTCTCAAAACCTTCAGGCATGGCTGGATCCAGGTGTTCACACGGTGGCATGAGAGTCTCTCCTTCCCTGCATCTCGACTCTGCTTTCCTCTGGGTGGGCCTCATTCTCAGACTGTCCCCAGCTGACAGCCCCTGTCTGATGACTTGGGGCTAAGAGGGGATCTCATGTTAGTTCCAATACCCAGGTTCAAATCCCCTTCTCTGCAAAGGTGGCTTCTTGAGCACCTGTCTTCCCCACCTGCCTGGTTGTCATGTTGCCGGCTTGCCTGCCATAGAGGGCATATCTCTCGCTCCCTCCCCAGAGCATATCCCCGCCTGCCCACCCACCTTTCCCTCTCTGGTTCCAAACGAAAGAGAAGCCCCTTAGTGTCGCCCACCTTCTGCAGAAACAGCACACCTGCAGCTGTACAACTCCACCCACATTGGTGAGACTTTGACAAGCCTTAAAGACCAAGGCTTTTAAAAACCCGTTGCTGTTGAATTGATTGCGACTTATAGTGACCCTATGTTGTTGTTGTTGTTATGTTGTTATGACGCCTCCTTGGGTTTCCGAGACAGTATCACTACGGAAGTAGATTGCCCCATCTTCCTTCCAAGGAGTGGCTGGTGGGTTTGAACCGCCAGCCTTCTGGTTAGCAGTCAAGTGCCTCAGGCACTATGCTACCAGAGCTCCTAGTGACCCTATAGAACAGAGTAAAACTGCCCCATAGAATTTCCAAGGCTGTAAATCTTTATGGAAGCAGATTGTGACATCTTTCTCCCCTGGAGCAGCTGGTGGGTTTGAACTGGCAACCTTTTGGTTAGCAGTCAAGTACTTTAACCACTGTACCACCAGGCCTTAATCAAAAAGCAAACCCATTGCTGTGGAATCGATTCTGACTCATAGTGATGCTGTAGGACAAGGTAGAACTGCCCCCTAGAGTTTCCAGTGCTGTAATCTATGGAAGCAGACTGCCATGCCTTTTTCTCACAGGGCAGCTGGTGGGTTCAAACCACCAACCTTTCAGTGAACAGCCCAATGCTTTACCACCAGGCCTTAATTTCCTCCTGGACCAGAATTTTTGCTTTCTTGATGCATAATCAAAAGACCCCTTGGCTTTTGCAAGAAAAGCCCCAGAGATGAAGAAGTCAGACCCCTTGCAACTCTGTTGGTTGGCAGCTCTAAAGAAGCAGTTTCTTTAGCTTCTAATGACATGGCAGCAGTGGCCATTAAACAGGGAGTGCCTGCTAGGTGCCCAGTGGCCCTGAGCTGTGGACATGACAGAGACAACATACACGTGGAAGGCTCTGGAACGCTCATCTGTGCTGGGGCCTTAATGGGGCACAAACATACTAACCCGCTGATAGCCAGAGAGAAACCAAGCTCAGACACATGACCTGCCCCATGTCAGGCAGCCAGTCAGGGTTTGTGGCCTGGGTTGAAGCCTGGTCTCAGCCCAGAGCCCAAGCTGTCTCTAGTGGGCTACAGCAATCATAATAGCTGTCATTCATTCATTCAGCACATTTATTGAGCACCTACTATATGTACTGGGCCCTAGGAGCTCTGGTGGTGTAGGGGTTAAGGTATGTGACTGCTAACCGGAGGGTCAGTGGTTTGAACCCACCAGTCACTCCACAGAAGAAAGGTGAGACAGTCTGCTTCTGTAAAGATTCACAGCCTTGAAAACCCAGTGGGGGTCAGTATGAGTCAGAATTGACTCAATAGCAGTGAGGTTGCTTTTTTTTGGTTTGGTGCCAGGCACTGGGGACACAGCAGGTAACAAAACAGGCAACATGTTCTGTCCTCAAGGTGTTTACATTCTCATGAAAGAGTCATAGAGGCAGCGAACAAGTGAACAAAACCAGATATGCAGTGTGTTAGATGATGATAAATGATGAGGAGAGAAACTGATCAGGAAGGGGGCCAGACGTACTGGGGAGTGGAAGTGTTAGCTGCAGTGGCCACAGAAGGCCTCAGTGTGAAGGTGATACCCGAGTAAAGACAGAATGGAAGCGAGCGTACGAGCATGCAGACATGCGGTGGAGGAACGCTCCGTGCACAGGGCTCGAGGCCAAGGCCCTGAGGTGGGAGCCCACTGCACAGTTAAGCACCAGCAAGGACGGGGAGACTGGCAGAGCCTGTGTGCGGTGCTGTGCACATTGTGTCCATGGTTGTGTGAGCGAGCTGTGGGCCGTGCTCGTGTGCAGAGGAGGGACCTAAGCCCAGCATGGTTCAGTCGCTAGTCCACGGCCACATAGTTGGGGAGGAGGGAGAGCCAGCATTCCAGAGCTCTCACAGCTGTGCCTCTGAGTGTTTTAGAGGCCTCAGCGTCGGGGTGCTGTGTCGCTGGATTGACACCAGGGATAGCATTGCTGCACTGTAGGGTCTGGCAGGAAGGCCTGGGAGGGGAGTCACAAGGAAGTGACTGGGGCACCGGCCTCTTAACGAGCTCAGCCCTGCTGGCGACTCCACCCCTGCCCTGTCTGTTGTTAGGTGCCATCAAATCGGCCCCGACTCATAGCGACCCCTCCTTGGGTTTTTGAGGCGGTATCACTATGGAAGTAGATTGCCCAACCTTCCTTCCGAGGAGTGGCTGGTGGGTTTGAACCGCCAGCCTTCTGGTTAGCAGTCAGGTGCCTCAGGCACTAAGCTCCTGCCCCGTCTGCAGTGTGCCAAGTGCCGGGAGTCGTTCCATGGGAGCCCGCTGGGCGGTCAGCAGTGTTACCGCCTCATCTCAGTGGAGCAGGAATGTTGCCTGGACCCCACATCGCAGACCAACTGCTTTCACGAGCCGAAGCGCCGGGCCCTGGGCCCCGGCCGCACTGTCCTCTTTGGCGTGCAGCCCAAGTTCACCAACGTGGACATCCGCCTGACACTGGACGTGACCTTTGGTGCCGTGGACCTCTATGTCTCCACCTCCTATGACACCTTTGTGGTCCGTGTGGCCCCTGACACTGGTGTCCACACCGTGCACATCCAGCCACCCCCGCCCCCACCACCCCCACCACCCCCTGCTGATGGTGGACCCCGGGGGGCCGGGGATCAGGGCACACTGGGGACCGGGAGTGGACCAGGCACCCCAGTGGAGCCCCGAGTCCGGGAGGTGTGGCCGCGTGGCCTGATCACGTACGTGACCGTGACGGAGCCCTCGGTGGTGCTGGTGGTACGTGGCGTGCGGGACCGGCTGGTCATCACCTACCCGCACGAGCACCATGCCCTCAAGTCAAGCCGCTTCTACCTGCTGCTGCTGGGCGTGGGAGACCCAGGTGGGCCTGGCGCCAACGGCTCGGCCGACTCGCAGGGCCTGCTCTTCTTCCGGCAGGACCAGGCCCACATCGACCTGTTTGTCTTCTTCTCCGTCTTCTTCTCCTGCTTCTTCCTCTTCCTCTCGCTCTGCGTCCTCCTCTGGAAGGCCAAGCAGGCCCTGGACCAGCGGCAGGAGCAGCGCCGGCACCTGCAGGAGATGACCAAGATGGCCAGCCGCCCCTTCGCCAAGGTTACAGTCTGCTTCCCGCCAGACCCTGCCACCTCCACCCCTGCCTGGAAGCCGGCTGGACTCCCACCGCCCGCCTTCCGCCGCTCAGAGCCCTTCCTGGCACCTCTGCTGCTGACAGGGGCTGGTGGGCCCTGGGGACCTGTAGGAGGGGGCTGCTGCCCGCCAGCCCTGCCCGCCACTACCGCTGGCCTGCGAGCCGGGCCCATTACCCTCGAGCCGACGGAGGACGGCATGGCAGGGGTGGCCACGCTGCTGCTCCAGCTGCCAGGCGGGCCCCACGCCCCCAATGGCGCCTGCCTGGGCTCGGCCCTCGTCACCCTGCGGCATAGGCTGCATGAGTACTGTGGAGGGGGCGGGGGGGCGGGGGGCAGTGGGCACGGGGCTGGCGCAGGCCGCAAGGGGCTGTTGAGCCAGGACAACCTCACCAGCATGTCCCTCTGACCCACTGCGGGGTCTCAGCCACAGCAGCCTGGTCCCATGATGGGGCTACCCTGGGGACCCTGGACACTGTTCAGAGACTTCCGGCTCCCTTCCCCCTGGAGGTTCCCAGACAAGGCCTCCATCGTTTTACATTCAACAGTTATTTATTGAACACCTATCATGTGCCAGGCACCGTGGTAGGCATGGGGCAAAGCAGGAACCGAGTCGGCCAGAGTTCCTGATGTCACGGGACTTAGGTTCTGGTGAAGGGAGACAGCACGTGCAGAGGTGGTCGAGTGAGCCCGTTTTAGAGAAGTGCAGGGGACAGCAACAGGATGTGGTCGTCGGACATTGAGAGAAGTTGGGCTTCCGTACTGAGAAGGAACCAGCGTTGGGAGGAGCTGTGGGAAGCAGGTTCCAGACAGAGGGCCCAGCAAGGGCCACGGCCCTGAGCGAGGAGCCAGCTTGTTTTAGTAGGAGGATCAGAAAGCTGGCCAGTGTGACCTGACTGAGTGTGAGACGAGGTGGGGTGACAGGCAGGGCCTCTGTGGGCCTCAGAATGGGCTTTGGGCTTTATTCTCAGGACACTGGGAAGCCATTGATGGTTTTATGAGGAGGAGTGACAGGATCTGAGGTGTCTCTTTAAGAGGGCACTCCGCTTTGGTGTGGACAGTGGATTGTAGGGGGCGAAAGAGGCAGCAAGGGGAGGTGAGGACAGTGGGCCCAGTGTGGGTGGTGGCAGTGAAGGAATCAAGAATGGAGGCAGTGTCAGTTGATGCTACAACCACGGGACTTAGGGGTGGCAGGGATGTTGGGGGGAGGGGAGGAATCCAGATGACCCCTAACTTTGTGGCCCGAGCCCTGGGTGGACAGTGGAGTTATTTATTGAGATGAGGAACACGGGCTTGAGGGGAAGATCAAGAGTCTGATCTTGGACTCGATGTCCTTCAGACAGCTCTTGTCAGGTCCAACTGGGAGACCACTCGGAGTAAAGAGAAGACTTGAATGCAGGGATTGGCAGCACTGGGGAGGGGTGGAGCGGAGGGGCCGCCGTTGCCGTCCCCAGGCCGGAGTGATGAAGCCGGGTCATGGCATTGCGGCCCAGGGGCCAGGGTCACACAAGGACACTGGGACAGGCGCCCGACAAGAGCGGGTGGGAGACAAAGGCGCTGCCAGAGATGCCGCCCTGGGCGGGGGTGGGGAGCCCCAGGTTGGAGACGGAACGCTGGGTGTTCATCTCGGCAGTGCAGCCGCAAAGCCTCCTGGCCTCTTCCCTGGGGCTTGGCGCCGCCCCCGCCTCCGCCTCGGACTACTGAGCTCCCCCACCGCCCAAAACCCAACCAAACCCAAACTCGGCCATCTTCTTGAACTCCGGACTTCTCCAAGGCTCCGTCCCTCAGCTCCTTTGGGGGAGCTGGGTCCTGCATCTTCCTCAGCTGGGGCCCCAGACCCTGCCTGAGGGGATACCTCTCCAGGTGTGCATGTCGGAGGCTGGACTGGCCGGCCCGAAGAGGAGGGGAGTGTGGGATCCACAAATAAAGAGTGTGGGGAAGACCCAGGTGTCCAAGTCTGAATGTGGGAGACTTGGGGCAGGGATTGTCTAGTGTCTCTGAGCCAGCACCTGAGTGCCAGCCCTTCAGGGCACGGGAGGGGGTGGTGCCACCATAGAAGCTCCTGTTCCCCAGAAGGGACCAGACAAGGGGGTAGGTGGCAGGGAGGCCTTTGACCCTTCCTTGGGTCCCTGCTGCAGGGAGAGGCCCTATTTGTCGCGGGAGGAAGGACAGAT
Organism: Orycteropus afer afer; assembly: GCF_000298275.1. Classification (NCBI taxonomy): domain Eukaryota; kingdom Metazoa; phylum Chordata; class Mammalia; order Tubulidentata; family Orycteropodidae; genus Orycteropus; species Orycteropus afer. The sequence goes on along the minus strand of NW_006921686.1, from coordinate 7,688,775 downwards.
TGCCTTAGTCCCAGGCGTGAGTTTTCAAGGATTCCTTCGGCCTACGTGAATCACACGAGCCGGCTGTGGTACCTGACCTCCAAGATGGGATGGTGAGCGTCCATTTACCGAAACCCTGTGCAGACAGCTTGCTTGACATGTTACGGATTCATTTTATCTTTTAAAACCGTGTAAGTGCTGTGTGAGCCTCATTTTGCAGATGAGAAAACAGAGTTCATCAATGTTATGTAGCAGCTGGGTGAGGGCTGCCATGTGGACCCACGCTGTCTAACTCAAACCAGTGTGCCTGGCTTCCGAGGGGAAGAAATGGTCGCTGCAGAGACAACTCCAACTCATGGCGACCCAAGGGGTATCAGGGTAGAACTGCCTGTAAGTCTGGAGTCCTTACTTTTTTTTTTTTTTTTTATAATTTATTTTATTTGGTTGAGAGTATACACAGCAGAACACGGACCAGTTCAGCAGTTTTTACGTGTCCGGTCCAGTGACACTGATACATTCTTTAAGTTGTGCAACATTCCCACCCTTCTGAGTCGTTCTTCCTCCACACAAACTCACTGCTCCCTAAGTTTCCCACCTAATCTTT
>NW_006921686.1:7685189-7686620 GCF_000298275.1 Orycteropus afer afer | reverse complement strand
GGCAGGCCATTAACTTAAGTCCATTGTAAGTCCCCAGGTCGGCAGAGCATGGCAGGCTGCTAGACAACGACATGACTACATGCAGGGTCCAAGCGTGCCACCAGCTAGAGACCGTTCCCAAAGCTGCTACTTATATACGGGAAGCAGACCACATACCCAAAGGCAGCTACTCAGCTGCTCGCCGTAGATTCCACCACAGAGTTGATTAGCAGTCTCATCATGGGGAATACTACATCCAGCTGCCCAGCCACTCAAGCAGGCCCAGCCAAGGTGACACCCAGACTTCACCACGTTGGCCCAGCAGCCACTCTGCCTTCCTATGCAGAGCACTTGCACCATGCCTGGCCCTTTGCTCTGGGCCACAGTGCCCCTCCCTTTGACTCCTGTCCCTGCTCTGCACATGCACCTGGACCAGATGCCCCCAGAGCACGTCTCTGCTTCCTCCCTGCAGCCTCTCAGCTGCCACTTCTTCCTGGTATCCATGGACCTAAATGCAAAAGGCTCGTGGATGGGTAGGAGGGTGGGTAGAAAGCCTGGCTCAGGGGGCTGCGGGCCTGAGTTCTAGCTGTGCCATGCCACTTGGGACCCTGGAAGGGTCGGGGGTCAGCAGCACCCCAGGCACTGTCCTGGGTGCTCGGCATGCGTCACGGACTCCGTCCGGCATGATCGCTCATCGTTCCACTTCACAGAGTGAGAAGCTGAGACTTGGAGAGGTGACGTCCCTGGCCCAGGAACTTGTGGCTGATTAAGAGACAAGCCTGCGTTCAGACTACCGGCCTGTCTGACACTCCATCATCTCACATCCCCTCAAAAATCTCTTCCCTTCTCTAAGCCAGCGTCTCTCCTCCGAGCCAGGATGAACAATGTCACCTCTGTGACCACTCATTCTTTCCACCTACGGTGAGCTCCACGCTGTTCTAGGTGTTGTTCAGAGCCGTGAACGAAGGCCCAACCCTCAGGGAGCTTGAGTGCCCGATAAATAAGTCATGTGGCATGGTGGAAGATGACAAGAAAAATAAGGTGACAAGAAAAACAAGGCAGTGAGCAGGTGGGGGGGGGGCAGTGCCTGGAGAAGGACATCATACTTGAGTGAGAAAGGGGGAGACCGGGAGGAGGCAGTTCAGAGAACAGGAGGCAGGTTGTGCAGGGCTTTCGGCCAAGGTGAGGACTCTTCTGGCTTTTACTCTGAAGGAGACAGAACCACAGAAGGGTTCTGAGCAGAGGAGGGCCGTGATCAGACTTAGGTGTTCATAGGGTCCCCCTTGCTGCTTGCAGGGAAGAGATTAAAGGGCCTGGGTGGACGGGGAGCCCCATGAGGACTTTAGTTCAGGCTGGAGAGGTGGGTGCCTAGCCCAGGGTGGGGCCAGTGGGGTGGGTTCTGGGGAGAGCCAGTGAGATATTTGAGTCTGAAGGTAGAACCAACAGAATTTG
>NW_006921686.1:7671550-7681539 GCF_000298275.1 Orycteropus afer afer | reverse complement strand
CTAGGACTAATTGTTTCCATGAATTTTTGGTTTTCTTCATTCTTCTTTGCTCTGGACGAGGAGAGACCCATCGTTGCATCTAGATGGCAGCCTGCAAGCTTTTAAGATCCCAGTTGCTGCTAGCCAAAGTAGGAGGTGGAACAATGTTTTCTGTAGTATGTTATGCCAGTTGAGCTTGATGTTTCACCTAGGGATCTTTTCTATGTCCCCACCTCCCTCATTAAACCTCCCTTCTCCCTGGATTCCTCTCCTGGCACAAAAAGGAAAGTGGGCGGAGTTGGTTTTCAGGTTTTTATTGTGGGTGTATCTGGTTGCTGGGCCAAGGTCGAAGGGGCAGGCCTTCCCAGGAGGGGACAGAGGAGGCCAGGTTGGGCCGGTGGACAGGGATGGGGAGGGTGGGCAACGTCTTCACTGCCGGATCTTCAGTTCCCGCGCCATCTGGCAGAGGGCGCAGGGCAGGCAAAAGGTGAGGGCTGCCCAGTCGTGTCCGACGGAGCCCTGGAAGGTGGAAAAAAGAGGTTAGGACTCCTCGGGTCCCAGGATTCCAGGTCCCCAGCCCCCTCGTCCCTCAGACCCAGGCGCCCCGCCGGCCTGGGGTCTGGCGCGCACCTGGATGTGATAGCGCTCGCGCATGCCGGTGCGGATCGAGTGGAGGCCGCCGGGCAGGTAGGGGGCGCAGCAACACTCGCCGAAGTCGTCGGAGATACGGCAGGCGAGGCACAGCGGCGCGAAAGTGCCGCATAGACCTGTGGTGGGCGCAGGGCGGTCAGGGGCGAGCCCTATGGGGCGCCCCCCACAGGCTTGGCCCCGGGAAGGGCGAGAATGAAGCGTCCAAGGAGGGCAGTTGGATCTCGGGGGGAGTAGTGTTGGAGGAAGAGACGTAAAGGTCCCCGAGGCAATTAGGGATTCGGGGCGGGGAGCACTTAGAGATTGAAAATTAAGAGTTCGGTGGGGAAGTTGGGGTCACAAGAGGAAAGTTGAGGGTGCAGGTTCGAGGACGAGTGGAGTGTTGGGAGGTGTGCGCGTTGACAGAGGAGTGGGGCGTCGAGAGTGGTCAGGGCTCAAGAAAGGGAGGTGGGGGGGAAGGGGTCAGACGGGCTGCAGCTGAGCTTGCCCGGGCCCCCACCCTGGTCCTGGAGAGCGAAGGGCACTCACAGACGGGCATGTCGTTGCAGCAGTCCGTGAGGCCTGTATGCCAGTCGCTGAGCTGGGTCTGGTAACAGCTGCTGGCGCACTGGGGCTGGCTGGTCACAGGGTAGGACATGGCTGTGGAGACAGGGCGCAGGGGCTCAGCGGGCAGCCTCGCAGCGCCGCCTGAGGCCCCCCCTGCACCCCCTCGACCCCTCCCTCTGCCGGGCAGTCTGGGCGGGGCCTCCAGGCCGCCCACTTTAGAGGACCCCACTGCACCTCCCCCAGCGACATCCCCCTACGTCTATCGCCGCTGCCTTCTGCACATCTGGTTGGGCTGGGGTGGTGGGGGGCTCCTGCAAGTTCAGGGAAAAGTGGAGGCTAGATTTGGGCAGGGCTGGGGTGTGCTGCTGCCTCCTGCACGTCTGCGCCTGGGGTGCTGGGTTCCCGCATTTTGGGGGGCCTCTGTGGTGGAAGCAGATGCCGTCTGTCTTCGCAGCAAGGGTGCCCCGGGGAGGGAGGCGGCCAGGTTCCGGGGACGGGAGGGTTGCCGGTCCATCTAGCGATCGCACCTTTGCCTTTCACGTTGTCGTGCATCTCAAACTGCATCTTGTGGGCCCTGAGGAGGTGGCGTTGGGGACAGGCGGAGGTGGCTGCGGCGACAGATAGCTGCAGAGTCTGTCCAAGGGATGCTGGAGACTGGGGGAGGGGAGGGCAAGGGACTTGGGGGCTAAGTGGTGGGCTCTCAGGGGGAGGAGAGCTGGGGAGAAAGAGGCCAAGTCAGCCTGCAGACCCGGAGAGACATGGGATAGGGAATGGGGTGGGTTGGGGCGAAAACCTCGCCCGTCTCTTTACAGCTAGCTGCCCGACAGACCCAGAGGCCCCTCCTTGTACCAGAGGCAGAGCTGGAGAGGCCAGGAGACAGGGACGGGCAGAGTCAGAGACCAGGGGAGAGAGAGAGATCACAGCCTGGTGCCCGTAGAGATGCCTGCAACGAAGCCCACACCTGCACTGCACCAACCTGCTGCAGGCCCATTTTGCAGACTGAACACTGAGGTCGGAGAGGCGAAGGGAAATGCCCCTCATCTCATGGCCCAGGCCAAGGGGATTAGTAGAGGGGTGCTGGGTCTCAGGACTTCCAAACCCAACCCAGCACCTCTCACCCTCAGAAGGGAAAGAGGGGGTATCCAGAAAGATCAAGGTGACAAGACAGACAATCGGAGACAGAAGGGACATGAAGAGATGTGAGTTGGGAGGGATGGGGACAGAACAGAGCAGAGGCACCAGGCCTCCGAGAAGAGGCCTGCGGGGGAGGGGGGTGCTCCTACCTGCGGGGCTGCGACGACGATGGTGACAGAGGTGTGACTCGGGCACTGAGTTCTCTCGCTCTCGGCCAGGAGCTGCTTATATTCAGCCGGGCCACGCAGCCCTGGGTGTGGCTCTGACAGAGGTGCCCAGGGAGCCCAGCCAGTTTGGCTGACCCTCTTCTCCTCACAGGGATTTCCCCTCCTTCTCCATCCCCCATCTCCCCACCCCACCCCCAACCTCCCTTCCTGCCTCATCTCCCAGGACTGTGGAAACAACGGTGGTGCTGGGGGTGGTGGTGGTCCAAGGGTGAGGAAATGGGGGGTGGCGACCTAAAGGGGAGTGGGCAGAGACAGACACAGAGAAATGGGGAGAGAAGGGAGGGTCGTCAGCTGGGTCCAAGTGCAAAGACCAAAGACAGGGAGAGACACAGAGATGGGGAAAGGTATAGGAGACACAGAGCTAGAGCGGAGCCAGGGATGATGAGATGGGAGACAGAGATGAGGAGATTCAGAGACAGGGAGAGACTGGAAGAGAGATGGTGACAGGCACGCCAAGAGACAGACAGGCACGGAGATCAGAGGAGAAAGAGCAAGAACGGGGGAGACGGGTCCAGAGAACAGAGACCCAAAGAGACTGGGAGATGGAGGGGCAGGTGGAAGCGGCCACAGCAGAGGCTCAAGGGAAGAAGGGAAGAGGGAGAGTGGGCAGAGAAAGCACGGGAGGGCCCAGGGTGCAGGAGAGCGCGCAGGTGTGCGGCGCCCCTTTGAAGGCCTGCCCCAGCATGCTGAGTGATGTCCCCCTGCCCTGGGAGAAGCAGGCATTTTCCTCTCATTCATGGCCAGGAGGTACATGGGGGGCAATGTTTTGGTGGGTGACTCACCCGAGAACCAGAGTAAATAAACACACCTTACACCACCTCCAAAACGGGAAGGGAGGAGGCTGGGAACTGAGAAGCCGTGGTTCCTGAAGGACGTGGATGTGGGCTGTGTGTGACGCCTGGGTCTTAACATAGGAAAGAATTAAGAGCCTGGATTCCTGGGTCCTGGGGTAGGGGGAACCAGGGGTGGACTCCCGCCTCTGAGGGAGGAGGGCTTGGCCCAGACTCCTGGGTCCTGTTAGGGTAGGCTGCATCCCTGCAGGGGGTAGGGGTCCTGGATTCCAGACTGCTGGCTTCCTGAGGGTGAAGGGGCTGGGACCCTGGCTGCTTGAGTGACCAAAGTCTCCCCCTAGACAGGCTTGGTGGGGTTGGAGGTGACTCAGTGAGGGAAGCAGCATGAGGGCTGGGTGGGGTTCTCGGCACGGGTGTCACCCCAAAAAATGTAGGAGGCACCAGAAAAGTGGGGTGTCACTGGCAGAGAAGGTGGTGTCATGTCACTGGGTATGGAAATGAGGTGATGGCAGGCGGGTCACCCAGCCAGCCTGGGATCTCAGCTTCCTCCTAGCACCTCCCCACTCCGGGACCCAACCTTGGTCCCCTGGCACCACCCAGATGGCTCGTTCTCCTTCCCAAACACCTGTGGACGGCTCCTGGCCTCTCGCCTGTGGGTCTCCATCATTGGTCCTGGAGCTTGAACATCTGAGAGCCATCTTCTCCTCTTTTGGTTCCTATGCCCATCTCTCCATATGTGGGCTTCTATCCCCTGTCTCTGTAGCTATAAATCTCTCTCCTCATTTCTGTAAATCTCTTCCCAGACTTGCAGATTTCTGGGTCTCTCTCTGTGTCTCTGTGTCCTCCACCTGGGGGTCTCTCCTAGCTCCTGTCTCAGCGTTTCTCCTCGACCCTGTATCATTCTCTTTGCATCTCTAGGACTGACCTATCCGCACCCCAGTCAACCGCCCTATGGACTGGGTGTGACTCAGGGTCAGTCATCCCCAGGACCCAGGGCTCCCAGGATGACAACGTGAGTTGTCCTCAGGTTTCCTCTCCCCTTCATGACACAGCCTGGGGGCCCCAATTAGATGTAACAACACACACAGATGAGGAAATCGGTACTGGGGAAGCTGTGAGGTGGCCTGCTTGGGGCCGCGGGGAGGGCGTTGAGCAGGGAGAAGAGAGGCCTGAGGGGTTTAGAAGTAAAGTCATCGGGCGCCTGGCTCCCTCCACTTCAAATAGGGAAACCAGATAAAATCCAGGAGGCCAGCCGAATTTCAGATAAACAAGAAAGACATTTTAGTGTAAGTAGATCCCAAATACTTATACCAAAAAGCAAGACAGAAGAGGGATCGATGCATTAAATGTAGCACTGGCAAAGAATATTGAATACACTGTGGAAAGAACAAACCAGTCTGCGATGAGATACAACTAGGATGTTCCTTAGAAGCGGGGTGAGGAAACTTAGGTGATGGGACATCAACTTGCTAACTTTGGACATATCATCGTGAAAGACCAGTCCCTAAAAAAGACATCACCCCGGGAGGAAGATGAGGCAGTGTGCTTCCGTAAAGAGCTGCAGCTTTGGAAACCGGGTGGAGGTAACTGTGAGTCAGAATTGACTTGAGGCCGTGGGTTTGTTTGGGTTTGGTAAAGTAGTGACAATGCTGAAACCTTCAATGCGGTGGGGTGACCCAGGAGCTACGACGATGGAGTCAATCAAGCACACCAAAGATGGTGAAGACAGTGCCGGACCCAGCAGGTGTTATACATCAGGTTTCTGTGAGTCGGAACCGACTCCACAGCAATTAACATGTCCCGAATGTTGCACGAGACATGCTTAAATTAACAAGTGTTCATTGTTTATCTGAAATTCAAAGTTAATCAAAAGTTTTCATTTGCTAAATCTGGCAACCTTTCCTCAAAGACACAGGAATCCAAATTCTCAGTTCATTCTTTTCCCAGAACCCAGGCGTCCGGGCCCCCAGCCCGCCCTCCTCAGGGTCTAAGAATCTTGGTCCCTGTGGCCTCCTCCCTCAGGCATGGGAATCAAGGCTCCAGCACCCCCCCCATTTCTCCTCCCCTGGCACCCATGAATCAAACACCCACCCCCTCCTCCCTCAGAACCCAGGCGTCCAGGCCTCCAGCCCCCTCCTCCCTCAGAACCCAGGCGTCCAGGCCTCCAGCCCCCTCTTCCCTCAGAACCCAGGCGTCCAAGCTCAGTCTGGGTCTGGTTGCCCAACATGGGTTTCACAAGGTGGGCGGTGCCATCTGTGACCCTGGCAGAACCGGTCGGGCTGAGCAGACAAGTGAGGTGGCCCCCCCATTCCATCCTAAACCTGCTGCTTCCTTGAAGGCCAACCCGGGGGGGGGGGGCTGGGAAGGAACAAGAGGGACTGAGGGAGCTCTGGGTGTGCCACTGTGTCATTGTGTCTGGGGCTGGGTGTGTTGTGTCTGTGTGGCTCCCGAGATGCTGTGTGTCTGTCTGGGAATCGTGAATGTCTCTGTGTTGTTTCTTGTGTCTGGAGCTGGGAGGGGGGTCTTTTCTATTTTCTGTGTCTTTATTGCCCTCCTGTGACTCTCCACCCTGGGCACCTCTGTGTCTGGGTGTGTTCTCAGTTGTGTGTTGTGGATCTGCTATTCTGATTGGATCCAGGAAATTATTTATTGAGTGATAGCTTGTATGGTGGTCGAAAGCATGAATGCTGGAGCCAGAAAACCCAGATTCAAATCCTCACACTGCCGCTCACTGGCTGTGATGCCTAGGCCAAGTCATGGTATGACTCTGGACCTCGGTTTTCCTGTCTGTAAAATGGGTTGCTGCAAATAGGATCGCTGACAGGGCTAAATGAGTTAATTCATGCAAAGTGCTCAGAAATGTGCCAGGCACAGAGGAAGCATTTCTTTATGTGTTGATGTTGTGAAGATGTGTTGTGTTGAAATGTGCCAGGCACTGAGGAAATATTTCCTTATGCGTTGATGTTTTGGTTGCCTGGGACATGACAGTGAACAAGACCAACTCTTTGCCCATGAACCTTCTGGTAAGAACTGGATATGTTGGCCTGTCAGTGGCTGAGCATGTAATTGCGTAACTGGGACGTGTGTGTGTTTTGCCGGTGGACTTGGATATTCTCTTGTGTTGTGAGTGTGGTGTTTCCATGATTGTGTACCTCCATTTGTGCCCTTAGGTGCGTGATTCTCCGATTGTGTGGGTGGGTGTCTCTGTGAGGGCCCATGGTTGTGCGTTTGGGGTGAGCTGGCCTTCCTGACTCTGAGGTGCTGGGACTGTGTCTGTGCCTGGGTTCTTGGGAACCCCTTCTTCGGCCCTGAAGCCACTCCCTAAAGTGTCCCACACATGACCCTGGGAGGGTAACTTCTAAAACGAGTCTCAGTTTCTCCCTAATTGGAATGACGGAATGGGTGGGCCCAGCACCTTCTGATGAAAGGGAAGAGGTGGTGAGGCCAGGGAGAGGCTGAGAAATGGGACAGGGATATACAGAGAGATGGCGGGATGGGGACAGAGAAAGAACTGGACAAACGGAGAGATGTGGGTGTTTGTCCATCTATATAACAAACATTGGCTAAGACAGTGCTCTGTGCCAGGACCTGTGGTGGCATGGGTTCCAGGTCTGGGGGAAAGTAGAGACCCGGAGAGATGGTGACCCTCCAGGAAAGCTGTTGCTGCCTTGGGCTGGCCCACCTGCCTCCATGATGGGCCTTAGTGAGAGCCATTGAGAGGATGACTGATGGAGATGCTGAGATGAAAAGGAAGAGAGAGGTCCCCGTCCCGGCCTGGCCTTCCTAAGTCCTGACCTGTCCAGATCAAAGGCAAAGGCTATGGGGGAAAGCCCCTCCCAAGCTGGGGGCACCCCCATGAATCTTTTCTTATCTCTTAACAGGCTAATGACACACCTACCCCCTCGTAATCACTATTTTGGACCCCAACATGTGCCACGCCCACAGTAAGAAAGATTGGACAAACCTACTATCATAGAGCTGGGGGAGGACATACCTGGGAGTCCCCATCCTTGGTCCTTCACCCTCCAGAACTCAGCCCCTTCCTCTCTCAGGCCCTTCCTCCAACAGGACCCAACAGTCCAGGCCCCCAGCCTCCTCCTCCTCTCTTGGTCCCAGGAATCTGGGCTCCCAGCTCCTCTCCTTTGTTGTTAGTCCACCTTTTTTGCTCTGTGGATGTGTCTTCATTTTTTTGTTGATCTCCATCTGTTTTGTGTATATGTGTGTGTCTCCACCTCTGTATGTCTTCTCCCTCACTAGGCCTCAATTTCCGCACTTGTAAAATGGGGATAATAACAATAATCCAATCTCTTAAAATGTGGAAGACACGGTGATGTGGCTGTGATGTGGAAGACACAAGATAATTATGCCAAGTGCTTAGCACAGAACCTGGCCTGCAGTAAACTCGTTACAAAACAGCTGCTGTTACTGTGACTGCTTTTATTATTTTTCTCTCTCCATTTTTCTCTCACCAGTTTTTCTCTTTGTTTCCATGTGAGTCTCAAGTCTCCTCCTTGCAGACAGCACCCTATCCTTGGCTTCCCTTTCAGGCCAGAGCTTCTCCTAAGTCCCCTCGCTTCTCCATCTCTATTCCAAGCCTGGTCTTAAGGCTCTCTTGCCTGGGAGTGCTGGATTGGCTCCAATCTTATAAATAGATTTATAAAATTTTGAGCCCCAAATCTATCCTCCCTGGGCAAGCCAGTGACTCTTATTTATTTTCTGAATTAATTAATTTATTTTTGTGATTTGGGTGAAAGCTTACAGAGCAAATTCATTTTCTATGCAACAGTTAATACATATTTTGTTTCAGACCTTGATTGTAATCCCCATATTGTAACAGCTCTCTTCCCACTTCTTCTCTGTGGTTACCTCTTCCCTGTTTCCTTCTTTCCTATGCATTCCTGGCTCCTGAGCTATCTCCCTGTACAAACACTGCCCTTCTGATCTCCCATGGTTGATTGTTCTAAGGAGTGTACCGACCTGGTGCAAATGTTCACCCTATATGCCTGCCTACTGTTTGGCTGGAAGTGGTGAGAGTGTGTTCAATTTTAGGCCTGAAGGGTGACTAGGGGCCATAGTCTCAGGGGTTTCACCTGTCTTTATCAGACCAGTAAGCCTGGTCTTTTATGATTTTGAGTTTTGTTCCACATTGTTCAGCCACTCTATCCAGGATCTCCTGCACTGATCCCTTTCTGAGTGGTTGACTGTGGGAGCAGGCACCATCTAGTTCTTCTGGTCTCAGGGTCATGTAGCAAGCCAGTGAGACTTGGGACTTAGGAGTCGTCTTCTCTGGCCCCAACGCTTCAGGTCCCCCTCATCCCTCAAGAACTAGCCACGAGGTCCCTAGTTCCTCCTCTCTCAGGTCTTCAGCCCCTTCCTTCTGCAGTTCCAAGAAGTCGACGCTCTCAATTCTCACTCTCCCTCAGGACTCAAGGATCAGGACAGCGAACAGCCCAGGTACCGGCTCCAGAAACCACATTTCATGATCACTCCGCAATGGACCACGCCCTCACCTACCGCCTCGTAATTCTCCCCAGAGGCGGGTCTGACACTGAGGTACTCACCCGGAGTCTAGCAGCCATAAGTTACCCCTGACGTCAGTCACTGTCATCCAGCCAATAGACTCTCCCATCTCCTGCCTCCCTAAGCCACTCAGGGCGTTTACCCTGGTAGGCGGGGCCCACAGCCCGAGGCGGACAAAGATAGGCTTGCGAATCCGCCAATCTCTGCCAGTTGGCCAATGGGCGGGGAATCTGCGGAGTCGGAATGCGTGTTCATTGGAGGCGCTCGCCGGGCACCGCAGAGGCCGGAGTAGGCTCTTGATGGAACCTGTTCTGCGAGCCCGGTGGGGTAAGCCCTTCCCAGCACGCCCAGCTTGGGGATTCTGACCATAGCTCTAACGAGGAGTGAATTGCCGCGAGGGTCGCAGTGGAGGGGCAAGCTTAGGGCGGACCCATTTTGCTGGGTTGGAGAAACTGAGTGTGGGATGCCCAATCTTAGCTCTTCCACCCGTTCCTCCCATCCTAAGACTGATTCTCGTCTGTCCTGATCTGCCCTGTTCACCCGTGCGTTCAGGCCTTCCGTGTCTTCCTGCCTATACCCACTCGCTCACTCACTCACTCACCCTCCCATTACTTAGTTAAACAAACATTTACTGAGGCTTCCGGTGTGTCAGGTCCCGTGCTGGGTGATGGTGGCGACCCAGTTGAATCAGGCCTGGGCCCTGCCCAGGTCAGATGAGAGGTCAGAGCTGGACTGTGATGGACAGGGGAGGGAAAGCCAAGAAGAAAGAGAGTCTCTTTTGGGTATGGTGAGATCAGGAAAGGGTGTCCAGAGAGGGGCCGCTGCAGCTGGATCTGGAGGAGCAGGACGTGTGAGACCAAGGTGGAGGAGAGGGTGTAGGGAGGGTGTGTGGCACCAGCAAAGACAGTGTGGCTTGAAGGAGTACTGCGTGTGTGCAAGGGGCCCAAGTGGAAGGCCAGTCCTTGTTGCCAGTGAGGGAAATTGCAAGGCTGGAAGAGGGTGGAGAGATAGGTGGAGGCCAGGCTAAGGAGCTTGGACTTTGTCCTCAGGGCTGGGGATAATAGGGAGCTATAGAAGGTTATTCAATCTATATGCTGAGCAAATAATCCGAGAAGCTGGACTATATGAAGAAAAACGTGGTATC
>NW_006921686.1:7643006-7670795 GCF_000298275.1 Orycteropus afer afer | reverse complement strand
CGCGGGATCGGGCAGTGTTTCGTTCTGCTGTGCATGGGGTCGCTATGAGTCGGAAACGACTTGACGGCACTTAACAACAACAACATAGAAGGTTTTAGACCAGAGGAGCATAGTCAGAGCTGAAGCCAGAACTGGAGGAATGGAAGCCAGGGACCTAGGAGGTGGCTGGGGCAGGGTCCCAGACGGGAGAGGACGGAGCCTGAATCAGGGCAGAGGCAGAGGGGATGGGGTGGAGAGATTCAGGGGGCACAGAGCACAGAATATGGGCACTGAAGCAGCTCTGGTGGTGCAGTGGGTAAGGCAGTTAGCTGCTAACTAGGAGGTTGGAATTTCAATCCCACCAGCTAGCTGCTCTGCAGGAGGAAGATGAGGCAATCTACTTCCATAAGGATTTATAGCCTTGGAAACTCAGTGGGGGTTGCTGTAAGGCCAAATTGACACTGATGGGAGTGAGTTTGGGTTTGGGGTTTTTTTGAATGGGCTGTGGGAGGAAGGGGGGGGGTATTCAGGGTAAGATCCAGAACTCTGGGGCACTGAGGACAATGGACCATTACTGAGATAAGGACAGGAAGGAGCAGGATGGCGGTGGGGGTGTATGTGTGACTCCTGTTTTGCCAGAGATGAACCTGGGGCCTGTGGGCTGGTTGGGGGGGACTGGACTGAGGTGGTGGGTCTGGGCCTGCAGGGAGAGACCTGGGTCACACCCCCTTCTCCCATCTCTGGCCCTGACTCAGAAGTCACTTGTCAGGTGAATGAGGGCCTCAGGCAAGTGTTGTCCTGTGCTTATCCCCTCAGGAAACTGCCTTTTTGTGTCCCTGGATCTCTGCCTTTCCCGCTTATCCCTTTCTGGTAGCATTAAAACATGGTCCATCATCTCTAACCACACACACACACACACACACACACACACACACCACTCCCTGCATGGAGCTTCCCTAAATTCTCTCATCTCCTTTACATCCACTGGCTCCACCCCTCACCTCCCACTCCCTCAACCCAGTGAGGTCTGGCTGCCCACCCCAATGACCCTCCACCCACCTGAAACCCACATTGACCGCACAACTCCCTTTACCTTGTACCCACCTTTCTCCTGGCTAGCGTCTTCTCTCTCCAGCTGCTCCTCACAATCCTCCAGGGCTCACCTTCCACTGCCCACCCCTTACTGGGTCCTTGGAGCTCTGGCTCAGCTCTCTGCTCGTCCCACCTGCCCATGCTCCCTGGGAAGGTTCTAGTTCCTCGGCTGCAGCAGGAGTAAGCGCCCAGACCACTCTCCTGCCTCCCGGCCGTCCCACTGGATTATGTCATAAAGACCTTTTGGCTCCTTGCTCTCTTGTAGCTCTCTCCCAGCCCTCGCTTATTAAAGTCCCACTCATTCAACCTCAAACAATGGCTCCGAGACCTGCCCCACCCCAACCGCCTGTCCTTAGGGCCTCTGCCTCAGCTCAAAAACCAAACTCTCTGCCATCGAATCAATTCCAACTCGTAGTGACCACCACTGGATTTCCGAGGCAGTAAATCTCTACGGAAGTAGATTGCCCAGTCTTCCTTCCGCGGAGCAGCTGGTGGGTTTGAACCGCCAGCCTTCGGGCTAGCAGTCAAGTGCCTTAGGCACTGCACCACCACAGCTCCGTCTGCTGTAGCCTCCTCCTTTGCCCCTATAGCACCAGTCTCAGCCTTTCCACCCACCCTCCGAAGTCTTAACAGGCTCTTTCACTGCCCCAGCTGACACTGACCCTCCCCTGCTCAGAACAACAGCCCTCCTCGCTCTAGTTCCAGTTCAGATGGCCTTCCAGGCCCTGTAGGATCTGCCCCTGCTGACCTCTGCTGACCGCACCAGGCCCCCCAGGCCTCTCCCTACTTTGCACCTGAACTTCTGGCCAGGCAGAGGTGGCCATCACTGTCTGCTGGCTCCCTTTACTTTGCATGCTGCCTCTGCCTAGAGGCCTGTGCTCAGCCTTCAGAGTCAGGCTTGATGGCCTCCCCTGTGAAGCCTTCCTCGACTGCTGAAGATGGAGCTCAGGGGCTGGGACAGCCTGTTTGCGTCTCTTGTCCTCCACTCCCAAACCCAAGATCACCTCTGTTCCAGACCTGGGGCCTTTAAGGGGTGAGGCCTCAGAGTGCTGGCTAGGGATCAAGTGACTATCCTAGTTGGGCAGGGCTCGTGCTTCCAGAAGTCTCTGGGCAGAGCAAAGGGTTTGCGCTGGACTGCCAAAGGCTGGCCACCGGCACCAGTCCGTGGTGCTGTGGGGGATAGCCCTGGAGATCTGCGTCCTTAGAGACTGTAGCCTAGGAGATCCCATGGCGTTGTCTCTAATACTGGGGTCACCATGAGTTGGAATTGACTCCAGTGCAGTGGGTTTGGTTTTGTGCTTCCAGCCTTTTGGGTGACCAGTTTGTTTTCGGTTTCCTGCTAGCGTTGGTCTGGTTCGTTTGGGTCACTGGAACATTTAGGACTTAAGACATGGGTTTTCTTTCCCTGGTGGGTGCTGGGCTGGGTTTATAAAGGGGAGTAGCCTTCCCTGGGACTAGGGAGATACGCTCTTACTGAGGGACCTCAAGGGGGTGGACCGTAGCCGCTGAGGGCGAGGTGTATCTGTGTTCGCCCAGGAATCCAGGCTCGCAGACGCCCTCCCCGGAACCCGGAAGTCCATGTCCCCAGGTTTCTCGGTTCTCAGTAACTTGAGTCCGATGCTGCCCCCTGGTGACACCCCACCTGGCGTGCGCGAGGCCAAACTAGTTAAATACCTTTTATTTACAAAAAACAAACACACGAAGAAACTAACCAACCAACCGGCCGACGAGGGCGGGCCAGGCCCCGCCCCTGTGGCGGTTGCAGCAGCTGAAGGCAGTGATGGAGTGAAGGTCCAGCTCTCCCGGTGACTGGTGTGTACGCGCGCCCGCCCCACCCAGGCCGGGGTTGCAGCCTGCATCCCCGACTCGCACCCCGTCCCGTTCCCAATGTAAGGCACAGCCCGCCCTCTCCTGCCGTGCCCTGGGGTCCGGGAGCCCCTCGACTAGGGTTCCCACGGCCCGACCCGGGGAGCACTCATCACGGAGGCTGGCGCAGATGGGAACAAGAGGCCTTTAGTGTCGCCCCTCCCGGCCCTATCTGCCCGGTTCAGGCCGGTGGCGTGCGCGGCGGCGTGGCGGGTGCGGACGGGCGCTCCAGGCTCCGGTGGCGCGCGGGCGCCGCAGTGCTGGGCGGGGTGAGGATGAGGCGGATGCGCTCGACGCACAGCGCCGCCGCCTGCCGCGTTTCGCGGCACAGCGGGGCCAGGCTCAGGAAGCCGTGCGGCAGGTCCTCCACCACGCGCAGCGTCACGGGCTGGCCCAGGCCGCGCAGCCGCCGCGCGAACATGACCGAGTCGTCCAGCATGGGGTCCAGCGCGCACGCCTGCGGAACGGGGGTGGGGTGGTGGTGAAGAGGCCGACCCGCAGACCCGGATCCGGACCCACCGACGGGGAGTGGATGAAGGGAGGGCGACACACGTGGGTGTGGGCGTGGACAGAGGCAGGAGACACACGGGAGGCGGAGATTGGGGAGAGAACGGAGGCAACAGGTGAAAGTGTGGGAAAAAAGAGTGGGTTTAACCGGGGCCTGCAGGCCAGGCCTCTGCCCAGCCCTCTCTTCCCAGAGACCCCCTCTCTTTCTCTCTCCTACTGTCCAAGCCCAGCGGCTGTCCACAAACCCCGCGTCTAGGCTCATTAAGATTGCAGGAAAAAAAACCCCAGTCCCTTCCACTTCCGGACAGTGTCCCTTCCTGGCGCACACCTCTCCTTTGGGTCAGAGCTGGCGCCAGGTGCACGGCTCCCTCCTGCCCCGCCCCCACGCCTTGTGCCCTCCGGCACTCACCACGATGTGCACGGGTGGCAGGGTCTGTAGCATGCTGTCCGGGGCCAGCAGCGGCGACATGAAGGGGTTCTTGACGATGGGTGACGAGTAGAGGGGCATCCTCGTGGCTCCCTGGCTCGAGCGCCGAGGATGGAAGCCCTCGGGGAAGGCGGCAGTGGTGTGGGTGCTGGCGCTGCGGGATGGGTCCTCGGCCTCTTCAGGCACATCCTCTGGGCCCAGTAAGAAGTTGACGTCCGAGGGCTTGGAGGGGCCAAGTGACTTGGCCGACAGTGACAGCTCGGAGGAGTCCGAGGTCCCCGAGCTGCCCGTAAGGCTCAGGTCCTGCATGGTCAGGCTCTTGACCGGGTCCCTGCCCAGTGTGCCCTCAGGCTGGGCTAGCGCGGCCTCTGACACACTGCGTCGTATTGGTATTGGCTCTGCGGGAGAGGGTCAGGGTCAGGGAGCTGGATGTGACCCATGGGTGGGTGGTGGGAAGGTCATGGGAAGTGGAGTGGTCCCTGGAGGAGGGGCTACACCTAGGGCTTCGGTGGCCTAGGTGTTTCCCAAGGCCCCACCTGCAACCTGAAGGGAGTTGTCCCCCTCTCCCTGATGGGGTGGAGTTTTGTGGCAGGGGAGGGACTTTCTCTGCTGTGGTTGTGTGTATGTGTTGGGGGCACTGTTGTTGTTATTTGCAGTCGAGTCAGCCCTGACTCATAGCGACCCCTCCTTGGGTTTCCTTGGGTTTCCGAGGCAGTATCACTACGGAAGTAGATTGCCCCATTTTCCTTCCGAGGAGTGGCTGGTGGGTCTGAACCGCCAGCTTTTTGGTTAGCAGTCAAGTGCCTTAGGCACTATGCTACCAGAGCTCCTGCTGGGGGGATGGGGGACTACAAAGGTTAAATGCAAGTCAAGTTACCTCTGGGAGCCTGTTTGCTCCTCTGTACATGAGACCTAAGTAGTCCTTACCTCCTAGGAGGTGGTGAGGACTCAGGAGGTAAGGTGTGGGATTCAGTACAGCAAGCCCCAAGGAGGTCCTGATGTCAGTGTTAATGTTTTATTACAGGCTAGGGCCCTGTCCCCCCACCACCAGCTCTTTATGGATTCTTGATACAGCGTGTGAGTTTGCTCGAGAGGAACAGTGAGCAGACCCACAGGCTGGAAAGGAGGCACTTTCGCAGGGAGAGGAGAGAGGCTTGGGGGCGTATGAGACATCAGGGAGCCCTCATCTGTAGCCACATGGATCTGCTCCCCAAATTAGCTCTGTGTTCTTCAGTTTTATCCCTTCCCTTTGAGTGACAGGGCAAGCAGATGCCCGAATGATGCTAAAGATGACCATCTGGCCAGCTTGGTGTGACCACCCTAGCCTCAGCTCTGCTGGCCCATGTGGCCCACGTGGCTTACACTAGGGCCAGAACCCTAAATTTTTCCGTGTTTTCCACTTGTCAAGACACAAGATATGAAAATAACTGCCCAAGGGCATGTGACCCAGGAGGATGTCGATGCCACTGGAACAGGGCTGTTGACAGGAGTCACAGGCCACAGCTAGTCTGGGGTGCTGGAGTCTTCTAAGAGCACTTAGCCATGTGTTGTGCTGGGCACTGGATACCAGTTAGTGTGTGCAGTCGTCACAATAACCCTATGAGGTAGGTCCTCCTTTGCGCCCATTTCACGGAGGAGCACACAGGCTTACGGATCATGCTGCTCGTCCGTGTCCTTTGCTGAACTCATCTCCCTTCCCAGGAGCTCCCTGGGCAGCTTCCCAGCTCCCCGAGGATGCTGCCCCCCACCTACGGCCAGGCATCTCCACTTCCCAAGGCCTGTCCAGTCTTCTGATCTCCCTGCCCAGGGCTCCTAAGCCAGTCCTGGTTGGGGGAGGGGGGATATTATCCCCGTGCCCCTCTGTTAAAAATCAGTGGGAAGATTTAATGAGGGCCAGGACCCTCTCCTGAAGGCCTAAGAGATGGGGTGGGGTTCTTGGAACTGGAAATCGGTACATGAAATCAGGTCTGAGTCGGTTCCCAAGGTGTGGGCCCTTCCTGGGAAAGGCTGCATGGAAAGCCACTCTTGTAGTTCCTGGGACTCAGAGGACCTGGGGGACCAGAAGTCCTAGAAAGGCCAGGATGGGGGCTGTTGCAGAGAGTCAGGGTTTTGTGGTAGGGAGGAAGGATGGATGTAGGGTGGAACCTGGAAGAGCTCTGCTTATCTGTGCGCCCCTCTCCTTGCCCAGGAAACCACTGGGCCGGGCGTCCCACCCTGGATGGGTAAGGGGGAGGACCACACTCACCTGCCGTGGGCACTGAGGGCTTGTGGGACTTGTGCCCACTCAGTTCCAGGAAGGAGTTCAGCCACGAGGAGGCACCCAGGCGGAGGTCTCGCAGGAACAGGGCTGTGTCCCGCCGCACTAGCCCCATCATGCCTAGCGCCTTCTGGTCCGAGTCAGAGTGGTCCTCTGTCTCTGCCCCTGTGGGACGTATGTGGGGGTCAAGGTGGTCGCTCTTTCTGCACTCAATCTCAATACCCAGAGCAACAGACATCCGTGCCCCGAGGGACCTGAGAATATCCTCCTGCTTCAGTAGGAACAAGCAGTCTTAGGTCCCTGTCCCCAGCCCCTTGTCCCTCAGTCCCCCTTGACCCCCCAGCTCCGTGGATGTTGGGCTCACCCGCATAGGCGCTGACACACTTGGAGAGCACACTGAGGGGCAGCAGGGGGTCCATGAGACTCAGGAGGCGAGAAGGGGAGGCAGCGGACTGCAGCATGGTGGCCGGGTAGGCGGCCATGATTCCATCTGGCACCCGCACCCCGTAGGCTGCTGCCCGGAGGGACACTGTGAAGCAGAGGTTACCACCCGCGCTGTCTCCCGCGAGGCATATCCGCTCTCCTGTTGAGCCTGGTTGGAGGGGCATTTAGTCACTGCCAGGCAGGAGCAGGGGCTGGGGAGAGGGCAGGGGGGATCCCAAGCTCCGGGCTAGAACCGGTCTCTCAGGAGTGAGGTGTGGGGTTCCAAAGCTGCATGGTCTAGTGGACTGCAACTTTAGAGACAGGTAAAGCGACCCATTTGGTAGACAGTGGTCGGAGGAGCAGGAAGCCTCAGGACGGGGACAGGGGACAGGCCCAGAGGTCAGGGAGTGTGGGCAGGCGGAAGCAAGGAGGGCGGGGGAGTTGGGGTGGGAAGAGGAGGGGAGCACCAGGGAGATGAGATGTCAGGGTTCAGGCTGTCAGCATGGTGAGGCTGGGCTGCAGGCCCTGTGCCCTGGGGCACGGCCCTGCCTGGCTCTGTGCCTCTGTTTTCTCCTTAGGATGCTGGTAAGTGAAGCCTGCGGTCAGAGGAGCTGGAAGAATGGGCCGGAGCTTGGGCTGGGAGGCTGGCGGTGCGGGACAGCAGGGCTGGGGGAGCAGGGAGGGGAGATGGGCGGGAGGCAGAGAATGGACTAAGAAGTACATGGGAGGTAGAGGAGATGGGGTGTTAGGGCTGGATGGGGGGAGCAGAGGCAGAAGGCTCTAGTGGTTGAGCTGGAAGGTGTGATGACTAATGGGGAACAGGAGGCAGAAGGCTGGGGCAGAGATGGAGGGTCTGGGTGGATAGGAGGCAGAACTGGGTGGCAGGAGATGGAAAGTGAGGAAGGAGAAATGGGGAGGCAGAGAATACAAGACAGGTTGGAGGGACTGGACGGTTCGCTCCTGCAGGACTAGGGAGGGTGGTGTGAAGCAGGGTGAGGTAGGAATCGGGGGCCATGCGGGGCCGGGTGGCAGAATGGATAAGGCCTTTGGCTGCTACCAGGAAGGTCAATGGTTCAAACCCATCAGCCACTCAGCAGAAGATGGGGTGATCTACTTCTGTAAATATTTATTGGCTCAGAAACCCAGTGGGGGTTGCTATGAGTTGTATTGGAGTTGATGGCAGTGAGTTTGTTACTTTGTTTTTATGGGGAAGGATGGCGGTTCAAACCCACCAGCCACTCCTTGGAAGGAAAGTTGGGCATTCTACTTCTGTAGGGATACCACTTCAGAAACCCAAGTAGGGGTGGCTATGAGTTGGGTCCGACTGGACAGCACCTAACAAAGACGACAACGGGGCTCACCAAGGATGGCGCAGTGCTTGACAGCCCAGCAGTAGGCGTAGAAGCACTCCTCCAGGGCACGGGGGAAGGGAGCCTCGGGGGCCAGGGAGTAGTCGATGGAGAGGATGGGGGCGCCCAGCTCCTGAGCCCAGCTCTTGAGGTAGGGCTCATGGGACTTGGAAGTCTGGGCCACAAAGCCGCCACCGTGGATGTGCACCACCAGGTACCTTGAGCGGGGCGCCTGCTGGGGGCGTGGCCACCGCTCCAGGCTCCATGGGCCCTCAGACTTCACCAGGCTGTTGAGCTCCTCACTGTCCTAGGGGGTGAGGAGGGAGGAGGTGGTGAGGTGGGTGGGCCTGGCCCTTGCCCCTCCTCCAGGGGATGTGCTCAGAGACAGGATGGGGCAGGGAAGCAGGAAGGGTTATCGGGTGGACTTGGAGGGGCTGCTTGTACCACCCACCTGTGCACCTGCACCTCTGCTGGGGCCCTACCTGTCCTTCTCTAAGGTCGTAGGAGATGAGCCGGACGAGGACGGGCCCAGGACCCGTGTGGGCCAGTGGGGGTGAGATGGTGACGGTGAGCTTGGGGTCAGCAGCCAGTGGCATGTCAAAGGCTTTGGGAGGCAGGCTGAGGAGGCGGCTGACCCTCACGGTGGCTGATGCCATGTTGGCCAGAGACTGGTGGGAGGGACCAAAAGGGGTGCTGGGTGGGTGGGGGCTGTCTGTGTGGGGGTGCCCCTCACCCACACCTCCCTTCTTGTCCCCAGCCTTTTCCCTCGTGGGCTCTCCCTGGGCCTAGAGCCCTGCAGACCTGCTGTGGCCATGGATGGGTCTCTGGGCCTAAGGCCCCTTTGGGACGTGCCAGGGTCCCTCCTGGGACCCCTTGCTCACCGACAGCACTTCAATCTCTGTGATGTTCCAGAAGGCTTTCCAGAAGTGTACGTCCAAGTTCTGTGTGATCCGCTCAAACTCAGCCCCACGCAGCTCCGGGTCGATGGCAAAGCGGCCACTGGTGAAGAGGGAGCTGGCGGTCACACCTAGGGGTCGGTAGGGGTGTCAGGGAGCCCCGTGTGTGTCAGGCTGCAGGGGCAGGAGGCAGGGCCGGGGCAGGGCTGGGCGGACTCACTGAGGCCCGTCTCGTTGCGCTTGTAGTGCTCCCCGAAGGACACCAGCCCGATGGAGATGGTCTGCAGAAATGGCCGGATGGCTGGCGTGAACTGCGGAGAGACGCGGCTGCATCACCCCCCCGCCCTGCCAGGAGAGGGAGGGGCGGACGGGGCAGAGCTGTGGGGGAGCACGCGCGGAGTGAGCGCCTACTGTGTGCCAGGCCCTGCTGACAGTGCCTCCCCAGAGCTGATGCTCCTGAAGGGAAGACGAGGATGAGGAGACAGACGCATGTCCTACACGCATGTCAAGTAGGGCCGAGTGCCTCGGCGAACAAGGCAGCAGGTGCAGGGCAGACAGTGACAACTGGAGGCCACGCTGCTCAGACGGGGCTCCCAGGAGGGGGCTAGAGGTGGGATCCAGTGAAGGGCAGGAAGAGTTCTACCTGCAGTGGGCACCGCAAGCCCGAGGGCATCGAGGTGGCCGTGCTTGGTGAAGGTCATGAGCAGCAAGGGGCCAGTGTGGTTGGAGCTGAGGGACCGGGGAGGGGGCGGGAGGTGAGGGCAGAGGGGGGCTCACACCAGTCGGGACCTTGGGTGCAGGATGTGGGTTTCATTCCAAGCGTGGGGTGGAGTCACTGGAAGGCTGTGAGCTAGGGTGTCAGGATGGCAGAGTCTCGGGGAGGCAGGGGACGGGGTGGGGGGGGCGAGGCCGGCTGTGGGGCCCGGAAGGCAAAGGAGAGAGGGGCAGAGAGAGACACAAGGACAGAGATCTTGAGGCGGGAGACAGTCAAATGGGGAGACTGTCTGAGGCCGAGAGGCTGACAGACAGCTAGGGAGAGCTACACCAATGGGGAAATGGGGAAAGCGGGACAAAGTCTGAGAAGGGGAGGAGTGATTAAGAAAAGCTCTGGGGAGATGGTATCAGACAAAAAAAAGCCACAGGAGGCTGGGGTGGACAGTGAAGGAAGCTGTGCAACTTCCTTGCATTCAAACAGCAAGCACTGGCCGAGGTCCCACTAGGCACTGGGTGGGGAGCTGGGACTGAGCGGGGGGACGCAGCTGGTGGAGGTCTCTGCCCTCCTGGAGGCTGCTGCCGTTTTAGCGGGGAGGTGGACACCAGGGGTAGGGACACTGTCTGACAACATGGCATGGCAGGGCCCTCAGGAAACAGTGCCAGGCATGGCTCTGTCCCTTAGTGGGGCCCCAGTGGGCCAGAGTGCTAGAGGTGTCAGGTCACTGTGGCTGGGATGCTGGCTCTGGTGGCCCTATGATCACTCTCCTAGGACTCCAAGGTCACGGCTGGACACAGGGAGGGGACTGTTAGCCTCATCAGTGTTTGTGGGGTTGAGCCAGGTGAGGAGGGGTTCCTAGGAAAGGCTGGGCTTGGTCCCTGAGGACAAGCTGGCCGACAGGGAAGCGTGGAGAGGAGGGAGCATGGAGAGGCTGCCAGATTCAGCTGTCACAGGGATGGGGGTTGGGGGAGACCCAGAGAGGGTCAGGAACAGCCACATGTCACCTAGCTTCAGGCTGCAGACTCCCAGCTCCAGATAATTGTACTGCGGTGATGCGCTGTGGGCTCAGAGACCCGGCACTGACCCCAGAGAGAGGAACGTTGGATTTCTGCTCTGTGCCTATGTCCCAAGGGCCCCCAGCTCTCTGAGTCTTCCAGCCACTTCCCACACTAGTCTGAGGGTCACTGGACCTCGTGGCCTGGCCCCACTTTCAATGCTGAGATGAGCTGGATCTCAGAGGGTTGTGTGAGGCGGATGGAAGGGCAGAGAGAGTCTGAAGCTGGGGGACAGGCTGCCTGGCCCCTGTCTTCCTCAGTGTCACCAAGTCTGACAGGCTCCTTGGTGACACCCTGCGCAGCCCTCCTTCCCAGCCTGAAAATCCCATGGTTACACAGGGCTTCCGGTGAGCCAGCCCAGGCAGCGCTGGGTCCCGGAACCCCAGCTGTGGGCACCTCCACTTGAACCTCCCTGCTCTTCTATTAAGTGGGATAGGACCGCCCTTCCCTCCCCAGACTTCAGTGGGGATGACTGCAAGAGCCCACCTTAAGGAGCTCTGGTGGCATAGTGCCTAAGGCATTTGACTGCTAACCAGAAACTTGGTGGTTGAAACCCACCAGCTACTACTCCATGGAAGGAAGACTGGGCAATCTACTTCCATAAGAATTTACACTTCGGAAACCCAAAGGGGGTCGCTATGAGTTGGAATCGACTCAATGGAGTGAGTTTGGTTTGATTTTTTTGGAGGGGTCTCAAACTCAAATGACTTGAGGGGCCAGGCAGGTAACATATAAAAGCGAGCCAATCTCCTGAGTGTATGACAATACAAAGTAAGTGGGATCATGATTGGAAAAAAAGCTCCCTAAGTTAAAACTTTCTTACTACAGTTAGAGCCGGGAGAGGCCGCTTTGCTGGGACTGCCTTGTCTTTTGGCAGTTTCTGCTTTTGACAGGGTGTACAGTCTGACCACTTTTCTCTTGGTCTCTATCAGTGGAAAACATTTGAGTTTTCCTTCTCTGATAGGATCCTGCCTTACACAGGTTCCAGCTTCTGCAGGTCTTACTGTACAAGGTCAGTTCAGCCCATGGGCCATGAGTTTGAGACCCCGGTGCAGCTTGCTTTGAGCCCCCCAGCTTCCCTTTTCTGTACCTGCTGTTTTCGGATTCCAGTCATCCTGACCACTGGGGTCATTCTGTGCTATTCAACAGGGTTAGGGGCCACCAGGTGCCTGTACCCTGGGCCTAGAGGGGCTCACCTGGAAGCCCAGGCAGCGGCCATAGAAACAGCCCTTGTGCAGTGTGACGTATTCACGCAGGAAATCGGCCGTGAGCCCCTCATCACCCTCGAAGAAGAGTCCCCCCGGCTGGTTGGTGGCCAGCAGGCGCTGGGCGTAGTACGCTAGAGCGCGGAGCTGGGTGAGGGCAGCCAGGTAGGCCTCCAGTTCAGCCAGGTTGTGCCCAGCGCGGAAGAAGATGCTGCGGCGGTTAGAGGCCACGTAGCGTGACTTGTGCAGCAGGTGTGCCAGGCAGCAGCGGGCCGTGTGCACGAGGCTACGATACCCATTGGCCGGAGTCTCTGAGTCCAGGTCGAAGAGGTGCGCCACGCCCAGCAGGCGGCTCAGGGCTGGCTCCAGCCCCAGCGCCTGCTCCCGCACACCTGCGAAGACACGCAACAGCCGCCGTGCGGTCTCCCCAGGGCCCTGGCTGGAGAAGAAAGCCATGTTGTCCTCTGCCAGCGTCACCAGCGACTGTGTCATGGTGTGCAGGTCCATGCTGTGCATCTGCCTAGAGGCTGCGGGCAGGTGGGGAGGCCTGTTAGGCAGGCCTGGACTATCCCTGACTCAGACGAGCCCAGGAGTCCAGCCCCCAGCCCCTCCTCCCTCAGACCCACGAGGTCACCCTCTTGTCTCCAGGACTTAGGAGTATGCGGTGCCATCCTCTTCTTCCCTCCGGACTCATGAGTCCTGGTCCCACTACCCTTCTTCCTCCTCAGGACCCAGAATTGAGCTCTCAGCCCCTTTCTCTCTACGACCTAGCGGTCTAGGCCCCGGCCACTCCTCTTCAGGATCCAGGAGTTCCTGCTCTCTCCTGTTGGGGAGCTGCTGTCCCTGGCCTTCTTCCCGCTCTTGGACCCAGGAGTCCAGGCGTTGTCCTCAGCTTCCGAGATCTGGTTCCCTAGCTTCAGCATCTCTCCTGTGACCCAGAGTCTGCCTGCTCCTCTTTCTTCCTCTCGGGGACCCAAGAGTTCAGGCATCTCTCCCCACTGACTCTCCTAGGGCCCAGGAATCCAGAACTCCTTGGTTCTGAGATGTTTGGCCCTCGCTCCTAGCTGGTCTGTCTTAGGACTCAGGAATTTAGGCCCACCCATTCCCATCCACCTGGTTGTGCCCCAGGACCTGGTTCCCAAGCCCAACTCCTTTCTTGAACCTAGGAGTTGATAAGTGCCCCTTACTTAAAACTGAGTAGTGAGGCCTGCCTGTCCCTTCCTAGTCCCCCAAGTCTGGCTGTGTAACCCCATCTGGACTCCAGCTCCTTCCTTGCTCGTCTGTGGGGTCCTAAAAACTCAGTCCTGCTCCTCCCCCGGCAGGTCTCCTGGCCTTCGGGCCTGTCCACTTGTCTTAGATTGCATGAGCCGGCCCTGCTCCCTGACCTGAATGGCGTATTCATTGCTGCTGTTGACCTTGAACTTCTTCCATGCCAGACCCCTTGCTGAGAGCTTTCATTTAGTCCTCACTAACCTACTGAGACCCAGACTGCCCAGGTTCAAATCTCAACTATTATTATTGCCGGCATCCCCATTTCAGAGGCGTGGAATCAGGTTCCGAGAGTTAAGTAGGAGTCGGGGGTTGTGTGGAAAGTGGCAG
Source organism: Orycteropus afer afer (assembly GCF_000298275.1). Classification (NCBI taxonomy): domain Eukaryota; kingdom Metazoa; phylum Chordata; class Mammalia; order Tubulidentata; family Orycteropodidae; genus Orycteropus; species Orycteropus afer. The sequence goes on along the minus strand of NW_006921686.1, from coordinate 7,657,428 downwards.
AGTCAAAACCGAACCCAGATCTCTGGGTCCAGAGCTGTGACTTACATGGGCCTCTCTCTGGACTCTCCCTCAGAAACCTTGCCCTGAGCCTGCCTGACTTCCCGTCCTACCCTGTTTCTTAGATGCTGGTACTCAGATCCCGAAAGGCCCCTGCCCTTTTGGGGGGATGCCACCCTCTGCCCAGAATTCTCCCTCCCCGAGCCCAGTGCCTGGCCAGGGCTCCTGCGCTCCTCTCGGTGTCGGCCTTGGGGTCTGGCTGTGGCTGCTCCTGTCTCGGCTGGCCGTGCACTCACCCCTCCCAGGCCTCTTCCAAGCTCCCGGGGCCTGGGACTGCTGGACTGTGGCTAGTGTCAGCAGCAGCCTGGGGCGATAAACCAGGAGGAGGGGCCTTGTCCAGGGTGTGGCCACCCTCTCTCCACCTCCCACCCAGAAAGGACAGGGAGAACCACGTGCTGTCAACAGCACAGAGCCCAACTCCCTGCCCCCTCAGCCTGCTCCCAGCTCCAGCTCGGCTGGGAGGCCTTGCCCAGAAACTTCTGCCTTAGAACCTGGAAGTCCAGGCCCCCAGCCCTCTCTTCCCTCAGACCCAGGAGTCCAGGCCCCCAGCCCCCTCCTTCTCAGGACCCTAGAGTCTAGGCCCCAGCTACCTCCCCAGGACCCTGAAGTCCCTGGCCCCCTCTTCCCTCAGACCCAGACTCCAGGGCCCCAGCCCCGCCCCCTCAGACCCAAGAGTCCCAGACTAACCCTGAACAAACTGTCCCCTCTCACTTAGCCAGGCAGCCCTCCCTCTTCCCAGAGTGGATTCAGGGAGCCAAAGGCCCTGTGACCTCAGCTCCCGCCCCCCAGGCTCGCCTGGCACAGCCAGCCCCAGCTGTTGGGGGGAGAGGGAGAGTAGCCACCCTGCTTGTCCCTCCTGTGAGGACAAAAGCCGATTACTGGCAGTGCCAGGCTCAGAGGCTGGGCTATGGCTGGGGACCTGAGCCTCGGGTCCTACTGTGTGCTGTCCCCCTACCAGGTACCCTGCTGCACCTGCCACTCACCCTTCACAGCTCATCCTGCTGTGACTGTCACCCCCACCTCCCATATGGGGAACACGCACCTACGGGTCACTCTGCAGGCTTCTTGCCTGGCCCGTTTATTCTCATCCTTCAGGCCTCCCTAAGGCACTCCTTCCCTGCTCGTCCCCACCTAAGACAAGTGCCCCTCTTCCCCATTATTTTCTGCGATAATACATCTCCTTCCTATGCATTTTGCCATTATACATTTGTTTACATGTCTGCTATCTGCCCCCAGGGGAAGAACCAGGTTTTATGGTAGTGTGAAGCTTATACGGTGCAGGGGGTGGGGCTATTCAGGAAAATAACATGTTGCCAAGTGACTCCTACTCCTAGTGAGCCTGCAGGACAGGGTGGAACTACACCAAAGGGTTTCCAAGTGTGTACAAACCCACTCCTTGGAAGGAAGGCTGGGCAATTACTTCCACAGAGACACTGCCTCAGAAACCCAAGGAAGGGTCGCTTTGAGTCGGGCCGACTCCACAGCACATAACAACAACAAATCTGTCCTGAAAGAAGTGCAGTCAGAACGTCCCGTGGAAGCGAGAATGGCCAGACTTGGTCTCACCTACTTTGCTCATGTTGTCAGAAGGGACCATTCCTTGGAGAAGGGTATTATTCTTGGTAAAGAGGAGGGTCAGTGAAAAAGGAGAAGGCCTCCACGAGCTGGACTGACACAGTGCCTGCAAGGACAGGCTCAAACATAGCAAGGACTGTGGGGACGGCATAGCACTGGGCAGTGTTTCGTTCTGTTGTCCGCAGGGCAGCTGTGGGTCAGAGCCGACTGGACGGCACCGAACAGTAACAACAATCTTTACGGGAGCAGACTGCCACGTCTCTTCCCTGTGGAGCAGCTGGTGGTTAGCGGTGGGGCGTTTAAAACTACAAAATTAATGCTCAACAACCACAACTACAAAATAAATAAAATCATATATAAAAAAAAAATTCAAAATTACGTACAGAGCCTTGGAAGGAATCTGTGCTAAAGGGCAGCCTGGAAGCCTCAGTTTATACATGTATGTGCCCACACAAACTCAACAGGCTGAGAGAAATAGACACACACAGATACCACTCACAGAGAAACATACATGCAGACACAGACCTATAAATACATATATGTGTTTGCTGGGCTGTAGGTGAATCCTCTGTTCTCCCCCCTCGAATGTTACGCCGTGTGGGCAGGGGATGGCCTCAGGGCCCATAGTAGGTGCTCAGCAAACGTGTGCTGAAGGAAGCAAGGCAGGAGGGGCAGGACGGGTGGATGGGAGCCTGGGAGATGACTACCCGTCCCCAGGGCAGATCAACAGGTGGATGGATGGCCAGATGAGGCCTTGGACAGCGGCTCCATGCTTGCTGCTGTAACTCTGGGACAGCTGGCCCATGCCATGCACTGGGAGATCCTGGGTGAGGCCAGTTTCCTCGTCTAAAAACACCCAACCAAACTCACTGCCATCAAGTCGATTCTGACTCAAAGTGACCCCTTTTGGGTTTCTGAGGCAGTAAATCTTTATGGATGTAGATTGCCCAGTCGTCCTTCTGTGGAGTGGCTGGTGAGTTTGAACTGCCAACCTTCTGGTTAGCAGTCAAACGCCTTAGGCACCATGCCACCAGAGCTCCTTCATCTGGAAACTCTCATGGGGCTGAGGGCAGGCCAGGCGCTTCGTGAGGAGCACGTCAAGGACAGTGCTTTCTGCACGTGGTCTGCTTTGCGGGGCTTCTTCCGCCCCGCTGACAGGAGTCCTGTATTGGGTTATTTCCTAGGCAGCACTTACCACCTTCTGGTTAGCAGTCATGCCTGAGGCCCTGCGCTGCCAGGGTACGCCCCTTCTAACATGCTGTTCTTTGACTCTTTAGTTGTCTGCGCTCAGTCTCCCCAGCTAGGTGACAGGCTCCCTGAGAGCAGAGGCATGTGTCTCCTTACTTCACTGCTGCAGCTCCTGCCCTTGCTCAATGCCTGGCACATGCTGGTGCTTGGTAAGTACTTACTGCATGGGCTGACTTGAGGCCCCCTTTTGTAAACCCAAGGAGCTCTGGTGGCACAGTGCCTAAGGCATCTGACTGCTAACCAGAAGATTAGCGGTTCACACCCACCAGCCGCTCCATGGAAGGAAGATGGGGCAGTTTACTTCTGTGAAGATTTACCACCTCGGAAACCCAATGGGGGTCACTATGAGTTGGAATCGCCTTGGTGACAGTGAGTTTGGTTTTGGTTTGGTTTATAAACCCAGGTTGGTTGACCTCCCGTCTACGGGGCAGGCGTCGTTATTAGACGCCAGAGAAGAGAGCTCACACACAACAAGGAACTGGCACAGAGCCCTGGGGAAGGGACTGGATTCCAGGGTCTCCTGGCTCCATGGCCGGGCCCTTTGCCCTGTTCCAGGCGACTCCCTGGGGTGCCGGGCTGGGTGGAGCTGGGAGGAAAGGGTGCTGAGCTGGCCAGAAGCTCGCCAGGAATCCCAGGCAGAGGGCACTGGGGTAGGGACAGGCCCACTGGGGCCCTGGGCGAGGACTGGGGCAGAGGTAAGGCCGAGGGGCCTACACCGAGGGAGCTGGACTGGGGGAGTGCCACTGACGGGGCACCAGCCCTTTGTCCCACAGAGCAACAGGCCTCCAGACCCTGCCTGGACTTAGGCCCCTGGGGCCTGGGCAGCGGTGAGGAGGGCAGTGGGGAAGGAAGGAAGAGGAAGGAGGAGAGCTAGGTCTGGGCCTCGGAAAGGGGCAAGGGCTTCTGAAAGGGGGTTCTGGGGAGTGATGCTGGTGGCGGCCAAGTGAGTGGGCCCTCTCCCTGTGTCTTTGTGGCTGTTGTGCCTTTGCAGAAAAGAGCAAACACGGCTATTCCGACCCCTGTGTGCCCAGCACTGTTCTCTTCGTGAGCTTATGGGATGAGACTCCACCCATCTTCACAACCCATGAAGGAGTGACCATTACTGTCTCCTTTCGGCAGACGAGAAAACAGACTCCGAGGAGTGTCATGACTGTTCAGGGTCACAAAGCCTTAAGACCACCATCCTGCTCGTCTCCGCTTGTGTTTGAGTGTGAGCCATGTGTTCCTAATTCTCTCTGTGCCTCAGCTGTGTGCTTTGTGGGTGGCCACATCTGAGTGTCTCTGGGGTTCACATGGATGCATGTCCACAAACGTGGAGGTCCGTGTCGTGGCCAGTGTGTGTGTGTGTGTCTAGCCTGTGTAGCTACATTTCTCAGTCTGTGGGCCTGCATGTTTCTCTGTTTGTATGCATGGGTCATGGCCTAGGTATGTCTCTGCTTGTGTCTGCATGTATGCTTCTCTGTGAGTGGTATCTGTGTATGCCTATTTCTCTCAGCCTGTTGAGTCTGTGTGGGCACATACATGTATATACATGTTTGTGTTGTGTATGTACACAGTGGGCTTGGGGTTTCCTGGCCACTGTGTGTGTGTGTGTGTGTGTGTGTCTGTGTGTATGCACATGCACCCTTTCCCTCTTCCCCCGTCAGAACCCAGGTTGTCCTCCTGGCCACCTCTTCCCTCCTCCCCATATCCAAGCCATCACCTGGTCCTGTTCACTTTGCCACCTTGAAACCACCAGCATCCGGCCCTTGTCCTCACCTCCACAGGCCCTGCCTCGGGTCAGGCTGCATCATCCTTGTCTGAATGATACAACTCTTTATGTCTCTGGCCTCTGATTTCACCCCCTTCAATCTGTTCACACAGCAGCTGGTGGATCTTTCTTAAACATCAGTCTCATCGCACGCTCCCAGCCCTTCCAGGTCTCTCTCTATTGCTCTCAGGATAAAGCCCCAAACCCTGGACTTGGCCTTCCAAACCAGGTACCATCTGGGCCCGGCTGCCTGCCCCATTCCTCCCCTCCCTCTATGACTTCCTGCCACTTGGTTTCCAGCTCAAGGTCTCTGCCACGCGGACCTCTCTGTCTCCTGTCCCCAGGCTCAGCAGTTCCTGCCTCCTCATCCTTGGGAAGCCTGTCTGTTACATTTTCTCAGGGTTTCTCCTCTGTTGTATTTATCACAGTTTATAATTTAGCCTTATCTGGGGGATTATTGATTAATATCTCTGTACCCAGCTCAACTATGTGTCTGTCTTGCTTACCAACAGGAACCCGGGCATGGCACATGTAGGTGTTTGATGAATGTCTGGTGAACAATTCTGTGTGACTGGACCCTTTGGAGCCCAGAATCCAGGTTAGGGTATACAGCAGTTGTGAGTTCACACACTCTCTGGCCTGAGGCGGTGGGGCGGCTATCCTTCTGCCCTCACTGGCCTCAGGAGCTCTGGTGGCATAGTGCCTAAGGCACTTGACTGCTAACCAGAAAGTGGGCAGTTCAAACCCACCAGCCACTTCTCGGAAGGAAGATTAGGCAATCTACTTTGGTAGAGATACTGCCTCGGAAACCCAAGGGGGGCTTGCTATGAGTCGGAGATGGCTCGATGGCATATAACAATAATCACTGGTCTCAGTGACATCATTCATCTGCAAAATGGGGTGATCATGATGACACTTGCCTTATCCGGTTACTGGCAAGGTTATTACCAAGATCAAACTGATTATAAGGACTGCTCCAGTCAGCTTAGATGGCCTTGGAGCGGGGGTGGGGTCTGGTTCACCCAACCAGTGCTTGGCACCAGGGTGGACCTCAGGAAATGACAAGTGAACTCTGAGCTTGAGGGAATGAGCTGGAGTGATGGGTGGCTCCATGGCTTTTGTGAAATGGACTGGCTCATTGTGCTGGGAGCCCTACCTGACTGGATGCTGAATCCTTCTGACAGCTCTGAGGTGGAAGAATCATAACCATCCCTGTGGTATAATAGTTCATTCATGCCTTCATGTATCAATTCAATAAATATATGAGTGCCTATTTGCCTAGCACATAGGAGCTCTGGTGGCAGAGTGAGTAAGGCATTTGGCTGCTAACCAGAGGGTCAGTGGTTCAAACACACCAGCTGCTGAATGGGAGGAAAATGGGGCAATCTACTTCTATAAAGATTTACAACCTTGGAAACCCAATGGGGATCACTATGAGTCGGAATCGACTTGATGGCAGTGTGTTTGAGTTTTTGTTTTATGTGCCTAGCACACCAGGCTCTGTATGTGGGAAACAAGGCAGACATAGCCCCATTCTTAGGGAGCTCACTATCTAGGGGGAAACAGCTGTGGTCTTAATCTCCCATCTCCTGAGGTCCTGCCGTATGCCTGCGCGCCAAACGCTCACCACTCACTCGAACCTCACAATAGTTGGCTTTTCCCGGCACTTCTATTATTGTGTCCATTTTACAGCTCAGAAAGCGGAAGCAGGTGGAGGGAGCCCGTTGCCTGTGCACCACAGCTCACGGGGCCTGAGGAATCAGATCTCCAAGGCCCAAGTTCTTAACCTTGGCGGGACCGGCCCTGGGGACACTGATCACCTGTTTATGAGGCTTGGTGTCTTGCTGTGTGACAGCAGCTGCCCTCGGGCCCAGCCTGTCTGAGCCTTTTGTCTTTACGCAGTTCTACCAGTGCCTAATAATGCAGCCTGAGGTGGGGGAATGGTGAGTTTGGGGTCCCTCGGAAGGGGTCCATTTCTGGGTCCTGTGCGTGTTTCTTTCTGCACTGGAAATTCCCACAGGTTCCTCCCTCCACTCCCCCAACACATACTTGTAACTGAGCTAGGACTCAGTGTCTGCCTCTGCCTGTGGCTTGCTGCATCACTGCCTGAGATCTGTAAATAATAACCCAGGTGATAGTCCTCGCTTCCTCTCCCCCATATAGAGAAGTCAACCCAGTGCCCCCTAAGGGGTGGTGGTCCAGGAGTGGCCCTGGATGAAACAGGGAGACTGGTGATGGATGGATGGACTGTCTGAGGTATAGAAAGACGGGGCTGTGATGAGCCATACTGGCCCCACCGCATTCCCCACTATGGGGAACCCCTTCCTCCTACCTTCCTCTGACTCATCTCAAAAACTTCCTTTGGGCAGCCGCTTCTAAAACCCATTCTCATCTTCTTTAGAGTACCAGACACCTGAAAATCGGCTCTTAGAGATCACTGAGCCATTTCCCAGGTGGAAAACACTGAGGACAGGAGCTGCCCAAGGTCACACTGGGAGTAGGAAGACGGAGCTGGAACCCTGGTCCAGAACAAGACTGTATTGGGGCGTCCCGTAGTCTCTATGTTTGGGGTCCAGTATTCCTATCTCCCATTACCCCCTCTCATAATGGATCATCGCCCCCGGTAAAGCAGCAATGGGCCAGTCCACGCGTTTCCCTCCTCCAAGCCGCTCAGTCCCCAGTTACCCCAGGATGTTCAAGTTTCCTTCCGGGACGCTATCGGGCTATCGGGCCCCGCGCGCTCACCTTTGGCCTTGCCTTTGCGCCACCGCCGGCGGCTGCGGATTCCGGCCCCCTCCTTGGCCTTCTTCGAAGCCAGGGCTCCAACAGCCCCGGAGGGCCCCGTTCCCCTGGCAGACTCCATCAATTCTCGGCGGTCCCCGCCGTCCCAGTGCGGGGGCCAATTCCAATAGCCAGGCCCCGCCCCAGAGGCCAATCCTTACTACACACCACGGCCGGGCCCCCATAGCACCCAATCCGGGGTTTGCTCCTCTCTGGGTCCCGCCTACTGAACGATCCTTGCCTCACTCCACCGTCGGCCCCGCCCCCAACCTCCAGAGCCTAAGGTTTGGCCCCGCCCCCTCGCGTGCATTAAAGGGCCCGCAGCCAAGAAAACTGCAACCCTGAAGGCGGCGAAAAGCGTCCTTCGGGCAGGACTACTGGGGGTTCTCGCTGGGGTTACCTCGACGGGGAAGCCCCGATCCTGTCAGTTGCTTCTCCCTCCCACTCACCTTCCCACGTAGGGGTGCCCTAGAACGCAGGCCAGCCCGCCAGCCGGAGGGGGAGAACGGGGCGCCGTTGACCCTCAGCATAGGGGCGGGGGGCGGGCCAGCTCCTTAGGCAATTCGAAGTCAGGGCGGGGCACCAGCATTGGAGGCGTGGCTGGGCCTGTGGGCCGTTGGAGAAGCCCCACCTTCTCCCCTTCTGCCTCCTAGTTCTCCTACTGCTCTCTACCTTGGGGTTCTTCTGTTTCTCTGCTTTTTCCTTACCCCATCACACCCCGCAGCCCCTGCTATGAAAAAGGGAGGGAAGGAGAACGTGCGGCGCCTGAGCACTAGCTCGAAGCCGCAGGCCTGTGCGCAGAGAGGAAGTGGAGGGAACGAGGCATGCCTTGGAAAAGGCGGGAAACTGGAGGCTCCAGGTTCGCGCATGCACACACAGGCAACCGCCCCCAAGACGCTTTAGGAGCGACGGCGCGTTATTTGCGATGACGTGGGGTTGGGCGTCCCTTCGAGCTTGGGCTCTGGGATTCCAATCCTCGGCGTGGAAGAAACAGGCCTCGAGCTTCTCTCCATTCCATTCCTTTGCCAGTCTTCTCAAAACATACACCCAGCTGTGGAAAAGCCTCAGCTCTGAGAGAGCGGTCCAGCCCTTTGGGAGGGACAGGTCTCTGACCCAAGAGACCACCATTGCCTGGTCTTAGGACAAACTGGCCTTGTAAGTACCTCCCTGTCTAGATTGGGCCTATTGTTCTTTTTTTTCTAACTTCCCTTTGGGATGTTTCCGTAATTAAACATTCCATGGATAAAAGCCTTCCTCCTCTCACGATAGGGGTTTTCAGCCTAGAGAGGAACATCACAGCGGCGCTCCACAAAGACGGAAACTGCGCCGCAGGGAACCGTTGCCTGTTTCAGAGTAGCCCCAGAAGGGCCAGAGGAAGTGAGGGGCTGCTTCCCCTGATCCTGTTCTCCCTGCCTTTGCAACCATCATCCCTGACCTTGCCTGTGACCTCACCTCCCCCACACCCCCAGGCTGCTCCTTCCTGAGAACCACACGCCCCAGGCCTTTAGGTCTAGTTGGACTGGGACTCCCCTGTGGAGGCAACCAGGCAGGAGAGCAAGTGTCTTCCTAACAGCAGAGGGCAAACCTGGCCCTGGCCGAGATGCCCACCTGGATGGAAACTCCATGAGGGGAAGGACCACACACACTCAGCATTGTGTTGCTGGTGAGTGTCTGCCACAGAGCGGAGGCTCAATCCATTTTTGTGGGTGAATAAACATATACAACTCTCCCAGTGCCCTGGCCCGTAGTCCAGAGCTGTTTCCCACCTCTACTGCATTTTCCCCAAGTCTTCAGGAAGAAGCTGCTTAGTGCAAGGAAAAAAGTTAGATCCTACCTTTAGATTTTGGCTTTGCCAGTTGCTAATTGCATGGATTTGTGCAAGATCCTTTACTTTTTTACGCCCCAACTTCCTCACCTATAAATGGTGACTAATCTTCAGGTCCTGAGGTGGCAGGAAGGGTTTGTGCTTAGCTGCTAACCTAACCTGAAGCGTGGTGGTTTGAACTCACCCAGTGGCGCCAAAGAAGGACCTGACAGCCTTCTTCTATGAAGACTGCAGCGGAGAAAACCCTATGGAGCAGTTCTAAACTGTAACACATGGTGTTGTCATGAGTCAGAATTGACTCAATGGCAGCTAACAACAACCACATTTATGTCACAGGGTTATCAAAAGATTACCTGACGTGCTATAAGTTCTTAGTATTTCCTTTTTTCCTAAGTATTTCTAGAATGAATGAGGCTCCAGGTCCTCTGAGCTCAACTCACCTGTGTCCTGGTAGTACCTGTAATTTTTGCCCTTGGTTCTCTTCCCAGAATATCCTGACGTCACTTCATATCCAAGTTTCCCTTTCAAGTTCACCTTCTGCCCATAGGCCCCAGTTTCTTCCCTCATGGCTGGAGAATCTGTCTCGAACGAAGTCCCTAGATCTGATCCCGAGTCGGAATCTGTGGCCCACTCAAAAATTGTCTTCCATTCTGCAGCCGATCGCTGAAGGGATAGTTCTTGCAGTTTTGCTAGAAATCCCCACTCAGTCAAAGATCCCTGTGGAGACTTGGCTCCTGGAGCTGGAGAGGTTTGCTGGGTGGTAGTGTCTGGCTCTTGTTCAAATCCCTCTTGGGATGTGGATTCCGTCTGGGCAGGAGGTCCCTGTTTGGAGCCGGGTCTGGCCTGAGCTGTAGGTGTTGATTCAGCTGCTTCTTGAGCTAGAGGTGGTTTTCCTGACCCAGCTCTCAATTCCGATTCCTGTTGGATTGTAGACTCTTTTCCTCCCTGCTGTGAGGCAGCATCCTGTTGAGTGACGGGCACCTTTTGGATGGAAGGCGATTGCTGTAGTGCAGGCTCCTGGTGCGAAGCGGATTTTTGATGGGTGTCAGGTTCGTGCTGGGATTCAGCTTCATGTTGGTCAAGGGGCTCCTGCTGGGTGAGGGATCTTTGCTGGGAAGCAGGCTCCTGTTGGATAATGGATGCCTGCTGAGTCCTAGATCCTGACTGGGTTAGGGGTGTCTTTTCTGGCTCAGGCTCTGGCTGGGTTTTAGGTCTCTGGGGTGGCTCAGGTTTCCAGTCTGGCCTAGATACTGACTTAGAACCTGCTTCCACTGTTACTTCTCTTGGGGGAGAAGTTGCTCTCCCAGGCTTCATGCTTCTGGGCCCCTCAGGCCTCCCTCTTCACAGACCCCTCATTGACTTCTCATCATGGCACCTCCTTTTGGGTTCCACTCCTTCATCCTGGCATCCCTGGTCTTCTTCCTGAAGGCAGTTGACAAGTAGGCTGACCACTGCTGGCGCCCAATTCTGTGCCTCCTACTTTGGGGGCAGGGATTAGGAACAAGAGGAGCCTGTGTGCCCAGCACTCTCCTACCAGTGGGGTGGGGCTTGCCCTCTTGTGTCATAGATAGGGCCCCGCCCCACCCACCACTCAGTTAAAATGTTTCTTCTCATAAATAACATAAACATCCCAATTTAGCCTTATGTTTCATCTGGGATGACAGAAACCAAGATTCACATGAGTGTTCATTTTTTCCCCCCGTCCTCATCTGATGTTTGAGGAAAAGGTCAAAGGGGCAGGCAGTCTCCATACCGCAGTAATAATTTCGTTGCCGTCAGTCATTTCTACAGTGGTTGCCAGTTTAATGTTTCTGTATTATCCTCCCCATGCTCAAAAAATTGTGACATCTTCCCATTCTTAACAGCTGGGAGCTCCTTTGAATGGCATTTGAGATCTTCCATACCATCACCTGGGAGCTCTGGTGGTGTAGTGCCTAAGGCATTTGACAGCTAACCAGAAGGCTGGTTATTAGACCAGCGACTCCTTGGAAGGAAGACTGGGCAATCTACTTCCATAGCGATATTGCTTCGGAAGCCCAAGGAGGGGTCACTATGAGTCAGATTCAACTCGATGGCAGTGAGTTTGGTTTGGTTTGGTTATACCATCACCCCAGCCCTGAAATATGGTTCTGCATATATGTCTTCTGTACTATATTGGAAACTTGTAGAGTACAGTGACCATTGATGATGATGATGATGATGATGACCAAAAACCAAACTTACTGCCATCGAATAGATTCCAACTCATTGACTCCATTGGGTTTCCAAGGAGTCTGTACGTAAAGATCTTTACGTAACAAGACTGCCTCATCTTTCCTCTGTGTAGCAGCTGATGGATTTGAACTACTGACCTGTTTTTTTATTTTTATTGTGATTTGGGTCAAAGTTTACAGAGCTAATTCATTTTCTAGACAGCAGTTCATACACATTTTGTTTCATGAATTGATTGCAGTTCCCCACAATGTAATAGCTCTCTTTCCACTTCCTCCCAGTGGTTACCTCTTCCCTGTGTATTGCTGCCCTCTGAGCTATCTCTGTGCAAATACTGCCCTTTTGATCTTCCAGGAGTGATTGTTCTAAGGAGTGTGTCTACCTGGTGTAAATGGTCACCCCATATGGCTGTTTGTTGTTTGGCTAGAAGTCATGGGAGTGAGTTCAGTTCCAGGGCTGAAGGGTAACTAGGAGCCATAGTCTTGGGGGTTTCACCAGGCTCTATCAGAGCACTAGGCCTGCTCTTTTATGATTTTGAGTTTTGTTCCACATTTTCTCCCACTCTATCCAGAATCTCCTGCACTGATTCCTTTCCAAATGGTTGACAGTGGTAGCCAGGTACCATCTAGTTCTGGTCTCATGGTCATATAGGTCCACAAGTCCCTTGGACTAATTGTTTCTGTGCATCTTTGTTTTTCTTCATTCTTCTTTGCTCCGGACTGTTGCATTTAGATGGCCACTTGCAAGATTTTAAGGCACGGCACATAACAACAACAACAACAACAACTGGTCACCAAGTAGTGTGTCGAACAATGTTTTTGTGCAGTACGTTATGCCAACTGAACCACTGAGTTTTGAGTTAGCAGCCGGTTGTCTTAACCACCACACTACCAGAGCTCCTTGATGAGAATGATAGTAATCCGAAACAATGAAGGCTTTCCATGCCAGGAAACTGTGCCAAGTTGGTGTTTTTTTTTCCCAAACCTATTGGGCAATCTACTTCTGTAGTGATACCACCTTGGAAACCCAAGGAGGGGTCGCTATGAGTCGGATCTGACTTGACGGCAGTGGGTTATATTATCTTTAATGAGACCATATCTGATTCACTGTTATACTGACTTTCTTTGCTCCACCTATCTCTTACCCCAGAAGGCTTTGTTGAATGAGTGAAAGAACAAGACGTTGGGCAGTGCAGAGAGAAGAGGGGTTGGGTAGGAAGAAGTGTGTGTAGACTCTGAGTTGGGCGTGGAGTGAACACAGTGAAGTGGGTCATCTGGATCAAATGGGAATTGCTAGGCCCCATTTAAAATGAACAATTTCCCCTGTTACGTTTAAACATATTTATTGATCTCTGTTTGCTCCATGCTTGGTTAGATTTAAGGTCAGGTGAGACCAGGTAGGGAAGCCAGGTTTCCTGGTTCCTGTTAGGTAATTAAGCTGAAGTTTGGGTAGAAGGTAGGCCACAGGAAAAGATTGACATAAGTCACTAGGAAGAGCAACAATCAAAATGACCTTGTGAGAAATGGTTTTTGGAAACACTGGAGTGATCCCTGGTGGGTGAGCAGAAGGGAGGGGAGCAAAAGGTGAAGAACATCCTCAAGGTGCCCACATTGCCTTCTTGCCTGAGCATTGACCCAGGAGAGGGTCCTCGAAGCTAAATAGGCAGAGCTAAGCTTGCTAGCTGGCATCGTTGGAGAAATTGCTGGCAGGCTCTGGAGAGCTTGTTAGGCTTCCTGTGGTGCCTTCGGTGTCCTGGGGTGAAAGTAAAGGGAAGAGGCTAGTTTTGAAAACATTGTTAAAATTTAATTTGTATGAGAGCTTTGAAAATTATTTAAAATTGTCCCATGGAGGAAATTGAAAACAAACTGTTATACAAACAAATCTACATCTATCCAGTATAACGAACTTTTCCCATGCCAACCTCCATTCCCCAGAGTTCACCATTGTTAATGTGGAATACTACTCACATAGGGAAGTCTGTAAGGCTTATTTGTGCTGTCCAAGAAATGATAATAAAACAGTCATAAAACTGTCAAAAAGCTTGGAAATAGAATTGTCAGCCTCCTTTTCTGGTCACATCTCTCTCCCCCTTACAGAGGTAAGCCTGACTTTAATAATAATCATTTACTTTTTTTAAAATTGTTTTTACCACTTACATAGACATTCCTAAATAATTTAGCGTGTTTTTGAATGTTAGGTATGTGAAATCATACTGGAGATAGTCTCTTGTGACTTATTTTTTACTTGGTGTTATGGTTCTAAGTCTCATTTATATTGTTACGTGTTAACTCATTCTCTGTGATATTCTGCTACACCATAATTTATCTTATTTACTCCACTGTCAATAGACCATTGGAAAGTTTGAAATTTGGGGCATTTATGAGCAATATTGCTATAAAATTCTTGTACCTGTTTTCTGTGTACATAAGCATGTGTTTCTTTTGAGCGTAAATGTGGAAGTGTAATTGCTCAATAACAGAGTATGCAGTTTAAACTTAAGGAGATAACTATCAGCATTTTTTCAAAGTGATTAGCCGATTTATACTCACTCCTATTATGGATTGAATTGTCCCCCCAAAATTATGTGTTGTAAATCTTGTGGTTATAATCCCATTCATGAAGGGGTTCTCTTTGTTATGTTAATAGATGGTATCAGTATAGGGTGTGTTTTAAGTCAATCTCTTTTGAGATCTAAAAGAGCAGATCAAGCAAGTAAATAAGCAAGCACAAGCAGCCATGAAGATACAAGCCACATTCTTGTCAAGGAACCTAGGAATAGAAGCTAAAAAGGGATAAGGACCTCCCCCTAGGGTGGCCAGAGAGAGAGCCTTCCCCTAGCTCCAGCGCCTTGAATTTGGACTTCTAGCCTCCTAAATTGTGAGAAAATAAATTTCTGTTTGTAAAGCCACTTGAAACTTACTGGTTTTCTTCACACTGGCCTTGAAATGATCACAGGGACACTGCTTCCTTGGCGG
>NW_006921686.1:7640613-7642276 GCF_000298275.1 Orycteropus afer afer | reverse complement strand
GGTATATAATTAAAGGGAGCTCTGGTAGTGTAGTGCCTAAGGCACTTGACTGCTAACCAGAAGGCTGGCGGTTCAAACCCACCAGCCACTCCTCAGAAGGCAGATGGGGCAATCTACTTCTGTCTGGGAACCCCAAGGAGGGGTTGCTATGAGTTGCAATCGACTTGATGGCAGTGAGTTTGAGTTTTATATAATTAAAACCATTTCTTTTTTAAATTCAGTTACTAGAAAATTCAAAAGCTCAATTTAATGATCAAATGGACACCTCAATTCCTTTTATGCCATTACCTATGTGTATGTTTCAGTTTTTATATACATTTTACATAGACATAAAACGTGTGTTTTAGAATGAATTTGCTTTTACAAACCAGGGAGCTCTGGTGATGTAGTGCCTAAGGCATTTGACTGCTAACCAGAAGGCTGGCGGTTCAAACCCACCGGCCACTCCTCAGAAGGAAGGTTGGGCAATCTACTTCCCTAGTGATACTGCCTTGGAAATCCAAGGAGGGGTCGCTATGAGTCGGATCCCACTTGACGGCCGTGAGTTTGGTGTTTTTGTTTTTTAATAAACCAAACCACTCTCACTGCCGTGGAGTTGGATCCGACTCATAGCGACAGGGGTGGGGTGGGGTGCCTGACTTCTAGTGGCTGCGTAGCCTCGCACGAGCCATTTTGCCACTCTGATTTCCTTGTGAGGAAAGTAAGGTTGAGAACAGAACCCACGCAGCTTTTGAAGGACATTCTGGAAGACAGCCCTGGGTTCTCAGGAAAAGGTAAAGAGAGCCGGAGCTGCCTGCTCTCCCTGGAACTTGGAGGAGTCCAGCTCTTGGAAGACGCTGGAAGAAAACTGGTTGGTGCTGCACGGGGTGGGCCGGTAGAGAGGAGACTGGGTGGGGTCAGCTCAGATCACATCTGCACTGGTTTCAGGGGGGCTCAGGGGAGAAGGTGGGGACAATGGTGCAATTAATTGCCCGTGTTGATGCTTGAGATACTGACCTTTGCATTCACATTCTAGGCTGCCCTCCGGGAGCCTCCTGGAAGCCTGGCGCAGGTCCCTGTGGCCTCTGGTGACCCCTGTTGGAAGGAAACAGGTCACTTGCAGGCAGTGCATAGGGAAGGAGGCAACGTACCTGGTCCCCTCAGCATTGTACTCCCTAGGTCAGTGCAGTTCCATTTCTCCCCTTTAATCCCAGGGATCTAGATTACCCAAGAGAGGAGTATTTTAAATGGATAAGGAATCGAGGTTTGAAATCTTGCCTAGAGAAAAGCTTAGCTGGAGGTAGGTGGAGAAGAAATAACCTTTGACTGGAAGAGAGAACAAAAGATAGGGCTTAATCAAAACCTTACTCCTCTGGCTTCTGGGCATTAACATTTTATGGCTTAAGGAATGGGGGCAAGATTGTTCTAAAAGCCAGGATTTTCACCTGATCTCCATGTTGCTGTATTTGAATCCACAGTTCACTAAGGGGATGGTATTTCTGTCTCTCTCTGTCATCACCCGCTGCTGTCTTACCCCCATTTTGTGATACCTAAAATATTTTCATGCCAATCAAATATGATGGTTTGTAGACTTGAGACTGTGGAGCTAGAACTGGGCCCAGACGACGTATCCTCTGTAGTAGTTTCTGATATGATACTTCCCATCAGAATTAATTACGTCCTC
>NW_006921686.1:7636769-7640008 GCF_000298275.1 Orycteropus afer afer | reverse complement strand
AAGGGCCAGAAGGAATCTGGGAGATACTTAATTGGATCCCTTTGCTCAGAAGTTTGTCTCATTCTAAATGTTACCACCAGTTGCTGGTGAGTTGATTCTGACCCATGGTGACCTGTATGTGTCAGAGCAGAATTGTGCTTATAAGGGTTTTCGATGGCTGATCTTTTTGGTAGTAGATCACGAGGCCTTCCTTCTGAGGTGCTTCTTGGGGGACTCGAACCTCTAACACTTCAGTTAGCAGCCCAGTGTGTGCACCATTTGTACCACCTATGGAATGTAATATATAAATATGCATGTTGGGGAAAACTGAAAAAGTACAAGTAAAGCCATCTTTACTCTTACCAACTAGTTGGTATTTTGTGATATTTGTTTCCTGCCTATGGTTTTCTTTGTATAATGACAACCATAGTTCATGAATAAATTTCTATCTTTTTCCCATTTCATAATTCACAACACATTTTTAATGACTGCATAATACTCCCCAAAAAGTATAAACCAAAGCTCATTGCCATCAAGTGGATGGCACCCCTAGAGGACAGAGTAGAACTGCTCCAGAGGGTTTCCAAGGCTGTCAATCCCCATGGAAGCGGATTGCCTCATCTTTCTCCCGTGGAGTGGCTGTGGGGTTTGAACCACCGACCTCTTGGTTAGCAGTTCAGTGCTTTAACCACAGTGCCATCAGAGCTCCCCTGTTAACAAATCTCAATCTCCTTTTTTTCTTTTGCAGATGAGGAAACTGAGACTCGAGAGCAAATTCACAAAGGTAAGGATGACATACCTAGAGCTGAAAACCCAGGTTCCAGATCCTTAAGTCTGTTGTTCTTGCAGCACGATACACTCTTCCTAACTTCATGGTGCAACAGAGTGAGGCTGCATGGGACGATGGTGTTATGTCCCCTGACCACACACATCTATGGGCTATGTGTATGCTGTAGCCGTGTACCACTTGTACTATTATTTACGTCATATGTTTGCTTTAGTTTATTGTGGAAAACTTAGCCTCATCCTATGCAGTATTACCCGTGACATTTTGGGATTGATGTGCACTGCTTGTATTTTTTCTAATATGAATTATAATAAACATGTAACTATTAAAGTAAAAACTCTAATTTATGTCCCACCTAAAATCATTTTTTGGAAAACACCGATAGAGTGGAATGCATGTGGACTTCATACCCAGACAGACCTGGGTTCGACTCCTGGCTCTGTCACATAACTGTGGGGTCTTGGGCAAGTCCCTTCCCTTCTTTGATCTTTGGTTTGTTGATTTGTAAAATGAGGACAGTAACATCCACCTTGCAGAGCTGTTATCAATAAACGATAATGTAGGTGCCCAGTGCCCAGGTAGGCATGCAGTACCTGGTGGTTATTATTATTGTTGTTGTTGTGGAATTCTAGGTATTTTCCAAAGAGAACCTGATGGACTGCCAGGCTTACTGCTTTTTGCTGACTTGCATGTGTAAAGAAACTCCTTCTACTTGTTATGACTTGTGGTGCGTCTATCATTTTGATTTCCAGTTTCACCACATGGTAGCTTTGTGACTTTGGGCACACTGCTTCATTGCTCTGTGCCTCACGGACTGAATTTGTAAAATGGAGCTAATGGTGTGTGTATACATGTATATGGGAGTCCTCCAGTAGGCAAATGATTAACATGCTTGGCTGCTAACCTAAAGGTTGGAGGTTTGAGTCCACCTTGAGGCACCTTGGAAGAAAGGCCTGGTGATCTCCTTCCAAAAAGGTCAGCCATCGAAAGCTGTGTGAGGGCCATTTCTGCTCTGACAGACATGGGTCACCGCGAGCTACAATCACTTGGTTGGAAACTTTATGTTTTTAGCTCTGTCCACTAGAGGGCCTAGAAGCAATGACACCCAGTAACTATGAGCATACCTGACACCCATAGTTTGTAAATACCATTCTCCAGTAAAAGGAACCAGGGCTCTTTGGAGAAATGGCTGACTCCAGGGCTGGGGCAGAGAAAGTCTAAGAGAAGCCTGGAACATCTGTGGTGTCAGAAAGGAAGGAACTGCTTAAGAAAAAATGGTGAGGACATGTCAAAAGGACACAGAAGCCAACTTGAAAAAATTGTCGCTGGTCAAATCTGGGACAATATTAACAACATGAGGAATGGTGATAGTAAAGCATTTCCAGGTATTTTCCAAAGAGAGTGTCTATGCTGGAATGTTAGGCTTTTTGCTGGCATGTAAAAAAATTATTTCCACTTATGATGTGTGGTGTGTCTATCATTATTTTGATTTCCGGTTCCACTACATACTAGCAGAAATATACACACCCATGAGTCCACACTAATGTAAAGAAATAGTTGAATAAATAAGTAAATGGAGGAAAAGGAGCAACTCTTTCTTACAGTAGAATTCCAGTGAATAAATGTAGAAGGAATGGTGGAAAAAGAAAACCACCATTCGGCTATGACCACAGTAATAATTGCTGGAGGCAAGAATCATCAATGGGTGCAGGAATTAATGGGCAGAAGTATGGTGAGACACAGGCTATTTGCTTAATCTCAAAGGGTCTCCCAACAAGGTACTTAACGTGTTACAACAGGGAAAATAGATTTAGACAAACCTGGTAAAACAAACAAACAAAAGGCACCAGTTGTATCGAGTCAATTCCGAGCCATGGGGACCTAATCTGTTAGTGTGGAACTGCTCGTTGGGGGTTTCTTGGCTGTGATCTTTGCTGAAGCACACTGCCAGGACTTTGTTACATGATGCTGCTGAGTGGGTTTGAACAGCCGACATTTAGGTTAGTAGTCGAGCACAAACTGTTTGTGCCACCTGGGGACCTCTGAGAAAACTGGCAGACACCACCTTAATCAAGTGCTCAAAGTCCACATGACCAGTAAAGCGAGATAACGACGTCATGGACTCTGATGTACTGCACTGAGAAGGTGCAGCAGCACTTGTGTGGTGTTCCTGCCAAAAGGTGTGTAACCTGATATTAATCAGGACATTCCAAACTGAGGAACATTGGGCAAAATAACTGACCAGTACTCTTCAAAATGCCAGGGTCACGAAAAAGAAAAGACTGAGAAACTTCCCTAGACCAGAGGGGACACGTGGACACGATGACTTTATTCAATGTGGGATCCTGGATTGGATTCTGGACCAGAAAAAGGACATTAGGGGGATGACTAGCAAAATTTGAATACTTGAATATTTTTAGATTGGTTGACAGTATTGTATCAATTAAGGAGCCCTGGTGCACATTGGTTAAGC
>NW_006921686.1:7635309-7636054 GCF_000298275.1 Orycteropus afer afer | reverse complement strand
AAAAAAAAATAAAGCCCTATCAGGTTTTATTTTGAGATTTTTGGGAGGTCACTTCCTGGTTTTGCAAAACTGTGTGTTTTTTTGCTGGGAACCAAGCTCTGAGCCTAGCCACTAGTGATCTTAAGTGGTTTTAGTCTCACCACTGGCAGCCCAGTGAGCCTTCCCCAAATCATTGCACTTCTGCTTTAGGAGCTACGTTAGGAATTTCACTCAACCTATTCATTGAACCCTTACTGTTGTTATGTGCCGTTGAGTCGGACCTGACTCATAGCGACCCCTCCTTGGTTTCCGAGGTGGAATCACTACGGAAGTAGATTGCCCAACCTTCCTTCCAAGGAGTGGCTGGTTTGAACTGCCAGCCTTCTGGTTAGCAGTCAGGTGCCTTAGGCACTACGCTACCAGAGCTCCCTGAACCCTTACTAGGTGCCCATTATAGCTCGTTTAATCTTCCCGACTATTCTGTGTGTGGTGTTGGGTTGGTTCTGACTTAGAGCAGGATTAGACTTAATAGAAGAACTTAAGATGAATGAAACACTGCCATCTGGACAGTTGTTGCTGTTTGAGCTCACTGTTGCCACACTGTGTCAGTCCATCTCATTGAGGGTTTTCCCCTTTTTCATTGACCCTCTACTGTACCAAGCATGATGTTCTTCTCCAGGGACTGGTCCCTCTTGATAATATGTCTAAAGTATGTGTGACCAAGTCTCACCATCCTCACTTCTAAGGGGCATTCATGTTGTGCTTC
>NW_006921686.1:7633111-7634194 GCF_000298275.1 Orycteropus afer afer | reverse complement strand
GCCTGTCTATTGTTTGGCTGAAAGTGATCTCTTGGAGTGGATTCAGTTCCAGGCTTGAAGGGTGTCTAAGAGCCATAGTCTCAGGGATTCTACCAGTCTCCATCACACCACTAAGTCTGTTTTTTTTTATGACTTTGAATTTTTTTCTATATTTTTCTCCCCCTCTGTCCAGGACCTTTTATCGTGATCCCAATCAGAGCAGTTGTTGGTGGTAGCCAGCACCATCTCCTTCTGGTCTCAGGCTTGTGAAGGCTGAGTTCATATGGTCCATCAGTGCCCTGGACTAACTGTATTATTATTTTTATATATGTAAAATTCAATACTGACTATATACCCACTCCTTAGTTATCAATATGGTTAAGTTCCAAAGACCAGGTCCTAATTGAAAATTGGTGTTACATGAAAATGGAGGATGACTACATCATTATGTAACTGCCAAGCACTGAGAATCATGACCCAGCCAGTTGACACATAACCTTAATCATTTATGCCCAGTGTTACTCTCACCCCACACCTTGGTGTTCGCTACTTCTAGCCATATGTCATTAATGCATGAAACAGATAGTAGATTTTTTATTTTACTATTTGTCATAAATGCAAAATGTTGAGTGATGAGTTTGTTGATAAGTGAGGAATAGGAGTATATACCATTATAAGGGAAATCTCTCAGAAAGCAATTTTAAGCCACCCACTGAACTGAAATAATATTGTGTGAAAAAATTCTAGTACCACAAAAATAATTTATGAAATTTCTACAACATTGATTCCTACCACTGTGATGTGATCTTCAGTCATAGAGATGATCATGAAAGGGCGTCCTTTAGCCTCAGTTTACCATTTTTTCCCCTTGGAGGATGATACTATCTTTCTATAATTAATTGAACATAAGCTTCAAATCTTGCAAACAACAATGAACCACTTGAAACATGCAATTTAGTAGTTGTTTTTGAATTAGTTTTCTTACGCATTCAGAATAATAAGATTTGCAGTCCCCAAATGGAGCATAGGGGCTCTGGTAGCATAGTGCCTAAGGCACTTGACTGCTAACCAGAAGGCTGGTGGTTCAAACCCACCAGCCACTCC
>NW_006921686.1:7626763-7632467 GCF_000298275.1 Orycteropus afer afer | reverse complement strand
TTTTTTGTTGTGATTTGGCTGAAATTTTACAGAGTAGATTCATTTTCCATTCAACAGTTCATACACATTTTGTTTTGTGACATTGATTGCAAATCCCCACAATGTAATAGCTTTCTTCCCACTTCCTTCCTGTGGTTACCTTTCTCTGTGTCCTTGTTGCCTATCCATTCCTGCCTTCCTAGCTTTCTCCCTGTGCAAATACTGCCTTCTGATCTCCCATGGTTGGTTGTCCTAAGGAGGGCATCTCCCTGGTGTAATTGTTCAGCTGATAGGCCTGTCTATAGTTTGACTGAGAGTTAAACTATGGAAGTGAGTCCAATTCCAGGCCTGAAGGGTTACTAGAGGCCATAGTCTCTGGGGCTTCACCAGTCTGTCAGACTAGTAATCCTGGTCTTTTTTGTGTTTTTGAATTTTCTCCATGAGCATGCCCTTTCAGGTCTTCTGGTTGAAAGCAGTGAGTCCAACTCTGTCTACACATAGAATCACCTGGGGACCTTTTGAAAAATACTAATAATGCCCCGGCCCCACCTACCCTCTTCTTTAAAAGGAGCCCTAGGTGAATCTGAATGTGTAGTAAGATTGGAGAACTACTGGTGTAGAACGGTGCTTCCTGACCCAGAGCAACTGTGTCCCCTGAACCAGGGCAATTGTGTTCCCATGGGAGATTTGGCAATAGCTGGAGACATTTTTGGTTATCATACTGGAAGATGGGCTTCCATCTGGCAGATAGAGTCCGTGGATGCCACTAAATGTCTTACAATGCACAGAATAGCCCCTACAACAAAGAATTATCCAGCCCCAAATGTCAACAAGTCTGCTATCAAACCCTGGTGTAGAGTTTAAAAGGGCCACAGTTTGAACTTAGCAGCCCAAGAATTTATTCTTTCATTCCACAAATATTTACTGAACACCCTGCTAGAGAGCGTGAGGGCTATGGAAACAATATGCCAGATTGTGCCTCTGGGGAGGTTGTACCCTAGAGGGGCAGGAGGTAGACACATGCCCACACCTTCAACACAAGGCCAAGAGAGAGTCCCGCGAGGGCTCGGGGTGCTCACAGATGGGAGCACCCACATCTCACTGTGGGTGGAATCAAGGCAGGAGGTGGTTTCTGAGCTGGGTGTGTGGGCAAAGCTGAGATGGGGGAAAGCCCAGGCCCTTTTCTGGGAATAGCAAACATTTTCGTTTGGATTGTAGAGTATTTGTTAGCATGTGGAGGAAGAGGGATTGGAAAGGCCGGTTGGGACTTGCTTGTTGAATCCAGGCTGAGGACTCTCTCTTTGGTGGCTGCCTTAGTGATGAAGAAGCTTTCTCTTCCAGAATAGTGGCCTAGACCTTAGGCCTACAGGGCTTAACAGCTTCCAGGGAGCACCCTCTTCAGAGGAGAGGATTTGAAATTGAGGTGGAGTAGGGTGAATTTCTGCCGGCCTTAGGACTGGTTTGGTGAAGTGATGCTGAGTGTGTAACTAAGCTATTTACCCTAAAGTAGCACTTGGGGAGAAGGTCCTCTTGAGGTGAAACACACATGGGGTGAGTTCTCTTCTGTGTAGTTATTTTGCTAAGGGGTGTGTCACCTTGACTACAGCCAACTTCAGTGAAAACCAGAGCAGATATGGAAGCCCTCATCAAATGTTTGCTTCTCCAAAGCTGAGCTGTTAAAATAGGGCTCCTCACAGATCAAACTTCAAACCTGGATACTACCTGGTGGCATGATTTTCCATTAAACGTAATTGGTGGCATGTCCAGTGCACTATAAGCAAGGGCTTCCTTATCTTCTCCAATGTAGATGTACCTTCAACGCTTCCCACCACCACCACCAAGATGAACTTCCCTGGGGAGACCCATCACTCTTCCGACAATGGGCCTGGGGGAGAAGGTATGGGACCTTTGTTGAGCTAGTATTGGTTGTGGTGGCATAGTGCCTAAGGCATTTGACTGCTAATCAGAAGGCTGGCGGTTCAAATCCACCAGCCACTCCTGAGAAGGAAGGTTGGGCAATCTACTTCTGTAGTGATACCGCCTCGGAAACCCAAGGAGGGCTTAGGGTCGCTGTGAGTCGGGTTCGACTCGAGGGCAGTGTGTTGTTTGTTGTTTAGTGTTGCAGACACTCTCACACACAATCTCTCATTCAACTCCCATGACCCCCTTTTTTGTAAATGAAGAAACTAGCACTCAGAAAAGCTAAGTTGCCCCCCATCCCTATAGTAAAATGGGCTGCCAGAGCATTTTGATGTATGTCTGACCATGCTCTTTCTGGGTTGCTACATTTTCTCCTTACCCCCCCGCCCCTTTTCCACCAGCACAGAACATTAATCTTATTTACCTGGATTTGGGTTGCTAGAGACCACAGACACCAGCATTAGCGACAGCCCCAGAAGGAGGGAAGAGATTAGAACTTTCATCATGATCGTTGGTGCTGCTGCAAGTTGCCTGAAGACTGGCTTCAAGAGTGTGCGGAGGTTCCCAGTGACAGAGGCTCCAGGCTCTTTTGGATGATTCAGACAGGGGGACTTGGCTTGGTGGTCTGCGCTTTCATCCCAGACCAGTGTTCTTATAAGTGAGGCTAGCTAAGGTGGCGCTGGCCTTGTTTTTAGGTAAGACTGGACCGTGTGCTTTCCGGGAATCTGGGAAGGAAAGCTGGTCAAACAAGAGATGAAGCATTCTTAAGAACATAAGAAGGTGACTGAAAACTTGGCTGCAATTCCTGTCCCGCCTCCTGCCCCCCTTGTGCATTATGATTTCATCCCTAAGTCTTTTTTCTCGTTTGGATTTCCTTATACCTTTCAGCGTCTCTTTAGCTTAATATCTAAAAAATATGTATGGAGGCATGAAGGGCTGGCAAAAGAGAGGATAACACAGCCTCTTGCCTTTCTGTCTCCCATGCTCTTGAACCCAATAGTCTTTGGCAAAATCTTGGCAATAGTAGTGTTGTTGTCTAAGAAGTGGCACTGTCCTTACTCTACGTACAATTCCTTCCAATTCTGTAGCCACGTAAAGTGGGGAGTGGAGCAGGACCAGGGAAAAGCAGCAGTTCTCTGTTGTCCAAGACACTGCCCATGAAATAGGCCTTCTTGGTGTTCATTGGGAAGGTGGCTGCAGATGAGATGCTCCAGCCTAAAGGAGAGAGAAATGAGTAAGCAGAAGTTACCCAGGGCTTAAGATCTAAAAACCAAACCCAACCCACTGCCATTGAGTTGATTCTGACTCATAGTGGCGCCCATTGGATTTCCGAGGTGGTAAGTCTTTATGGAAGTAGATTGCTTTATCTTCCTTCCACAGAGAAGCTGGTGGATTGGAACCACCAACCTTCTGGATAGCAGTCACATGCATTAGGCACTGCATCGCCAGAGTTCCTTTAAGACCCAAGAGGGTCAGGAGCAGTGGGAGGGAAGAAACCTTCGAGATGTGTTTGCCTTCTGCTGGGGCTCCTGGTTTCAGACATTGTTTGGACACAGCCCAAGGCAAAAGAAGAAAGGTACTCACACTTCTCATACTTACTATAAACACAAGAGTGACTGGGCATCAGCAGTTACTGGACTTGATTCCTACTCCAGAGACTTCGGGAAATGTGCTCAGAGAGAGAGGAGAGGTGGATTGAGTGCCGGATGATGTTTGTGGGGATTGATGGGAAAGTTAACAAGAAAGTCGTCTCCGGAAGCCTCTCCAAGGGAATGAAAAGGGGTGAGACTTTGACTCACCTAAGATGAGGGAACAGGCAAGGTATGAGTCAAACCCTTTTTGGCTTTGGTTTGATTATTCTTACCCTCTCAGTTTTCAAATCATCCCTGTCCTACTGACACATTGGTGAGATGACTGTAGACTCTGTTAACCACAAACTTGATAAAACAGCTGCAGGGGGCCAGGCAGTGAGATTTACTGTCCTGAGTTGAAGGCCTGACTTGGTTTGATGCCAACCACCCATGTGGTTTCTTCCTGGGAAATTCTAAACATGGTCTTCATCCTCAAGCCTAATCAGGAAGATGGTATGTACTTTGAATGTAAATGCAGCCAAATTTCAGAAGTGAGAAGAGTTCACTGTGGACTGAGTACCTCCAGGTGTTAGGAAGGTAGAACAGGAGGGCTGCCCTTGGGGGCAGGCCCGAAGAGAGGAGAAAAGGAAAAGAGGAGGAATATTTAAGAAGGTTAATGAACTAATACCTGTAACTGCTCGCAACCGCCTGTGAGATTTGGCTAATTAATCAGGGTCACAGCATCCTGACTCAAGAGGCCCAGTGCCGCCTTAAGAATGTTTCTTTCAGGAAGTATAAAAACCAGTAAGTGAGGCAGTGTGGCATCTTTCCCATTCTGCAGGAAAGACCTGTCTCTGCTCTTCTGGAGATGCCCTTACTTTTAATGGCCTTCCCCACTCATGGAGAGAGGTCCATTTCCCCTCTGGAAACATACTTTGCTTCCAGTAAAGGCTTGTGTGCTTGGCTCTTGGCTGAGTTTGTCAAGCTGCTGCTGGACTCCACCGCTTGCTCGCGATGGACTGGGACTGCCTGCCATGGATCACTCGCTTGCAGAGATTCTTCCTGTGACCAGGAAGAAGGCGTCTTTGCCTGGGTAACACAACTTGGGTTGAGGGGGAGCAGAGGAGGGAGGGCAGGGCAGAGAAGGAGCCTGATGTGGTAGAGGTGCTCCAGGAGCTAACTGGATCAGGACCTTGAAGGCAGGGGCTGCCTATCATCCATTTGTGTATTCCCTGAACTCATGTGGGGGCCTCACATTTTGGGCCTACTCAGTAACTAGACCTGAAATGGTAGAAAGAGGATTAAGTGCAGTCCCTTGCCAGAAAGAGCATCTTACTGATGATACATTAGCACACATACACAAGGAGTCTGATGGAGGCTCTTCACTTTCCCCGTCAAGTTGTCCACAAGAGGCCACTACAGGCTCAGGGCGCTTCTCCTCTCTGGCCTTCCTCTGTTCTGTCCAGGGTCCCAGCTCCATCCCAGTTCACTCCATATGGTTTTCCCCAAGCCTGTGGACTTGGGCTAGGGTCCTGTGTGTCACTGGAGGGGGTTTTGGGGCTCTCAGGTGTGTTGAAATAAAACATCTTCAAGACAAGCAGGTCTTTCTCTTATTAATGTTGCCAAGTACTTACAGTCCATCTCAAGAGCAGTTTTGAAGTCAACAGAGTCTCTCTGATTTATCAGAGGCCCCTGCAGGCAGGAGGTAAGGTAAGGGGGCAGATGAGGAGAAAACACCATCCTATCACATTTATACAGTTTCCCCTGTCTCTCGTCCTTGGGTACCATCACTACCACCTGTTGTTGGGAAGCCGATTCAGATTCATGGCGACCTCATGTGTTACAGAGTAGGACCACCCTGTAGGATTTTCTTGGCTGTAATCTCTATGGAAGCTGATCAGCTTTTCTTCTGCAGTGTTGCTGGATGGGTTAGAACCACCAACCTTTAGGTTTGTAGTGGAGCACAAAGCGTTTGCGCCACCCAGGGACCATTTTGCTCTGTAGATTCTTGTAAATCTGTTGGTTGATTCATCTTGGTGTAATAATGTTCATTTATTTATATGTTCATATTATTTACTCATTCAGTGAACATTTGAGTGCCTAATGTGTGCCATTAGGTATCATTGCTGAGGTCAGATGGATCTTGGCTGAAATCAGAGAGCATGAGAAAGATGTTTACCTGTGTTTACTTAACTATACAAAGGTATTTAACTGTGTGGATCATACAAATTATG
>NW_006921686.1:7616665-7625203 GCF_000298275.1 Orycteropus afer afer | reverse complement strand
GGTGACTGGGAGGACAGCACAGGGCCCGGCAGTGCTTCCTTCTGTTGTATGCAGTGTTGCTGTAAGTCAGAGCCAACTCAACGGCTAACAACAACAACAATGACAACGTGTGCCAGGCATTTATAGGTACTGGGAACATGGAGAAGAATGAGTGTGGTGCCATCTCCGAGGAGCTGTCACTCTGCACACAGATGCAGATCTAGTCTAACGGGCCCGTTTCACAGAAGCCGGAAGTAGAAGGTAGGGAAGTTCTATGATTTGTCCAATATCAATCAGTCAATTAGCCTCAAAGCCACATGACTGAAAACACAAGTTCCTCGACTGGCTGGATTTCCTGTCTTCATGCAGCTGCCTCGCTGCTGCACATACAGGTGTGGTGAGCTCTTATAGGAGGGAGAGAAGGGAAACCATCACACATCCTGAATTAGCCAGAGGGACTGGCCTGGCCCAACCGTGACTGCAAAAAGGACCATCTGGGACATTTGCATTCTCCTGTTTTGCTGTGGGGTTGAAATGAGGGAAACTGAGCCCAGAAAACCAAGTGTCGAAAGTTTTCCTTAGGGGATCGAGGAGGTGGGGGGATAAAAAAGCCTCTCTGTGTTTACCTCTGTCATAACGTTTCTTGCTGAACTGGGATTGTTTGGCTTGGAATTGAGTTCTCTCCAACAGCCTGGAGCTCTATGAGAACAGGGACCAGGCCATATTCATTTGTGTCTCTCCATTTTTGTTTTGGTTCTCTAGTGCTGCTCTAATGGAAAATACCACAAATGGGTAATTTGAACAAACAAGGATTTATTCTCTTACAGTTTTAGAGGCTAGAAGGCTGAGTTCACAGTGCCGGCTCTAGGGCTGGGTGAAGGCCCTTCAGCCCTGGGCTTCAGCTCTGCCTCTTGTTTCCAGCCCACTCAAGGCTTCTCTTAAATCAGGCAGCTGCTGGTTGCTGAGGCTGACAAGTACAATGGCACAGTCCCAAGATTATCAAACAACATGGCAGGCCACTAGTTCAAGTCCAGATATAGTCCTGAGATCAGCAGGGGCAGTATGGCAGGCCCCTGAATGAAGACTTGGCTACATGCAGGGTCCAAGTGTGCCAAAAAGCTAGAGACCATTCTCAAATCTTCTTATATATTGGAAGCAGACCATATCCCTAAGGCAGCTACTCGGCTGCTCACAGTACATTCTACCAGAGTTGATTACCAGTCTCATCATAGGGAATAACTACCTCCATCTGCCCAGCCACTCAAAACCAAGCTCAGCCAAGTTGACACATGACTTAAGTACCACAACTGTGTACTACATATCAGGTGCCAGTAAATATTTCTTAAAACAAAACAATACAAAACACCAAGGAGCTCGGATGGCGCAGTTCCTAAGGCATCTGACTGCTAACCAGAAGGTTAATGGTTCAAACTCACCAGCCACTCCATGGAAAGAAGACTGGGCAATCTACTTCCATAAAGATTTACTGCCTCAGAAACCCAATGGGGGTTGCGATGAGTTGGAATCGACTTGATGGTAGCGGGTTTGGTTTTTGGTTAAAACAAAAAAACAAATTCACTGCAGCACTATTTACAGTAGCAAAAAGATGGAAACAACCTAGGTGCCCATCAACAAAAGAATGGATAATCAAACTATGGTACATACACACAATGGAATACGATATAATCCTAAAGAATAACAGAATCTGTGAAACACCACATAACATGGATGAACTTGGTGGACATTATGGTAAGTGAAATAAGTCAATCACAGAAGGACAAATATTGTATTAGTTCATTATTGTAAAAAAGTCAAGGAAAGGTTTATATATGGAAGGAAACTTTCTTTGTTGGTTACCTGGGTGGGAGGGGAGGGGAGGGAACACTGCTAGACAGGTAGAGACAAGTATTGATTTGAGTGAAGGGAAGGGCAATGTACCAAATGTGAGTGATCAACACAGTGGCATGGAGGAAGAGGAAACCATGGAGAGGTGATGGGAGGTACAGACAACAAAGATGAACCCTTTTGAGTGTACAGTACTGCATTGTCAATGATGGCAAGCATTGATCTACAGGAGGGTAGATGGGTGGACAGGCTGAAAGATCAAATAACAAAACAAAACAAAATAAACCAAACACAAAACACTGAAGAAAGAGTATAAAGCTACACAAGATACGGGATTGACAGCCCTGAACAGTGTCAGTGAGCAGGAACAGTCAGGAGCCCAGAGTCACCTGATGAGCTGTTTGTCTTCCTAAATCCAGATGGAGTGCCCAGAATGGGGAGACGAGGACTCCTGAGGGTGCTCTAGATAGAACACGCCTGGAATTCGACTTTCCACTGTGGTTGCCGCAGCCGGAAGTGGCAGGGGAGTGTGGGGGCTTCAGATGATGTCATCCGAGAAATGGCTGAGGGAACAACGTGGTGGTGGTGGTGGGAGCGTGTTGACTGGTCATGAACATTTGAAGGTCCATTGGTTCCTGCCGAGTAGGACTAGGATTGGTGAGCACATGTTAGACACGTTCTGGCTCAGGATGAGAAAGAACTGTCACAGAATAAAGTTCGTTTCCTTGGAAAATCACCAGTTTACTGGCCCCGGAGTTCAGGCAGGAACTAGATGATTGAAAATACCCGCCACAGTGGTTTTTAAGGTTACAGGCGCAGAGCTTGGCTCGGATTCTGGTTTTCTAAAAACTGCCCTTTGAATTTTGCTATTGCTCTGAGAGGCTGGCGGCGCTCTGACAGTTACTTCCGGTAATTGTGGCTGCGTGTGATTCTCGCATCCAATCCATGACTTGGGCTTTCCCCCTGCTCCGCCCCCGCCCCTCCCGGCCCCGCCCTCTTGCTAGTGAGAGTGGAAAGAATTATGTGCGTTTACCAATCACAGTCACAAGGTGGCAGTGCTGCCTCACTAATGTTTCCTGAGACCTTTCCTTGGGAGTCGGAAAGCCAGTTGTTGTTATGTGCCGTCGAGTCGACCCCGACTCATAACGAGCCCTCCTCGGGTTTCCAAGGCAGTATCGCTAGGGAAGTAGGATTGCCCAACCTTCCTTCCGAGGAGTGGCTGGTGGGTTTGAACCGCCAGCCTTCTGGTTAGCAGTCAAGTGCTTTAGCCACTATGCTAGCCCGTTAGGATTTGGAAAAGAGCAAGAAAGAGGAATAGGTTACTGAATTTTTTTTTCCCCCCTGTGAAGTGACAGAGTTGAGATGAGTGTGGGGTCATTGCATTTTAGAACTGGAAGACACTTTAGAGACGTGCGTCTTAAGCTTTAATGTCCTTGCAGATCACCCAAAGATCGTGTTGAAATACAGATTCTGCTTTTTCTGGTAGGCCCTGAGAGTCTGTATTTCTAATGGCTTTGTGGTAAAGCTTGTGGTTGGCGGACCACGGTAAGAATGCTTTAGAGGTCATTTAGAGATTAATTCTCGTCACTTCACCAATTTATGGTGGAGAGAGACTGAAGTCTGGAGAGCTTGGATTTAAACCCAGGGCTTCTGACTCTTAGTCCGGTGCCAGTTCCTCTGCATCCTGTGGCCCCCCCTTCACTGTTGTTGGTGGTATCTTTTCAGCGTAGGAACCCAGAAGTTTCCATTTGACAAGCCCCTTTGGTCTTTGGTTAAGATGTCACTTTGATTATTTCCCTACTCAAAACCCTCAGTGGTTCTTCTGGAACTTAAGATCAAGTTCAGATATCTTTGTCTAGTTGTCAAGGCCCTGCAGCATGTGGTTTACACGTTGGCAAGCTAACTTCCCTGTTCCTTAACTCTCCACTTACTTCCCTCGGTAGCTTTCTCTGTTCTGTAAATATACTGTGTTCAGTCCCTCTCCCGCAGTGAGAGCGTTGGCTTTGGGGTGATAGACATACCTAGTTTCCAATTCCAAAAGGAGCTCTGCTGGTGCTGTGGTTAAAGCACTGGGCTGCTAACGAGAAGGCCAGGCCGGCAGCTGGAACCCACCAGCTGGCAGAGGGATAAGACAGTCTGCTTCCGTAAAGATTTACAACCTTGAAACCCTGTGGGGCAGTTCCAGTCTGTTGTATAGGGTCACTACAAGTGGAGATCTACTCGATAGCAGTGGGTAGTTTTTAACCCCAAATTCATTTCAACCTTGACATCTTCTGATGCTTCCTAACCCACACGGTGGTTAAGAGGAATAAATAAAATAACATATGCAAACCCGCTCCCACTCTTGAAAACCCCTTCAAAGTGCCTCTATAACTTGTACATCAGTGTGCATTGCCACAGTGTTTACAGTGACCATAAGGTGGAAGCAACTGAAATGTGTGTCTTTGGGTGATCTGTAGGCACTGTGGAGTATTACTCAACCACAAAGAGAAGTGGAGACCTGATGCACACCACAACATGGGTGAGCCTTGAAAACAGTGAGCCGAGTCAAAGAAATCGTCACCAAAGACAAACACTGCATGATCTCATTTATATGAAATAAGCAAATACATAACTCACTGCCCTCAAGTCGACACTGACCCATACCACCCGGTAGGAGAGAATAGAACTGCCCCATAGGGTTTCCAAGGTTGTAAATCTTTATGAAAGCAGATAGCCTCATCTTTTTTTTCTGTAGGGCTGTTGGTGGGTTTGAACTGCTGACCTTTTGGTTTGCAGCTGAACGCTTTCACTACTGTGCCAGCAGGGATCCTTAAGCAAATATACAGAAAGCAAAAATTAAAAGTGGTTACCAGGGGTGGGAGGAGGAGGAAAGAGGGAGTTTTTCTTAAGGTGCCATGTGAGTTTATTAATGGTGGCAGATTAATTTGGAAAAGGATGGCAAGCAGGGTTGCACAACTTGAAGGAGGAATTGTACATGTACAAATTGTTGAATTGGGTTATACTTTGCTGTGTATAGGAGCTCTGGTGGCCCTGCGCCTAAGGCGTTTGACTGCTAATCAGAAGGTTGGCAGTTCAAATCTACCAGCCGCTCTGTAGAAGGAAGATGGGACAATCTATTTCTAATGATTTACCACCTTGGAATCCCAGTGGGGGTGGCTATGAATTGGAATCGACTCAATGGCAGTAAGTTTTGAGTTTTACTGTGCATAATTTCACCACACACAGACACACCTCACTTAAATCCTAAAACCAAACCAAACCCATTGGCACTGAGTCAGTTCTGACTCCTAGCGACAGCCATTGGGTTTCCGAGGCGGTGCATCTTTACAGAACCCGACTGCCTTATCTTTCTTCCATAGAGCGACTGGCGGGTTCAAACCACTGACCTTTTAGTTAGCAGCCAAATGCCTTAACCACTCTACCACCAGAACTCCTTAAATAAACCCTAGCATCTCTAATAGTGCCTGACACCTGGTTCCTTTTGCTTATGTGTCTCTTTGTCTCTTTCCCTAAGGAAACCTTTCCAAGGCCTAACTTGACTCCTGCCTCTTCCAGGAAGCCTTTCTCAGCTCTCCTGACCCAGCCGATCCCACCCACCCTCCAGGACTTAGTTCATCCGTGTAGTCGTGTAGTCGCACCGTGTGGTGGGGCAGCCACTAGAGAGGCTGCAGGGTTAATGGGCTGTGTGACAATTGAGGGATAATTGAGTCACTTTTCGTTTAGTCCTCCTTGAGTGTCAGAATGGCCTTCTCCTTTTTCAGTTATTTCTTAGCAGTGGCTCCTCCAGCACCACCAGGCCCTGGTAATCATGTGGTTACCTTAGGGCTCTTACCCGGGCTCCTTCCTGCTGCTGAGTTTTGGCTAAATTTTGTGTCCTTTTGCTTGGGATTGGGCGGCCCCTCCAAGGAAGGGGTTATTACATCCCTTTATGGAAACCCCAAGATAGTAACTCTAAGGAAGTTGAGCACAGTTCATTATTACTTCAGTAGGTTGGTGACAGGAGATGTGTACACTTTCCTATTGTATGAAATTTACAACAGGGTCCTTACCCTCTTACTCCAGAAGAGATGAGGGACAAACGGAGATGGGAGGGTGGGGTTGTTTAAAGGAGGTCACCTTGGCTACAGATACTGTGACTGCGCTCCCGTACTTGTGTGGGTGGTTGTCTGTCATGTGAGCCGTAATTCCCTCCCTGCCAGAGGCAATTAGGAGCTCCTGTCAGGTTTATGAGGGTAAAACTATGTGGTGTGTGCAATTAAGGCTTCTCTGAGGTCTGGAGAGAAAATAGATCAGGAGGATTGGACACTTTACTTGGCGTCCTGCCCTCTGTTTTTATTAGACAGCTATCTGCTCATGTCTTACCTTCTCAAACAGAGAATCTTTGGCTGCCTTTTTCCTTACCATGAGTTCATGCCAAAGTTCAGATAT
Organism: Orycteropus afer afer; assembly: GCF_000298275.1. Taxonomy (NCBI): domain Eukaryota; kingdom Metazoa; phylum Chordata; class Mammalia; order Tubulidentata; family Orycteropodidae; genus Orycteropus; species Orycteropus afer. The sequence continues at coordinate 7,618,948 of NW_006921686.1, read as the reverse complement.
ATTTATATGAATCAGGAACTGGCTGTTTTTTCAAAAACAGGGGCTCAGAAAGCTCTTCCTTGTTTGTTTCCAGGAGCCTAATGGTCAATCTGGTAGCATAGTGGCTAAGGCACTTGACTGCTAACCAGAAGGCTGGCGGTTCAAACCCACCAGCCACTCCTCGGAAGGAAGGTTGGGCAATCCTACTTCCGTAGTGATACTGCCTCGGAAACCCAAGGAGGGGTCGCTATGAGTCAGGGCTGACTCGACGGCACATAACAACAACAACAACAAATGGTCAATCATGGATGCTGATTAGAATCACCTGCAAACCAAGACCAACCCCACTGCGACTGAGTTGATTCTGAGTTGATTCTGACTCATAGCCACCTCCATTGGGTTTTGGAGGTGGGAAATCTTTACAGAAGTAGACTGTCCGGTCTTCCTTCTGTAGAATGGCTGGTGGGTTTGAACTGCAAACCTTCTGGTTAGCAGTAAAATGCCCCAGGCACTGCACCACCAGAGCCCCTTAGAATCACCTGCAGAGCACTTATATCCCTCCGATGCTTGCTTCTTATTCTAAATGAAATCAGAGTCTGGTATAATTTGGCTATGATGTGGTGCTGGCCTTGGTCATCCGAATGCTTCCAAGTAAAATAGTAATTTTGACGGTGTAGAAATCTTAGCCAACTACTCAGAGTTGACATCCCTGGGAGTGAGAGATGCCGACCTTATGGGCCTCCTGAAGCTGTGCTCTGAGAAAGCACAGCATCGTTTCAGTGGTATTCTTGCCCAACACACATGGCCTGTTTCTAATAATGAGGAAGCCTCAGAGAAGTTCAAACTGAGGGTCATTCCACCAAATAACCCACCAGTCCTCTTCACGAGTGTGAAGATCAGAAATGTAAGAGAAATTCCAAAGACCTCTCCCGCTCTAAGGTGCCAGAACCTCAAAATGCAATGTGTGACTCTTGAGTGGATCCTGGCCCAGAAAAAAGGACCTTAGTGGAGAATGACTGAGGAAATCCGGATGAGGTCTGCAGGTTAATTGGTTGCATCAGATCGATGACAATTTCTTCATGTTGATAATTGCACTGTGATTATGTAAGATGCTTAATACTTGGGAAGGTTGGGTAAAGAGTAAGTGGGAACTCCATTTTTGAAACCTGTGTGAAAGTCTGACATGATTTCAAAATGAAAATTTTTTTTAAGGAACACAAAAGAAAGCTTCCAGGCCATTCTAATGAGTGGCCAGGGTTAAAAACCACTTCCCTAGGTCATCTTGCCTAACCTGTCACTCTTCCTGAAAATGCTGTTTTTTCATGCTTCTGATGTCCTTGAAGCTTTTCTTTTGTCATCAATTGGTTAAAGTTCATATTCCTTATGCTGCCACTCAAAACCTCCCCAGCCCTTGGAGGCTCAGTCGACTCCCTTGGTCTCTGTTGTGGGAGCTGAACCCACATTTGAGTTTCTTGCGCCTGAACTCCTCCTCATTCGCTTCTTGCTGCCAGTGTGCCCTTGCCCTTGCTCAGCCTCCTGAATTATCCCTCATCCTGAGACTCGGTGCAGATCCTGTCCCTTCACCGAGCCCTTGCATGATTATCTTAAAAGTAATCATCTTTCTGTTCTTTGAATTCTAGTAGGTAGAATGGTGTGGAGTGAAACATGAACTTTTTAAAAAGTCTATTTTATGATTTTCCTTTCTTTTGTATTGTGATTTGGTGGAAGTTTACAGCGCAAACTGTTCTTCCATTCAGCAATCCCAGACTCAACTCTGCTTTGTGGAGGAAAGCACTGTAACACGGCTTTGCCACTTCCTCCCTGCACCCAGCCCTTCCCTTCATCCTTCCTTCCCATCCCTTCCCACTTCCCTAGCTTGCTCCCTGGGCAAACACAGTCCTCTTGATCTCATATGTTTGATTGTTCTAATGAGTGCATGCCCTCCTGATGTTACTGTTCATCTTATAGGCCTGTCTATGTTTGGCTGACAGTTGAGTCATGGGACCCAAGTTCAGTTCCTATCTTGAAAGGCCATAGTCCTGGGGGATTCCATCAGTCCTCATCAGACCAGCAAACCTGGTCTGGTCTTTTTTTTTTTTTTTTAATGATTTTGAGTTTTGTTCCACATTTCCCCCCACCCTATTTGAGACCTCTTATTGTGATCCCTTTCAGAGCTGTCATCAGTGGGAGCTAGGTGCCATCTGGTTCTTCTGGTCTCAGGGTCATGGAGGCTAGGATTCATGTGCTCCATTAGTCCTTTGGACTAACTGTTTTCTTGTGTCTTTGACTTTCTTCACTTGCTCT
>NW_006921686.1:7610885-7615164 GCF_000298275.1 Orycteropus afer afer | reverse complement strand
TCCTAGCTTTGTCCCCTGTATGTTCTACCATGATCAGGGACAGATATATATTTGCAGCACATGTAAATACATAGGTAAAGATAGGCTCTTTCAAACCTGTGTATTTTTGTGGGTGTAGTTCCATTTGCCTTCTCACCTCTGTACAGAATGTCTGTCTATGTATCTTTTTGTAGATTATTGTTATTACAGAATTGTGCAATAACAAATAGTATTCACCTTTGTTGCCTTTAACTCCTTTTTTTTTTTTTAATTGTGCTTTGGGTACAAATTTACAGAGCAGAATTTGTTTTACATTCAACAGTTCATGTACATTTGGTTGCACCTCCCCAATTACCATCCCCAAACGTAACCCACTCTCCTCTTCTCCCTTCCAGTGACCCTCCCCCTATCCTGTGCCCTTCTTAGTTATGCATTCCTGTCTGTCCAGCTTTCCTTCCATGTGAATGCTGTCCCTCTGGTGCCCCATGGTCGATTGCTCCAAGGGGTATATCTCCATAGAGTAGGTGGGTGCATCGTCCTGGCTTGGGTGTTCTGCATGTAACTCTCACTACTGTTGGGTGGAGAGGCAGCCCTTGGGAGTGAGTTTTACCCTAGGCCCAAAGTATATCCCAGGGCCATAGTCTTGGGGTTCTCACCAGACTCCATCTGACTATAATTGTGGTCATTACTGTGTTTTTGAATTTTGTTTCACGTTTTTCCTCCCACTCCATCCAGGATCTTCAGTTTTGATCCCTTCCTGAGTGGTTGACATTGGTAGCTGGGCACCATCTAGTTCTTTTGGTCTCAAGGTCCATCATATCCCAGGGCTGATTGTTTCCAAATGTCCTTGGTTTTTTCCACTCTTCTTCGCTTCAGAAGAGAGGAGACCATTAGCTGTATCTTAGTTGACCACTTGAAAGCTTTTAAGACCCCAGGCACTATTCACCAAAGTAGACTTTGGAACAAAATTTTTACGTATTATGTTGTGCCAGTTGAGCGTGGTGTCCCCCAATACCATGGTCCTGAATTGGCAGATCTGGTGGTTCTCTCTCCCAAGGTGTCTGGCTGTCTCTGAGAGATTGCTCCAAGTCTGTCTTCTGTTGCTTCTGTAATGATTGTGGTTATATTTTATCACTAGTATCTATGCAAGATTAGCCTCAGCTGAATCTATCATCGGTCTAGAGTATGTTCCTGTTTACTGACCCCTATCTGATCTTCTCAGATGTCTATGCATTTATCTGTAGCCTGGTGTTTGGTGTTAGTGGTAATGCAGTACTGTGCATATACTGGTATTAGCTTCTGTTGTCTATATCTTATGTGCACAATTTGGTGTCTTTCCTTTTCCCAATGTTATCATGCTGGTTACAGGCTCCATACCATCCCTCCCCTTACCCAACTCAGTGTGTGGCCCCCAACTAGTCCAAAATTTTCCCCTCTCCTTCCCTTCAATCCCTGGTAACCTACAAAGTGAGTTCCCTTCCCTAAGCAAACCCTTCCTTGACTTTTTACAGTAATGGGCTCATACAATATTTGTCCTTCTGCGATTGACTTATTTCACTCAGTATAATGTCCTCCAGATTCATCCATGTTGTGAGATGATTTGTGTATTCTTCATTGTTCTTTAATGTAGCATAGTATTCCATTGTGTGAATGTACCATAATTTAGTTACCCGTTCATCTATTGATGGGCATTTAGGTTGTTTCCATCTGTTTGCTATAGTGAATTGTGCTGCAGTGCACATAGGTGTGCATATGTCTTTTGGTGTCCTGTCTCTTACCCCTTTGAGATATATTCCTAGTAGTGGAATTGCTGGTTTAAATGGTATTTCTATTTTCAGTTTTTTAAGGAAACGCCATACCATTTTCCACAATGGTTGTACCATTTTGCAGTCCCACCAGTGGTGTATGAGAGTTCCAATCTCTCTGCAACCTCACCAGCATTTCTTATTTTCTGTCCTGTTGAACTTTGCAGGGGTGAGATGATATCTCATCATTGTTTTGATTTGCATCTGTCTAATGGCTAATGATCATGAATAATTCCTCATGTGTTTGTTGGCCACAAGCATATCATCTTTAGTGAAAGGTCTGTTCATGTCCCTTGCCCATTATTTAATTGGGTTGTTTGTCTTTTTGGCATTGAGGTGTTGAAATTTTCTATAAATTTTGAAGATAAGTTCTTTGTCAGATATGTCACATGTTACCTTTAACTCTTGTTCTCCTCCCTGGGTCTTCCATTGTCTCGACCATTTTGTGCTGACTCCCCTTGTTGTATATTGCCTTTTCTGTCATCCAAGTTAATAAGTGTCTAGCTTCTAATTGGTAATTTTCCCTCCCACCCCTGGTAACCTTCAAAGATCTGTTTTTCTTGTGTGTAAACCTTCTCTTAACATTTTACAGTAGTGGTCTCATACAGTAATTACCCTTCTGTGATTGACTGATTTCACTCAGTGTAATGTCCTCCAGGTTCATCCATGTTATGTGGTGTCTCACAGATTCATCGTTATCCTTCAGTGTTGCATAGTATTCCATTGTATGTAAGTCCCACAGTTCGTTCATCCATTCATCTGTTGATGACCACTTACATTGACTCTAATTTTCTGCTATTGTGGATAATGCTGTGATGAACATGGGTGTGCATATATCTGTTAGTGTCACAGTTCTTATTTCTCTAGGATATATACTTAGAGTGGTGGGAATACTGGATTTTATGGTATTTCTATTTCCAACTTCTTAAGGAAGTGCCATACTGCTTTCCACAGTGGTTGTGCCATTTTACAATCCCATCAGCAGTGTATGAGAGTTCCAGTCTATCCACATCCTAGCCAGCATTTGTGAAAAACATGAACTTTTGATTCAGAAATATTTGCATCTGAATCCTGGTTCCACATTTTACCAGTTTGAGATAAGGGACAAATTAATTGACTTCTTGCAGTTTGTTTCCTTATTTGCACAGTAGAGATAATAGCACCTACTGCACAGAGTTGTTTGAGGATTCGATGAGGCGCAAACATAACGGTCCTTAGCACATACTAGCCCCCTTCCTCTTCTTTCCTAGAGTTCGGTGGTCCTCAGAGGGCTTGTGCATCATGCAAAGGATCTTATCAAAATTTCCTGCAAAGCTCTTTAAAAACGTGTGTGTCTGTCTGGTCAGCACTAACATGATGGGCGCTGTTGAACTGAATTGAGTGTTTAGGGCTTTAAGGAATTTAACTCATATTTTTTTCTTCTGGAACCCAACTCAATAAATAAATGACCTGTGGATGGAGGAATGTAACTCAACAGAGGGAGAAGGGAGGGACAATGGATTTCTAAAGGGGGGAAAGCTGTGACACTGTCCACACCCATCCCTTTGCTCTCATTCAGGCAGCTTGGAGGAAGTACAACCCTTTAGCAAAACTCCTTAAACTCTAAGTCCTTCGTAGCAACCCTTTGCTAATCCACCCCTTGTCTAAGTGATGTGTACATAGGTGAGTCAGGTCCCCTATGAGCTAGACACTCTCCACCTTTTCTCGCTTCCTGCACCTTCAAAGCTCAGTGCCTGCCTCCCAGGCCTCTCATATTGGTCTCAGAAGACAAGGACAGGAGGACAGGCCTAGAAGGAAGTCAATGCCAACAGGCATGGAAGGAGACAGGTGGGGCTGCCATTGTTCAAAGGCCACAACTCTGGGTGTGTTTTATGACTGTTCCTGCATTTGGAATCTCCTCCCCTTTGTGACCATTCCAGGGACACTCCCTCCTCCTATTTCCTTCTCATGACACTTTCTTTACCTACTGTACCTCTTTTATGACTGGAGAATGGCTGTGCAAATATTTGAAACTTCAGTAAAAATGCATTTCACTTTTCTTCTGATCAGAGAATGAGGTTCATGAAATGGAGCTGAAGGGCTGTACAATTATGGTGTGGTGTTAGGGAGCAGGTGCACGAGTGAAGGGAAAGGCAGAAAACAAAATACTGGCTGGCCATAGAATCCTCACTGTGGAGGGGGCAAAATAATTCTGGAAGGTGGATTTCATTAAAAAATCTTAGAGAGTAACTTCTGCCCACTTACTCTATTTTACTTTGGTGGAGAACTTATGAAGCTGTGCAGCCTCGGGGAAATTACTTAACCTCTCTGTGTTTCTGTAAAAAATGGTGATGATAACACACAGGATTTTTTGTGAAGATGGTAGTTGCATGTCAAGTGCTTAGGACAGTACCTTGCACATTGTGAGTGCTGAGTAAAGGTGAGCTCGTATCATTATGGGACTAGGCAAAGGTGCCACTTTGGTCATCTAGAGTGAGGAGGCTGGCAGGCCAGCT
>NW_006921686.1:7609064-7610095 GCF_000298275.1 Orycteropus afer afer | reverse complement strand
ATCAATTTTTTTAAATGGACCTCTCCATATAAATACAGTCACCTGCGTTGAATGGATAGCAGACGTCACAAGAGGTGAGTAGTGTGACTTTCTTTGTTAGATGGCAGGTTAGACTCAATGACCAGAGTAAGTCACTGAAGAGAAAAAAGGTGAAGGAGAAAATGGGCAAGGGTGAGAGAAAATGGGATGACCAAAGGAAAAGACGGACAGGAACGTTTACTGAGGCCTCACCACACTCCAGGCACTGTGTTTAATGCCTTACAGATCTTAGTTTACTCTTTTACTGTGATTTCTTAATGCAGTAAGAGTTATCCTTTCGTTATAAGTGAGAAAGAAGAGATTAAAGGATGGAGATGAAATGACAGGTCTGGAGTCATCTAGCCTTTGGAAAGGAAACCTTGTATGATGGGAGCTCATCCTTTTGCTTCTCGCTGGAATGGTTACTAGGGAATTTTTGACAGAGATTAAGATAACTCTGAATTTTAATTGGCCTCATTGACAAAACTTGACATATATCTGTGGATGTGGTAGCCCATAGGTTTCAGAAAATAGTGAAAAGACGTCAGAAGGGAGAGGACTAGGCTGAGCTGGATTTTGGAGAGGCATGACAAACACTTGCATACAGCACATGGCTCCTTCTTCCTGAATGTTGTCTTATTTAGAGCCTGTCTTTGTTGGGTTAGGGGTATCAGGTAGACTCAGTAATATTCACCCCTTTTCACTAAGTTGTAAATGGCAGTTCCATTTGGATAAAAGATCTCTTCCCAATAGATTGATATGGGTATCAGAACTGAGAAAAAAGAGTATAAATCTCCAGTTGGACCAAGAAATACTGAAACAGGTTGGGAAAGTATCAACATTTGCTCCTGATTGGTGACTCTGCACCACTTTTGAGGCTTTGGTACTTTGGAGCAAGGGCTTTTAAAAACCGAACACCAAACCCACTGCCATTATTAAGTCCATTCCAACTCATAGTGATCCTATAGGACAGAGTAGAACTGCCCCCATAGGGCTTCCAAGGTTTTTTTTTT
>NW_006921686.1:7607757-7608389 GCF_000298275.1 Orycteropus afer afer | reverse complement strand
CTAATTGATGTCATTTTACTAAGGCTCAGATCTCAGGCTTAAGACTGGATATGAAAACAGCATTGAAGGTGCTGGAGGCACCAGGCATGCTCAAAGTGAGGCCGGAGTGTTCAGAAATCTTTTGGAAAAGTTTTCATGGGATGAAAAATATGTATTACTGTTCACTACAAATTAGTAAGTAAGCACAAGTAAGCCTGGGCTTAGCTTGCTTATTGGGTAATCTGACATTGATGAAAAGGGAGCATAATGTTTATTCATGTAGTGAGCATGAGTCCCAGAAGGTGGCTCCATATCTCCTTTAGACACAGCAGTCCCCATTTTATAATAACATTAACAAACGAACTTTTACTTGTAAGAACCAAAGCAAATCCACAATAAAATTTGAAGAGCTATTAACACAAGAGAGTGGAACCTGGATTTGAGAAGTTTTGTTTTTTTTTAATCTTAAACTATTCCCAAGAATATGTGAAGCCAGAGAGCCCAAAGTAGCTCAGCACACATGCCCTGGAGGGAACAATCATGGGAGAAGGAAGGGCTGCTTATGCACAGGGAGACAGCTCAGGGGGCAGGAGAGTATGGAGGGATGGACACTGGGAAGAAGTAACTATGGGGAGGAAGTGGGAGGGGAGCTG
>NW_006921686.1:7593585-7607657 GCF_000298275.1 Orycteropus afer afer | reverse complement strand
ATTTGCTCTGTAAATCTTCCCCAAATCACAATAAAATTAAAAATTATTGTAAAAAAAAAAAAAGTAGCTCAGCAGGTTCCATGCCCATGTACAGATGCCCTGGGAACATCAAAGATAGTGCACCTTCAAAATCCCACTTCTAACAACAGAAAGTCAAGGAAGAAACTCTCATACTGTTAGGAATGAAAGAAAAGGAGTTTTATTGAGGAATAATACAGCTTGAGCTGGACAACACTAAGTAAAAATACACAGCACTCTGCTACCATTCAAGCAGAAAAAGGGGTCTGTATACACAGAGAACAAAGGAAAAGTAAGAGGTGAAACTGGCTCTTGAATGTAAAGTGGGTAAAACTAATGGAAGAATTGATGAAATAAAAGAGCTGAACAGAAGATTTCAAAGGGGACTCAAGAAGACAAAGTAAAGTATCATAATGAAATGTGCAAAGACCGGGAATTAGAAAGCCAAAAAGGAAGAACATGCTCAGCATTTCTCAAACTGGAAGAACTGAAGAAAAAATTCAATCCTTGAGTTGAAATATTCAAGCATTTTTGGGGGCGAAATATGGAGGACACAGGAAGCATCAAAAGAGGATGGAAAGAATGCACAGAGTCACTGTACCCAGAAGACCTGGTCACTGTTCAGCCACTTCAGGAGTTAGCATATGGTCAAGAACTGATAGTGCTGGAGGACCAACACAGCCTTAGAAACCCTCTGGGGCAGTTCTTCTCTGTCCTGTGGGGTTGCTGTGAGTCAGAATCAATTCAGTGGCAGTGAGTTTGGGTTTGGTTTTAACAACAAAAATAATGTGGTGGAATATGGAATATGAGTGATAGCTATTCTCTCTCTCTCTTTTTAAATTGTGATTTGGGTGAAGATTTACAGAGCAAATTCACTTTCCATACAGCAGTTCACATATACTTTGTCTCATGTCATTGGCCACAGTTTACCACAATGCAACAGCTCCTCTCCCACCTCCTCCCCATAGCCTCCTCTTCCCAGTGTCCATCCCTCCATACACTCCTGCCCACTGAGCTGTCTCCCTGTGCACAAGCAGCCCTTCTTTCTCCCATGATTGTTCTCTCCAAGGAGTGTATCTACCTGAGGTAAATGTTCAACTCATATGCCTGTATTTTGTTTGGCTGGAAACCACAGGTGTGTGTTCAATTCCAGACATGAAGGACAGCTAGGGGCCATAGTCTCAGTGGTTCCACCAGGCTCTATCGGACCAGCAAACCTGGTCCCCACCTTTTTTTTTTTTTTCCAAATGATTTTGAGTTTTGTTCCACATTGCTCTCCCTCTCTATTAAGGATCTCCTACATAGATCCCCTTCCAAGTGGATGGCAGTGGTAGCTGGGCACCATCTAGTTCTTCTGGTTTCATAGTTGTATAGGCTGCAGATCGGATGATGTACCAGTCACTAGGACTAATTGTTGCCATGAATTTTGGTTTTCTTCATTCTTCTTTGCTCTGGACGAGGAGAGACCCATCGTTGCATCCAGATGGCAGCTTGCTAGCTTTTAAGATCCCAGTCACTACTCGCCAAAGTAGGAGGTGGAGCTATTCTCTTTTTTATTCTATATTTTTATTTTTCAAAAATGAAAAAATTAAACATCATTACATTGTGATGTTATAGATATAGGTGTGTCTCGGTTGCCTGTGTGTCTTGGTGTCTCGGTTGCCTATGAAGGCTCCTTGAAGATTTGAGAAAACATACCATTTGAGTTTAAGAATGAAGGGGGACAGATGTTACAGGTAGAGGATTGACTGTGCGGAGGCAGGAATGAAAGACCTTGTCCTGAGGGTGAGCATGAGACTTTGTCCTTCCATCTCAATGACTCATATTTCAGTGGATCAAACTCAAAGGAATGAGTCTGTAGGCATTGAGGAGTCTGGCATCGAGACCTTTATGGGGGTGGTGGACAGGATACTCTGGCGACCCTGAATCAGATCAAGTAGCTGTGCCCTTGGTGGCTGGGAAGAATGATCTTGGGAAATCTTTGTCGTTTCCATCTCAGCCTTTTCTGCTTTTCACTCCTAGTGTTTCTTGATGTGAGCGGGACCCTGGTCCCCAAACAAGGGGGCTTTTTCCTTTGTTGAGGGATGGGTGGCGAGCTTTTTTCTTTGTTCTTTTCAATGGCAATTAGAAAAGCCCCCCAAATGGTAGAGAGGCTCCTTTCTCTACCAGCAGCCTCATAAAGGAGCCACCTAGATCCCACCTTGTTTCCTCCACCTTCTCTGGCTGTCTTAGATCCTGGGGACATAGAAGGCCAAGCAGAGCTATGTGATGGAAAAGGTCCAAACCCGGTGTGGGTAAGAATCTTGTAATTGCCTCTGTTTTCTTAAGGTATGTGTTCCTTTCTTCCCTCTCCCTCCCCACCCTTATATCTTAGGGCCAATTCCAGATCCCTGTGCACAAAAGAAACTGGTCTCCTAGCTTGCACTATAGTTTTGTTCCACCCACTAAGACAATGGGCCTATTTTTTTCTAAAGTCAAAGGCCTTTGTGTTTGGCCCCAGGAGTTCCACCCTGAACTGGTGCCAAAGCTTACTTTCCTGTTCCATTCCTTCCAGGTCATCTCAGAATCCCCAGGCTTGTGGGGTGGGATAGGGGGTCCAGGGAAAGGAGTGGGAAGATTTTAGGAATCCCATGGTTGTGCCTGGGTGAGTCAGGCCTGTTGGCAGAGGCAACAGAATTGTAGACCTGGGGACCCGGGTTCTGGTCCAGGTGATGAATTCGCTTCTCTAGGTTTTTTTTTTTTTTTTTTCTTCTGCAAAAGGGGATTTGATTAGACGAGCTTAAGCCTTACAGTTTGACTTCTCTGGCCTTACTTTTTCTTTTCTCTTCCTCATTGAAATCTGTTTCCTCCCTTCAGTACCCAAGGATCCACCACCAGATAAGACCAATTTGGCTACCATCCATATGCAAAGCAGTTAACTCTCAGGCATCATGTACCCTCGTGAGGATGATACCCAGTTGACTGGCCTTTCAGGCTACAGGGGCATGGGTGGATATTCTGGTCTGATTTTGGAGCTCTTTTAAGTAGGAGGAGAGGGAGGGTCCTGCCAGATTGTGAAAGTACTGACCACCAATTTGGACTCTAAAAAAACCACTGCCATTGAGTCAGATTTGACTCATAGTGACCCCTCCTTGGGTTTCTGAGGTAGTATCACTACAGAAGTAGATTGCCTAACCTTCCTTCTGAGGAGTGGCTGGTGGGTTTGAACCACCATCTCTAGTTAGCAGTCAAATGCCTTAGGCACTATGCCACCAGAGCTCCTGTTTGGACTCTAGTGAGTGGGAAACCATCAAAGCCTGTTAAGCAGGAAGTGGCCTAGTCAGATCTGTTTTAGGACACACATTCTGACAGCTGGTTTGTTGGAAGAACTGTGGCTATGGATAATCCAGATGAGAGACTGGGATCTGATTTGTAGTGGCAGAGGGTGTGGTGAAAGGGGAACAGGTGAGAGCCAGGAAGAAACGATAGCAGGTCTTGGTGAGTGACCGGAGAGAAGGGACATCTAGGAGGGAGACACACTAGATCTGTGTCCAGTTTGGGCTCTTGAGTGGATCAGATGCCATTATCTTTGAAGACACTTGGATAACGGATAGGCTGAGTAGGGACTGAGACTCTAAACTCAGTTTTGGGTATGTCTAGATGAGTTGCCTATGGACCATCCAAGTGGGCATAATGGATGGGCAGTGGGTGACACACTGATGAAACTCTAGAGGGAGGCTGGGGCTGGAGCAAGTGAGTGATGCAAGCCGAGGTGGAGAACAGAGGGAGGGGCCCGGAGGGTCTCTGCCTCTGTCAGTGCTTCAGTGCCGTGTGGCTGGTCCCCTCCGTCACATGGCACATGGCCGTGCTCTACTCTGGATCAGTCTCCTCTGTTGATCAGAGTGACTTTTCAGAGTTTCATCCAGATAGATGTTCTTAGCCTGGGGGTCAATTAAGAACTGCCTAAAGTCTCTTGGAAGATGGAGGCTGGGAATTGATCAAGGGAGAGAGGAGGCAAGGGAAGGAGAATGTAGAAAGGGAGAACTTTTGGAGAAAGCTAATAAGAAAGGGCAGTCTGATCAAAACACATCTATAAAAACACTTTAACATTTGTTGTAAACCATAAAAGCACAATTTAAGTGTAAACTGTTGAGAACACCATGTCATAGGTCAGAGAGGGGATGAGATGAGGAGGGCAAAGGGGGGAATAACTCAGAAGGATTAAGCCACAAGTTAAGCTACTAAGTCTAGAAATCTCCTTGAAAGATACCCTATAACTTAAAAAAATCACTTGTCCTGTTCATTCTCTTCGAAGTAATGAGTTCTTTACAGACATTATTGCTATATAAAATGCTAGGACAATTACTAGCCAACAGGTTTATTTTTTGTGTGTGTGTGTGCCAACTACATGCCCAGCAGTGTGCTGAACACTTTCACTAGATTATCTTGTTTGATCCTCAAAATAGCATGCAAGGTGGGTGCTCTTATTAGTCCCATTTTACAGGTGAGAGAACTAAGGTACACTCATTTGTCAGAGGCCTTGTAGTTTATGTGCCAGAGTCAGAATCTGAAGCCAGGCTGCTTTGGGGGACTTACTCATCCTGTTGTAGTTCAGAACATTCTTCTTTTTTCTTCTTTGTCTTACAATAAGACATAGATAAGATTCAGTTTTGGGTATGGAACGATGGGAGGACTCCCACATTAACAGCAGGAAGACTAGGGGAAGAGGTAAGTTAGGATTTCTCATAGCGTGGTCCTCAGGCTGTCTGCATTAGCTTATCGGGGATGTTTGTTAAAATTTGTGATCCCAACACCTTACTGCAGACCAACCGAAATCAGAATTTCTCAGACACTGGTATTTGAGACTCACCAAGTTGGGGCTGGATGTCTGGGTTCTGGAAGGCAGTGGAATCTTGCCTTCTCCAGTCCCCCACAGTTTTGAGTCTTCTTCCTCTGGGAAGCCAACAGTGTGGTCTATGCTGTCTTTCTTACTCTGGGCTACTGGAGGGTTGGGGAGGAGGAGACCGGGATAGATGAGCTCCTGCTGGCCTCTGGGCCTGATGAGGCCTTTGAGATGGCATCTCAGGTTCACATTTTCCTTCTGCCCTTCATTTGCTTCTCTCCGCCCTCGCACTCTCCCCACCCACTCTTCTGAGATGTTTTGCCACCTGCCACTTCCACTTCTCTGCCTGTCCCCTGGGGTGGTTTACCACCTGGGTGGGGAGAGAGACCTGGGGGAGGGGAGAATGACGTGCCTGGTTTGGTGCTTGGTGGGGCATGAGCTCTGGAAAGGAGTAGTCAGTCACACCATTGCTTCTCTTAGGCCTATAAGCGCTTGCCCTGCCACACTCAATGCGGAAGTGAAGGTTTCTGTGAAGTGAAGCTGCTCCTGCTTTGATCTCTTCAGGAGTGGGGACCTGCTGAGATCAGTGGGTGGAGGGACAGTGGAGTTGCAGCCTGGGATGTAGAGTGGGAATCCCATCACTCACAGCAGTGGTCAGCTGAGGGGCATCTTTTCTGAGATGGAGGGTTAATCTCTCCCAGGGCCCAGAGTCAGGCCATGCCAATAATCTGGAGGAAATATGAGTCTTTCTCCATGTCATCCACCAGCGAGTTTGAAGAGCTGATCCAATTACACCCTTACCTTGAATGAGGGCAATGATGTTTTATACAATTCACTCTGGGGGACACTGGCTTGGAAGTGTGGCGGCTTGGTTCTGTTTTAGCTAAACTACCGCCTTTCTGTTACCATGAGAAACACCCACCCGTTCAGGACTTGAGTTCTCTTATCTCCAGTTGGAGATAATTGTCCAATGTGATAACTCTTGGGTTCCTTCTTGTTCAAGTTCTGATTCTCTGATTAGCAGCAGGGAGGCAGGAGCAGATGTGGCCGAGGCCTGCATGCTCCTTTTTATGTCATATGTGCCTGTGAGTTCTAGCTGTGTCTCCCGATGAACAGCTGCGTGTTTAAGTGGGCTGACGATCTCTGCCATGTGGTCAGGAGAGTCTTGGAGTCGGAAGCCCCCCTTGATCCTGGGAAGGAGGGCCCAGCTGGTGGATTCCCTGCCATAAGATGGCTCTTGTTTTGGTATTGACTTGGCTTCCCTTCCTGTTCTCCTACTTCCTCCACAACTCAGCCCTGAGTTTTCCAACAGGCTGTGGTAGTTTCCATAACCTTCCTGGCTGTTTCCTGTCCGTGGTTCCTTGAAACAAACAGCAGGAAATCCTTTCGTAGCCGTGAAGTCTCTGCTTCATGTTTTGCCTTTCCCCATAGCACCTAACAGAACACACAGCACACAGAGAGACATATGAACATGCTCTAGCTCCCAGCCTTCATGTGTGGGACGGGTGGGTTTATATACTTAGGGACTGGTTAATATTGTCTGAGGATCATGCTTAACATGAGAGCGTACCCTAATGCCTTGTATGACACTGCCACCTAAGGATTTGAGGCGGGTGCGTGAGTGTGTGGGTGTGCATGTGTGGCAGAGTGGGGGTCAGTGGCAGTTGAGTTTGGAGAGGAAGTGATTTAGGAGGTGGATTGCTCTCTTTATGGGTTTTTTGTACAATGTATTAGTAACCCAACAAGATGGATCGACACTGGCTGCAACTGTGGGCTCAAACACAATAATGACTGTGGGGATGACGCAGGACAGGGCAGTGTGTTGTGCTGTTGTACCCAGGGTTGCTGTGAGTCAGAATGACTTGATGGCACCTAACAACGTCAGCTAGTAACTTGTGTTGTCAGAAGGCTCAATTAGTAAGTGTCAAACACTTCCTTCATCCAGGCTGACATCGACCTGGGTGTTTTATTCTTGGAAGGGTGTGTAATATGTGAGAAGCATGGTGAGGGAGAGGATGAAACATGGAGACTTACCTGAATAGTCTGAGGTCAGTTCTCAGAAAGTAGGTGTTGACTATTTAGCTGTCACCACCCTGAAATTTATGAGTAGGACCCGGAGGACTTGAGAGTTTCATCCTGTTCTGGAAAGATTAGAGACAAGTTGTCAAGCAGGAAACTGGTCAGATTAGTGAGTTGTTTGTAGCCAGTATTTAGGCATTTTGGCCTTTGAAAAGGACTCAGTCTCACTGATATTTGTCAGGTACTTACCAAATGCTGGTGCTACATTTTCAGGGATTAATGAAATGCAGTTACTGTCCTCAGGAGTCACTAGCTTATCTTTTCTTGAAAAGAAACTGTGTACCATTAGTAGGCCTTTGGGAACTCTTGAGCTAGATGGGTAAGGTCAGATGCTGGAGCGGCTGACAGAGTAGGGTGGGCCAGGAGTCTGGCCCCTTGCTACTTTCTGACTCTCTTTCAGGAGCACACCAGACATGGGGTGGTGGGAAACCAGGCTGCTGAGGAAAGTCTAGGTGAGGTGTGAGGTGGTGACTCCCTTTGTCCCTCAGCTCCTCAGGAAACCAAGCATGTGCACTCCCAGAGACGAGAGAGCGTGCATGTTCGCTGGAGGGCTGGGAATGGAGTTTGTTAGCTATCTCGAGGAACATTAGCAGGGTGACTTGAGGTCCTGCAGAGCTGTCTCTCTTGTTGTTCTTGTCGTTAGTTGCCGTTGGGTTGGTTCCAACTCATAGCAACCCTACGTACAACGTAACGAAACGCTGCCAGGTCCTGCGCCATCCTCCCAATAGAGGCTGTGTTTGAGCCTATTGCAGCCACTGTGTCAATCCATTTCATTGAGGGTCTTCCTCCTTTTTGTTGACACTCTACCAAGCATGATGTCCTTTTCCAGGGACTGGTCCTGTGGTAGTTATGTTTGTGTGTTAACTTGGCTGGGCCTGGTCAAGTGGCTGGGCAGCTGGTGGTAGTTATTCCCCATGATGAGACTGGCAGTCAACTCCATGGTGGGATCTACCACAAGCAGCTAAGTAGCTGCCTTTGGGATGTGGTCTGCTTCCTGTATATAAGGAGAAGCTTTGAGAATGGTCTCTGGCCTATGGCACGCTTGGACCTTGCATGTAGCTGTGTCGTTGCATAGCAGCCTGCTATGCTCTGCCGACCTTAGGACTTACAATGGACTTAAGTTAATGGCCTGCCGTGTGATTTGGTAACATCGGGACTGTGCCTTTTTACTTGTCAACCTTGGGGCTTCTGAGCCTCAGCAGCCAGCAGCTGTTTGAGTGAAGCAACGCCTCTAGCTCCAGTGGGCCAGGAGCAGGAGGCAGAGGTGGACCCCAAGGTTGAGGGGCTTTCACCCAGCCCCTAGAGCCTGGCACTTTGAACTTGGACTTAAAGCCTCCAAATTGTAAGAATAAACTCCTGTTTGTTAAGGCCTTCCCATTTGTGGTGTATTCTTGCCAGAGTGGCACTAGGTAACCAGAACAGGTCCATCCTAATAACATGTCCAAAGTAAGTGAGAAAAACTCCTTGCTTCTAAGGGCTTTCTGGCTGTATTTCTTCCAAGACAGATTTGTTCTTTCTTCTGGCAGTCCATGGTATATTCAGCATTCTTCATAACACCATGATTCAGATTCATCAATTCTTTTTCTGTCTTCCTTACTCACAGTCCAGCTCTCACATGCATATGAGGTGATTGAAAACACCATGGCTTGGGTTAAGCGCCCCTTAGTCCTCAAAGTGACATCTTTGCTCTTTAAGCACTTTAAAGAGGTCTTTTGCAGCCAATTTGTCCAGTGCAATATGTCATTTGATTTCTTGACTGCTGATTCCATGGGTGTTGATTGTAGGTCCAAGTAAAAAGAAATCCTTGACAGTTTGTGTCTTGTCTCCATTTGTCATGTTGTTGCTCATTGGTCCAGTTGTGAGGTTTTTTGTTTTCTTTATATTGAGGTGTAATCCATACTGAAGGCTGTAGTTGTTGATCATAAGTGCTTTATATTCTTTTCATTTCAGCAAGCAAGGTTGTGTCATCTGCTTATCGCAGGGTGTTAATAAGCCTTTTTCCAATCCTGATGCCACCTTCTTCTTCATATAGTCCATCTTCTTGGATTATTTGCTAAGCATACAGACTGAATAAGGATGGTGAAAGGGTATAACTCCGATGCACACCTTTCCTGATTTTAAACCACACACTATCCCCTCGTTCTGTTTGAATGACTGCCTGTTGGTCTCTGTACAGGTCTCTCATGAGCACAATTGAGTGTTCTGCAATTCTATTCTTTGCAATGTTATCCACAACCTGTAATGATCTACACAGTTGAATGCCTTTGCATAGTCAATAAAACACAGGTAAACATCTTTCTGATATTCTCTGCTTGTAGCCAAGATCTATCTGACATCAGCAATGATATTCCTTGTTCTACATCCTCTTCTGAATCCAGCTTAAATTTCTTTCAGTTCTCTGTTGATGTATTGCTGCAAATGTTTTTGAATTATCTTTAGCAAAATTTTAATTGCATGTGATATTAATAATATTGCCCAATAATTTCCACATTCTGTTGGATCATCTTTCTTTGGAATGGGTGTAAATATGGATTTCTTCCAGTCAGTTGGCCAGGTAGCTGTCTTCTAAATTTCTTGGCATAAACGAGTGAGTGCTTACAGTACTGCATCCATTTGTTGAAACATCTCAGTTGGTATCCCATTAATTCCTGGAACCTTGTTTATCACCAGTACCTTCAGTGCAGCTTCAACTTCTTCCTTCTATATCATCAGTTTTTGATCATATGCTACCTCCTCTTGAAATCGTTGTACATTGGCCAATTCTTTGACTCTGTGTACTCTAGGGACTCAGTTGTCTCTGTTGTTGTTGTTGTTAGGTCCATTAGGTGACTCTGACTCACAGAGACCCTATGCACAGAATAAAACACTGCCTGGGCCTGAGCCATCCTCACAATCCTTGCTGTGCTTGAGCCCATCATTGCAGCCACTGTGTCAATCCATCTCATTGAGGGTCTTCCCCTTTTTCATCCCTCTACTTTACCAAGCATGATCTCCTTCTCTAGGGAATGGTTTCTTTGACAACATGGCCAAAGTATGAGATGAAGTCTGACCATTCTGCCTTCTTGAGAAGCATTCTAGCTGTACTTCTTCCAAGACACATTTGTTGGTTCTTCTGGCAGTCCATGGTATTTTCAGTATTCTTTACCAACATCACAATTCAAATGCATCATTTCTTCTTCTGTCTTCCTTATTCATTGTCCAGCTTTCACGTGCATATGAGGCTATTAAAAATACCCTGGCTTGGATCAGACACAACCTTAGTCTCCAAAGTGACATCTGTGCTCTTTAACTCTTTAAAGAGGTCTTTTGCAGATTTGCTCAGTGCAATACATCATCGTCTTATTTCTTGATTGCTGCTTTCATGGATGTTGATTGTGGATCCAAGTAAAATGAAATCCCTGACAACCTCAGTCTTTTTACCATTTATTGTGATATTGCTTATTAGGCCAATTGTGAAGATTTTTGTTTTCATTATGTTGAAGTGTAATCCATACTGAAGGCTGTAGCCTTTGATCTTCATCAGTAAGTGCTTCAAGTCGTTTTCACTTTCAACAAGAAAGGTGTGCCATCTGCATATTACAGGTTGTTAATGAGTCTTCCTCAAGTCCTCAGTTGCCTATAGGGAACCACAATTACCTCATCCTGTTCAGACCAGGATGTTGGGCAAAGGCTACGGGTGTTCAAGAAACACTCAGATCGACTGGTGCCCAAAACATATTTTTGAGGCTCCCACACTAAACTCGTATCCTCTTTACACTAAGGCAGCAAGGCAATGCAGGTGGGACTTCCCCTCTCTGTTTTCACTTGTGCTCAGGGTTCATGATGCTTTTTTGTGACTTCGTTTCACCCTTAAAGGTTGCCTTTGTTGTTCCTTTGAGCTTGATGTCACTTGGATAAAATCACTAGAGGTGAGGGGAGTGGATTTTTCCTGACTCCATATTCTTGGGATCAGCCCCCTGCACTTCCCACTTCTCCAGGAGGACCCCGGGAACTTCATTCTGTGTCCTACTGTAGCTCTCTGAGCAGAGAGAGAGCTATACAGAGAGACAGAGGCTTCCAGCACTGGGGTGTGCCTGGTTTATGGGTGCTTTTGGAGTCAGCCAGATCAGGATTTAAATCCATACTTTGCCCTTTAATAACTGTGTGACCTTGGGCAAGTGACTTAAGCTCTCTAAGTCTCAGTTGCTCCATCTATAAAACAGAGATGATGCCCACTTAATAGTTATAATAGCTAACACGTATTGGACACCTTATATTTATTAATCCAGCTAACTTTCACACATGTCCAGGGATTAGGTACTGTTATAGTTATCATTTCTAGATGAGGAAACTGAGGCACAGAGAAATTCAGAAGCATGCCCAAATTAACATGATTTGTACGTGGCGGAGCTGGGATCCTGAACTTGGATAGCCTGACCCTAGAGCCCGTGTCCTTTGACAACTCCAATAGACTGTGTAGTTCATAGAATGCTAACAAGGATTCATTGAGATAAGTCAGTACAAGTGCGTATAGTTCTTGGCACACAGGAGACACTCAGCTAATGATAGTTGTTATTATCAGAGTAGAGAAGCTTGCTTTCCAAGACATGTTTCCACAAGGGCATGTGGAGGAAGTGGCCCTGGATCAGGGTGAGACTGGAGAGAGACGTGTCTGTGTCCTCCTGCTGACCTGGGGTTTGCAAGGTGTCAGGGCCTCTTCCAATCCAGCTCTGTTAGGCAGCGTTTATTGGCAAAAGTTTTGTCCCTGTGATCCCAAAGTTGCCTGGCAGGCCTCGAAAGGAAAACAAAGACACTGAAACTGGCAGCCATAGAGAGGTGCTCCTTCCCAGTGAGCCGCTCATTCATCAATCACTTCTCTGCCCCTGTGCCAGAGAGTTTTGGCTTTTCATTTTCCAACATCCTACCCAGGTCAGGGCTGCCAGGTAAGCTGCCTGTGGAATGGAGTGAGGCCACTACACAGAGTGAAGGGTTAATGCCTGGATGCTAAGGGGACCCTGTGGTGACCCAGGGGAACCCAGATGTGGGCTTCGGAAGAAGGGAGCAACAGACTTGCCCTGTTTCCTTGTCATGTGTACCTTGGCTCTCTGCCGGGCCTGGGATAGGCTCGGTCAGCTAGTGACCAGTGACCGTGTACCTGCCCCATGCAAAGCACTGGCTGGATTAAGAGCAGCCAGTTTTATAACAAGAGGCTGTGAGAGGCCAAGGGACCCGTATTCCTGTCATGGTTCTGGAGTGAATAAACTCACTAAACTTCAGATAGTTTTTCTTCTCTGAGCATCTGTTTTCTCATTTGTGAGAATATTGGAAGGAACAAATGAACTAGCATATACACAAAGCACCCAGAACAGTGACTAACATACCATGTTGTTGTGAGGTGCCATTGAATCAGTTCTGACTCATAGTGACCCTGTGTCCAACAGAATGAAACACTGCTTGGTCCTGTGCCATCCGCACAATCATTTCAGTGTTTGATCCCATTGTTGTAGCTCCTGTGTCAATCCATCTTGCTGATGGTTGCTGTGTGGTGAATTTATTGGTGTGGCCCTCTAGCCATGGTCTTTGTGACTCCAACCAGGAGAAGGGTGGACTATGCACGTGTGAGGTGCTTAGGGTCCACCAAGGGGATTAGATAACTTGCTGATAATGTAAGTAAGGTACATGGCACCCTTGTGGAGGTGGGACTGCAAAATAAGGTGTATGGAACCCTAAAGTGGCCTGTTTTGCTATCTTGCTAGGCTTACTGTGAACCACCTCAGAGGAGGAAAGTGGGATGTCACTATCATCAAGAAAGAAGAGCCAGGAGTGGAGTGCATCTTTGGACCCAAGATCCCTGTGATGAGATGGCAGAGAGATGGCAGTAACAGAGGCAGCAGAACCAACAGAACCGTGAGACAGAGTGGCAGGCTTCCCTGCCCCTGAAGCACAAAGCACGGTGTCTCTAGGCAGGAAGCTTACTGGTGGAGTCGGGTGCCTCCACGGCCACCTATCAATGGACCTAAAAGAGCTTTGTAACACTTGCCTGAGCAGGGCAGAGGCCAGACCAAGAGGCCAAGGGTCAAAGAGAGGCAAGCTTGTAGGCATAACTGAGGGGAGGCTGTCCTGATCGAAGAATTGTATCCTGAGTGTTCCCGAACCTGAATTGTAACATGTTACTTCCCTAATAAACCTCATAACTGTGAGTATTGTCTGTCAGTCCTGTGTGGCCATTGCAATGAATTATCAAACCCAGCAGAGAAATAGAGAGTGCTGTGAGAGGGAGAGTTGGTGTCAGAATTGGTAGAAAGGTTGTAGGGTGGTGGCTTATCTGACCCCTGCCTTGGGAATCAGCCTTGGGCTGTCGGTGTCGATGTTGATTCTCTCTCCCTCTCTTTTTTTACAAGGGTCTTCCTCTTTTTTCACTGACCCTCTACTTTACCAAGCCTGGAGTCCTTCTCCAGGTACGGATCCTTCAAGATAACATGTCCAAAGTACATGAGACAAAGTCTCTCTATCCACACTTCTAAAGAGCATTATGGCTGCACAGAGTGAAGGGTTAATGCCAGGATGCGGCTGTACCTCTTCCAGGACAGATTTGCTCATTGTTCTGGTGGTCCATGGTATATTCAATATTCTTCACCAAGACCACGATTCAAAGGCATCAGTTCTTTGTTCTTCCTCATTCGTTGTCCAGCTTCCACGTGCATATGAGGCGATTGACAATAGCATGACCTGACTCAGATGTATCTTAGTTCTAAAAGTGACGTATTTGCTTTTTAACACTTTAAAGGGTCTTTTGCAGCAGATTTGCCCAATGCACTACATCCTTTAACTTCTTTTTTTAAAAATACATTTTATTGAAATATAATTTATGTACAGTGAAATATACAAAACTAAAGTGACATGGGTCGATGCCTTTTTTCTTTTTTTTTGCAGTGTTTCCCCCCCTTCCCCCGCCAACCAATAAAGAAAGTTTTCTGCCACATATAACCTTTCCTTGACTTTTTACAGTAATGAACTAATACTATATTTGTCCTTGTGTGATTGACTCATTTCACTCAGCATAATGTCCTTCAAATTCATCCATGCTATGCAGTGTTTTCCAGATTCTACATTATTCTTTAGTGTTGCATAGTATTCCATTGTGTGTATGGACCATGGTTTGGTTATCTGTTCT
>NW_006921686.1:7579485-7579996 GCF_000298275.1 Orycteropus afer afer | reverse complement strand
GTGCAAATGCTGGAGAGGAAGGTAGAGGAGCACTCCAGGAGCATATTCAGGGATGAAGCCCAGTATCCTCAGGGGACAAAGAAGAAAACAGTTTCTTTGAAATCAAGGCTTTGTGTGAGAGACTAGTGAGTGATGAGGTTCAATAGGTAAGTTGGGGTCAAGTTGTGAGGGACTTTGAATGTTACACCAAGGAGTTTAGAATTTATCTCCACGTTTTTTTTGAGGAGGGAAATGACATTATGACCTTTATTTAGTCACTTAATCTTTTAACCTCTCTGGGCCTTAGATCCCTCATCTAAGGCCCAGAGAGTAAGTAAGGAGTTTGGATCACATGATTGCTCACTTTATAGACCTGTCTATTGTTTTGCTATAAGGTAGTTTTCAGGAGTGTGTTCATTTTGAGCACGAAGAGTGTCTAAGGTCCATAGTCTCAGGGGTTCCACCAGTCTCTGTCAGACCAGTAAATCTGGTCTTTTTTATGAATTTGTATTTTGTTTTACATTTTTCTCTC
>NW_006921686.1:7577430-7578940 GCF_000298275.1 Orycteropus afer afer | reverse complement strand
GGCTAATTGGTTCTTTGAATCTTTGGTTTTCTTCACCACTCTGCGCCAAATGGGAAGAGACCAATAGTTGTATCTTAGATGGCCACTCACAAGGTTTTAAGACCCCAGTCATTATTCAGCAAAGTAGGATGTTGAACATTGTCTTTATGGACTGTGTTATGCCAGTTAGCTTAGATGGCCCTGAGACTGTAGTTCCTATTCCTCAAGCCCAGTAACTCAGTCTCACGAGGTGTTTGCTTATGGCTAAGAAATCTTTCTGACTCTGTTACCTATGTGTTCTATTATAGACATGGGTATGTTTGCAGCACATACAAGTATGTATGCAGAAATAACCTTTCCAAAACCTATATATGTAAGTGGTTGTACTTCCATACACCACCCTATACCTGTTCAGTTTATGTATGTATCCACTCATAAATTATTATTTGTTATTACTGTTGTTGCAGGATTGTATGTGTAATTTTCTTTAATGTTGCTGCCTTTTACTTTTGCATACTCTCAGTGTCTTCCTTGGCCTTGGTCATGTTGTGCTTACTTTCCCCATTTTGTGTATTGGCTTTCCCTTCACCAAGGTTGACATGTGTCTACCATCCCATTAGTGATTTTCCCTCTCTCACTCTCCCTTCGCTGGTAACCGTCAAAGAATGTTTCTTTCTGTATGAAAACCTTTTCTTGACTTTTTATAATAGTGGTTTCATACAGTATTTGTCCTTTTGTAATTGACTTATTTCGCTCGACATAACGTCCTCCAGGTTTATCCATGTTAAGAGATGTTTCACAGATTTTTTGTTATTCACTAAAATTGCATAGTATCCCATTGTGGGTATGTACCACAGTTTGTTTATCCATTCATCCACTGATAGACACTTAGGTTGTTTCCATCTTTTTTGCTATTGTGAATAATGCAGCAATGAACATGGGTGTGAATATGTCTATTTGTGTCACAGCTCTTATTTCTCTAGGATATAAAACTAGGAGTGGGATTGCTGAATCATAAGGTATTTCTATTTCTAGTTCTTTAAGGAAGTGCCATACCATTTTCCAGTGGTTGTACCATTTTACACTTTCACCAGCAGTGTATGAGAGAGTTCTAATCTCCCTGCAATTTTGCCAGCATTTGTTGCTTTCTGTTTTTTTTTTTTTTTTAAATCAGACCTAGCACATTTCCACTGTTTTCCTCTGGTAAATATTGCTGTGATAAGTATTTCTTTGCATGAAGTTTGTTTTGCATTTCTAGTTATTTTCCTAGGATTTATTTTTTACAATGAAGCGATAATTTGGTCAAAGTAATTACTAAATATTGTCAAATTGCTTTCTCACAGTTGTTTCAAAGATTTTGCTTTTCCATTGGGATTGTGTGAGGTGGGTGAGGGAGCATGAAACGGGAAAAGAAGCTGTTTCTATTGCTTTGGCACCTACCGTTAAATCCTGGCTCAGGTGTTGCCCTTGATGAAAAACATTAAGATACGCTAAAGGGCAGGACAAAGATCAGACAGAAGGCATAAGACTC
>NW_006921686.1:7573538-7575230 GCF_000298275.1 Orycteropus afer afer | reverse complement strand
ACATGGTGGTCCTTAAGGAAATCCTAGTCTTGTGAAAGAGACAGTCACGTAGATGATTACAAAATGGAATGACAAGTGTTGTGATTGAAAGACACATGAGTGTTATAGGAGAAAGAAGAGGGGTTCCTAACTCATCCTGAGGTGAGGGTGGAGGTGCTGAGACCAGTTAGAGAAGGCTTTTATTGTCCTCCAAAAACTAAGTTCTAAAGGAAGAATAGAGAGGAAAGGGCCAGGCAGAGATAACAGCTCATGCAAAGTCAGTGATGTTAATTCCTGTGTTCAGGGAACTGCAAGTAGTTTGAGTCTGTTTTAACAGAGTCAGTGTCTAGAGTTAAGATGGACTAGATTATAAAAGGCGTGGTCATTTTGTAAAAAAGTCTTAAAAGCTTTCGAGTGGCCATCTAAGGTGCAGCTAATGTTCTCCTATTATGGGAAGCCCTGGGCATTTGGAAACAATCAGCCCTCCGTGAATTGCTTGACATGGCCCTCCTGGCCATTGTCCTCCATTCCATGATGTACTGTAAATCCTATTATCCACACCTGTTTGGGGTGGTGTGGTAGTTAAGGTCAGGTATCAATTTGGCTCGGCAGCTGGTAGTAGTCATTCCTTATAATGACTGGCAATCGGCTCTGTGATGGAATTTGCCTTGAGCTGCTGATTGTTAAAGCCATCCACTTAGGTTACTGTTGTTGGGGCAACACAGGTGGAATGTATCTTGAGTCCTGCCTTGCTGGAGGGTGTAATTCAAATCACCACCCTTAGCTTCCTTGAGGGTATACCTACAATCTCCTGGGAGGACTCACCCTCCTCTTGCTCTGGGTTTGTGTTTTGGGTCATCATCATCTCACCCCTGGATTTGGGACAGCAGCTGTCATCTGATCTGCTGATCAAGGTTCATCAAACCGTGAGAATTGGGAGGATCCTCCAGACCCACTCACAGACCCGGGACTCGCCAGCCTGCCAGCCTCCACCACTACTACGTGAGACGATCCCTTGGGTGTCTGTGAGTTCTGTGAGGCGTTACAGCGAAATACAGAACCCTAAGATGGAGGAAGTTACTGGGAGGAAGAGGAGGAGTTAATGTCCACGGTAGTTTGGACATTTGGGACATCTTTAACCTCTGCCTCCTGGGGACCGGCCTTGTGCTGATCTTTCTGAGAGAAATTGTTCAAGCACAGCCCTAGGACATGATGGACCTCAAGACCAGAAGAACTAGATGGTGCTTAGCTACCAATGCCAACCACTCAGGAAGGGATCAAAACTGGAGCTCCTGGATAGAGTGGGAAGAAAAACATGGAACAAAATCCAAAAACATGGAGTCTGGTGGAACCCCCAAGACTATGGCCCTGGGGTACACTTCTGGCCTGGGATAAAACTCACTCCCAAGGGCTGGCTCTCAGTCCAATAGTAATTAAGACTTACATGCAGAATACTCAACTCAGGGGATGCACCTACCTACTCTACAGAGATACCCCTTGGAGCAATCGGCCATGGGGCACCAGAGGGGCAACACTCACAGGGAGGAAAAGCTGGACTCACAGGAGTGCATAACTGAGAAGGGCACAGAGAGGAGTGATCACTGGGAAGGGAGAGGAGGAGAGTGGGTCAGGGTTGGGGCTGGTAATTGGGGAGTGAAACCAAATGTACACGAAATGTCGAATGTAAAACAAATTCTGCTCTGTAAATTTGCA
>NW_006921686.1:7572406-7573010 GCF_000298275.1 Orycteropus afer afer | reverse complement strand
TCCATAGGGTTTTCAGTGGTTGATTTTGGGGGGAGGTAGATTGCCTGGCCTTTTTTCTGAGCCACTTCTGGATGGACTTGAACTTCCAACCTTTTAGTTAGCAGCCCAGTGTGTTAACCATTTGCATTACCTAGGGACCTATCAAAGTGGAGGACAAGTTGAATCAAT
The DNA here is from genome assembly GCF_000298275.1 of Orycteropus afer afer. Classification (NCBI taxonomy): domain Eukaryota; kingdom Metazoa; phylum Chordata; class Mammalia; order Tubulidentata; family Orycteropodidae; genus Orycteropus; species Orycteropus afer. The sequence continues at coordinate 7,572,842 of NW_006921686.1, read as the reverse complement.
GAATTGGGGGAAGATGAGCTAATACTGGGACAGTTCAGTTAAGGGGACCCTACTCGACGGCAAAACAACAACAACAACAACAAAGGAGCAGGATAGGTTGAGTTAGCTGTGATTTCTGTATTCTTCCATCTTTAGGGACCATGTCTTTAGTACCTGACATAGCACCTGGCAAACAAGGTATTTTTAGAAATGTTTTAAGTCTCTTACTCATCCCTGTATCTCTCAAGCTGAATACAGTGTCTCTGCACCCTCACCCACACTCAGTACTGGTTAGCTCCACTGCTATGGTTAATGCTAGTAGTGGACTGAGCATAGATTTGAAGATAAAGTAGTCACCCTTTCTCTGATGGAGTAAAAAACCAGGCAAAATTACCTTGCAGGTTGAAACTGGCCTGGAAGATATACATTGCATGGCCCTTCTCAGGATGTTTCCATA
>NW_006921686.1:7570055-7571296 GCF_000298275.1 Orycteropus afer afer | reverse complement strand
GGGCTTGGAAAGGAGAGGAACTCGAGAAGATGAGATTGGCTGGGAGAAGACGCAGTACATTATATCTCAGAAGTTGAAGTGAAACTTGCAGTTGAACTGAAACAATATCAGAAAAGTTCTGTGCCAAAGGTTGTAGGTTCTTAGAAAGTCCCACTGGGGAGATTTGGGAAGCTCTGAGTTCCCTTTGCCACTTTGTTGTTGTTGTTAGGTGCTATCAAGTCAGCTCCAACTCATAGTGACCCTAAGTATAACAGAACGAAACCCTGCCTGGTCCTGCACCAGCCTCAGAATCCTTGCTATACCTGAGTGCATCGTTGCAGCCACTGTGTCAATCCATCTCATGGAGGGTCTTCCTCTTTTTCACTGACCCTCTGTTATAGGACCAAACGCGTGTCCCTGCCCGGTGCACAGTCAGGCCAAAACAGTTTACACACCGAGATTTGAGAGGAGAGAAAATTATTTCTTGCAAAGTGGCAATGCAAGGAGTAGGGGTATCCTCGTACCCAGATCTGACTCCCCAAGATGCCATCTAAATACAGTTTTTATAGGTTTCAGGAGAGGGGGTTATGCGTATTGACAAAAGGTTGAGGAATTTGGGGCGTGAACTTGAAATGTGTAAGGATTGCCCCCAGAGGTAGATGAGTCACATCAGCTTCCTGTCATCAGCTGATAGGGGCTTGGGCAGAGGGGAGAGGGTCCTCATTAAACTCATTAACCTTTGTCCTTTCTGCCCTATTGGCATGTCTGCATGTGGGGGGGGTGTGTGCAGAGTTAATTTACAAGTTGTTTCTAAGACACTTTTAGCATGTCTATCACTTGCAGGAAAGAATGTTTTCCATTCAGTTCTTTAAGGAACTGAATACTCATCTGTCCAGGGTGGGGAAATACTTGGGGGTAATTTAGTTTACTTATCTATTCCCATCAGGGTCTTAACTGGTGGGGAAAATAGTTGGGGGTAATTTAGTTTACTTATCTATTCCCATCCAGTGCCAGGGTGGGGGAAATAGTTTTTACTTTACTCGGTTTCACCTCCACTTTACCAAGCATGATGTCCTTTTCCAGGGAATGATCCTTTCTGGCAACAGGACCAAAGTAGGTGAGATGAAGTCTGGCCCTTCTCACTTCCAAGGAGCATTCTAGCAGCATTTCTTCCAGGACAGATTTGTTAGTTCTTTTGGCAGTCCATGGGACTTTAAATAATCTTGGCCAAACCATAATTCAAAAGCATCAACTCTTCTTTG
>NW_006921686.1:7553998-7555989 GCF_000298275.1 Orycteropus afer afer | reverse complement strand
ACACCACGACAGTGAGTTTTATTTTTTTATTTTATTGTGAATTGGGTGCAGATTTACAGAGCAAAATTGGCTTTACGTTTAACAGTTCGTGTAACATTTGATCTCACGTCCAGATTACCATCCCTGACCATAACAAACTCTCCTTCCCTCCCTTCCCTGCTGCTCCCCCCTCCCCATGCCCTTCTTAACCAGGCACTCCTATCTGTCTAGCTTTCCCCCTGTGTGAATGCTGCCCCTCTGGTGCCCCATGGCTGATTGCTCTACGGGGAGTATCTGCCTAGTGTAGGTGGGTGCATCACCCTAGGGTAGTGTCCGGTATGTCAGTATTTCTACTGCTGGGTTGAGACCCAATCCTTGGGAATGAATCCAGTTCTAGGCCTGAAGGGTAATCCAAGGCCATAGTCTAGGAGGTTCTACCACACTCCATCAGACCAGTAATTCTGAGTATTTTTGTGTTTTTGAATTTTGTTCCACATTTTTCCTCCCACTCTATTCAAGATCTCCAGTTTTGATCCCTTCCCGAGTGGTTGGCATTGGTAGCCAGGCACCATCTAGGTCTTCTGGTCTCAGGGTCCATCATATCCTTGGACTGATTGTTCCCAGGTGCCTTTGATAGTCTTCATTCTTCCTTGCTTCAGAGGAGAAGAGACCAACAGTTGTATCTTAGATGGCTGTGCAAGAGCTTTTAAGACCCCACTCGCTACTCACCAAAGTAGGTTGTAAAACAAGATTTTTATGTAATATGTTGTGCTGATTGAGCTTGGTGTCCCCTGAGATTATGGTCCCGGTGATTCTCTCTTTCAAGGAGTTTGGCTGTCTCTGAGAGTTTACTCCAACGCTGGCTTCTGTTGCTTCTGTAATGTGTGTGGCTAATGTTGTAGTACAAGTGCATATGTAAGATCATCTTCAGCAAAATCTATCCTTGGTCTAGGGTATATTCCTGTTCGCTGACCCCTACCTGATCTCACTTGTCTATGCATTTATCTGTAGCCTGGTGTTTGGTGTTAGTGATAATGCAGCATTGTGCATACACTATTATTTGCCTCTATTGTCTATATCCTATGTGCACATTTCAGTGTCCTTCCTTTCCTCAGTGTCACCATGATGGTCACAGACTCTTTCCATACCATTCCTCCCCTCACCCAAATCAACATAAGCCCCCTAACTAGTCTAAAATTTCCCCTTCCCTTCCCTCCCATCCCTGGTAACCAACAAAGTGAATTTCCTTCTCTAAGTAAACCTTTCCTTGACTTTTTACAATAATGGGCTCATACGATATTTGTCCTTCTGTGATTGACTTATTTCACTCAGCATGATGTCCTCGAAATTCATCCACATTGTGAGATGATTCACATTTTCTTCATTGTTCTTTAATGTAGCATAGTATTCCATTGTGTGAATGTACTATAATTTAGTTATCCATTCATCTATTGATGGGCATTTAGGTTGTTTCCATGTCTTCACTATAGTGAATTGTGCTGCAGTGAACGTGGGTGTGCATATGATTCATTTTATTTTTTTGTTTTTGTGGAGAATATGCACAGCAGAACATACTCTGATTTAGCAATTTCTACATGTACAGATTCAATGACATTGATGACAGTCCTCAAATTGTGCAACCATTTTCACCCTTCTTTTCTGAATTGCTCTTCCTCCGTTAACATAAACTCATTGACTCCTAAATTTCCTATCTGATCTTTCAAGTTATTGTTGTCAATTTGATCCCATATACATAGATCTTAAAAGAGCACAATACTCTAAACATCCCTGAAGTCTTCTTAAAAACAAACAATAATTTGACTGAACTAGTAAGGAATGTCTGCCTTGAGTGTTATGAAATATTAGGTTTATGATAATGGGTGAGGAACACCTCAGAAAAAGAAGATAAGAAAGGTCGCACAACTCAAAGAATGCAATCAGTGTCAGTGAATAGTCCGTGCAGAAATTATTAAATTGGTGTATGTTTTGATGTGCATGTTCTCAACAACAGC
>NW_006921686.1:7538726-7553552 GCF_000298275.1 Orycteropus afer afer | reverse complement strand
ATAGTAAAAGCCTAGATTGTCTCGAAGAGACTCTTGGTGGAATTATGGACATCAAAGACAATTCTAGTGAGGGTTCTAAAGGAAGTAAGGAGAGCTGTTACTGGAGATGGCACCATGGTGAGAGGCTGCAGCAGAGAAACTGCAGCAGCAGAATCAGAAGAACAGTGCAAGAAGGTGCAGGAGCCAACCCATGGAGCAAAAGAGCTGAGTGCCTTTGGGCAGGAGGCTTCCAGGTGGAGTGGGGTTCCTTCAGACACTTGTCCTTGGAGCTAGGCTTGCTGACCCATGGAGCCAGAGAGCTGAGTGCTTTGGGGCTGAGGCTTACTGGTGGAATGGGGTGCATCGGGCACTTACTGGCAGAGCTAAATAACTTTGTAATACTTTCCTGAGTGTGTGTGGGGGTGCTGAGCTTGCCCAAGAGGCCCAAGGGTCCTAGGGCCTGAGGTGTTGAGAGGCCAAGGAGCCAGGAAGCAGAAGCTGAAGAGACGGAGAGCATAGGAAACAGGGTAGCCTCAGTCTCAAAAGGCAGGACCACGACTTCTTAGGTCTCAAAGGGTGAAACCACAGCCTAGTAGGTCTCAAAGGGTGGGACCATGGCCTCCTAGGTTTTAAAGAGTCAGATCTTCACCAACTTAGTCTGGAATGGGGGTCTGTCATTCATGAGTACTAGGGGAATGGGGCTGGAGCCATTGCCCAAAGTTGAGAGGGCAGGGCTGTCATGCTCAAGGGGCAGAAGAACAGGGCCTACTGGGGCTGAGAGGCTGGCTTGCCACTTAGTTGGACTGTGAGGCTGGGGCTATGCAAAGCCAAGGGAGCAGAGCTGCCATTCCCATGGGGCTGGAAGGCAGAGCTGAAGCCCAGGGCTGAGGGGCCTCCACTCAGAATCCAGGAGAGCATGGCCAACACTCAGAGTCTGCAGGGCAGGACCACTGTTTAATGGTCAGAGAGCAGAAGATTATTGTCAAGTTTGGAGAGCTAATGTAAATTGTTCTGCTGGGTTTTGAACTGGCTTGATGTCCATTATTCCTTCTTTCCTTCCAATTTCTCCCATTTGTAATGGAAATGTCTATCTTGTGTCTGTTCCAGGATTATACTTTGGAAGCAGATAACTTGTATTTTAGATTTCACAGGTTCACAGATGAAGAAGAGTTTTGCCCTAGGATGGATTAGAACTTGAAGTTGATTTGAGACTTTGGGGATGATATGATGAGGTGAAACTGTTTTACATGTGGCAAGACATGGTAAAGTTGTGTGTCAACTTGGCTGGGCCTGGTTGAGTGGCTGGGTAGCTGGTGGTAGTTATTCTCCATGATGAGACTGGCAATCAACTCCATGGTGGGACCTACCACAAGCAGCTGAGTAGCTGCTGTAGGGATGTGGTCTGCTTCCTGTATATAAGAATCTGTTGGGGATCAAGAAAAAGACCCCCAAAAGAACATGATTGCAAGGCGCATGTTCTGATTACTGCGAAGAGATGACAAGGCCTCTCTTGTGATTGAGTGTTTGGTTTTAGAGGAAAAGTGTTAAAAGAGAAAGATGTCACTTTAAAGACTAAAGTGTGCTCGATCCAAGCCATGGTATTTTCGGTTGCCTCATATGCATGTGGAACTTGGATAATGAATAAGACAGACTAAAGAAGTGATGCCTTTGCATTATGGTGTTGGTGAAGAATATTAGAGTTTGATGGACTGCTAAAGGAGCTCTGGGAGTGCAGTGGTTAAGTCATTTGGCTGCTAACCAAAAGGTTGGTAGTTTGAACCCACCAGTTACTCTGCTGGAGAAAGATGAGGCAGTCTGCTTCCCTAAAGATTTACAGTGTTGGAAACCCTATGGGGCAGTTCTACTCTGTCCCATAAGGTTACTATCAGTGGGAATTGACTTGATGGCAGTGGGTTTGGATTTCTGTTTTGTATGGACTGCCAGGAGAACAAACAAATTTGCCTTGGAAGAAGCATAGCCCAAATGCTCCTTAGAAGTGAGGAAGACAAGAGTTCATCTCATGTACTTTGGACATGTTATGTGGAGAACCACATAACCAGTCCCTGGAGAAGGACATCATGCTTGGTAAACAAAGGGTCTGTGAAAAACAGGAAGACCCCCAACAAGATGTACTGACACTGTGGCTGCAACAATGGTCTCAAACAGCAACGACTGTGAGAATGGTGCAGGACCAGCCATGATTCTCAGTGGTTTGGCAGTTATGTAATGACGTAATTGGCAGTTATGTAATGATGTAATCATCTGCTATGATGTGATCTGATGTGACAAGCCAATCTGTTGTAAGGGAATTAGGGTGAGATACAGCACTCTTACTCAGGTCACAGCCCTAATTGATGTAAAGGGAGTTTCCCTGGGATGTGGCCTGCATCACCTTTTATCTTATAAGAGATAAAAGGAGAGAGAAGCTAGCAGAGAAGGGGGGAACCTGATTACCAACAAGAAAGAAGAGCTAGAGTAGAGTGTGTCCTTTAGACCCAGGGTCATTGTGCTAAGAACCTCCTAGATCCAGGGGAAGACTGATGCCAAGACACATGGAGATCTCCAAGGAATTCTGGGCCCACAGATGTTGAAAAGAGACAAGAACTTTCCTCCAGAGCCAACAGAGAGAGAAAACCTTCCCCTATAGCCGATGTTTAATTCAGACTTCTAACCTCCTAAACTGGGTGAAAATAAATTTTTATTTATTAAAGCCATCCACTTGTGGTATTTCTGTTATAGCATACTAGATAACTAAGACAGCAGACTTTACTAGTTAAGCTAAGTTATTATTTGGTTTTAAGATGACTCCAGGGGATATTTCTGGTTTAAGGTTTAAAAATTATCTCAGGGCAATAATTTCCACCCTTCATGGCTCCAGAAAGTCTAGCGTCTGTGAGAATTTGAAATTCAATTTTGTGTTTTTATCTTTTTGTTCACAATTCTTCTATGAAAGTTTTGATCAAAATGCTCAGTAATGGTGTTGTTGTTGTTGTTAGGTGGTGTTGAGTCATCTCTGACTCATAGTGACCCTACATACAACAGAACACTGCCCGGTCCTGTGCCAGCCTCACTCACGATCCTTGCTATACCTGAGCCTATTGTTGCAGCCAGTGTCAATCCATCTTGTTGAGAGCCTTCCCGTTCTTTGTTGACCCTCCACTTTACCAAGCATGATATCCTTCTCCAGAGAATGGTTCCTTCTGACAAAATGACCAAAGTAGGTGAGACGAAGTTTGGCCATTCTTGTTTCCAAGGAGCATTCTGGCTGCACTTCTTCCAGGATAGATTTGGTAGTTCTTTTACCAGTCCACAGTACTTTCAGCATTCTCTGCCACCACCACAACTCAAAAGCATCAACTCTTCCTTAGTTTTCCTTATTCATTGTCCAGCTCTCACATGCATAAGAGACAATTGAAAATACCATGGCTTGGGTTAGGTGCGCCTTAGTCTTCAAGGAGACATATTTGCTCTTCATCACTTGAAAGAGGTCTTTTGCAGAAGATTTGCCCAGTGCAATACGTTGTCTGATGTCTTGACTGCTGCTTCCAGTGGCGTTGATTGTAGAACCAAGTAATATGAAGTCTTTGACAACTTCAATTCTTTCTCCATTTATTGTGGTGCTGTTTATTGGTCCAGTTGTGAGGATTTTTGTTTTCTTTATATTGAGGTGTAATCCATACTGCAGGCAGTAGTCTTCAATCTCCATCAGTAAGTGCTTCAAGTCATCCTCACTTTCAGCAAGCAAAGTTGTGTCATCAGTGTATTGCAGGTTGTTAATGAATCTTCCTCTAATACTGATGTCATGTTCTTCTCCATATAGTCCAGCTTCTCGGATTATTTGCTCAGCATACAAATTGAATAAGTATGGTGAAAGGATACAACCCTGACACACTCCCTTCTTGATTTTATACCATGCAGTATCCCCTTGTTCTGTTCAAATGACAGCCTCTTAATCTATGTACAGGTTCTTCATGAGTACAATGAAATGTTCTGGAATTCCCATTTTTCTCAATGTTATCCATAATTTGTTATGATCCACAGAATCGATGCTTTTGCGTAGTCAATAAAACACAAGTAAACATCTTTCTGGTATTCTTTGCTTTCAGCCAAGATCTATGTGACATCAGCAATGATATCCCCCATTCCACATCCTCTTCTGAATTCAGCTTGCATTTCTGGAAGCTCTCTGTCAATATACTGCTGCAACCGTTTTTGAATTATCTTCAGTAAGATTTTACTTGCATGTGATGTTAATGATATTGTTTGATAATTTTCACATCCTTTGGGATCACCTTTCTTTGGAATGGGTACAAATATGGACCTCTTTCAGCCAGTTGTCCAGGTAGCTGTTTTCCAACTCTCTTGGCATAGACAAGCGAGTGCCTTCTGCATGGCATCCATTTGTTGAGACATCTCAATGGGTATTCTGTCAATTCCTGGAGCCTTGTTTTTCACTAATTCCTTCAGTGCAGCCTCAACTTCTTCCTTCAATACTATTGGTTTTTGATCATATGCCATATCCTGAAATGGATGAACATCGATCGATTGTTTTTTGGTACAGTGACTTTGTATATTCTTTCCATCTTCTTTTGATGTTTCTTGCAATATATCATTCAATATTTTGCCCATAGGATCTTTCTATATTCCAACTTGAGGCTTACATTTTTTCTTCAGTTCTTTCAGCTTGAGAAATGCCAAGCATATTCTTCTGTTTTGGTTTTCTAACTCCAGGTCTTTGCACATTTCATTATAATAATTGACTTTGTCTTCTCGAGCAGCTCTTTGAAATCTTCTGTTCAGCTCTTTTATCTCATCATTTCTTCCATTTGCTTTAGCTACTCTCTGTTCAAGGGCAAGTCACAGTCTCTTCTGATATCTATTTTGGTCTTTTGTTTCTTTCCTGTCTTTTTAATGACCTCTTGTTTTCTTCGTGTATGATGTTCTTGATGTCATCCAACAATTCCTCTGGTTTTTGGGCATTGGTGTTCAATGCATCAAATCTATTCTTTAGATGGTCTCTAAATTCAGGAGGGATATAATCAAGGTCATATTTTGGATCTCATGGACTTGTTTTAATTGTCTTCAATTTTCACTTGAACTTGTATATGATCAGTTGATGGTCTGTTCCACAATCAGCTCCTGGCCTTGTTTTGGCTGAAGATACTGAGCTTCTCCATCATCTCTTGTCACAGCTGTTGTTGTTGTTTGATATTGAGTCAGACCCAACTCACAGAGACACCTCCTTGGGTTTCTGAGGCGTTATCACTATGGAAGTAGATTGCCCAACCTTTCTTCTGAGGAGTGGCTGGTGGGTTTGAACCACCAGCCTTCTGGTTAGCAGTCAAGTGCCTTACCACTATGCTACCAGAGCTCCTACCACAGCTGTAGTCAATCTGATTTCTGTGTATTCCATGTGGCAAAGTACACGTGTATAGCTGCCTTTGTGTTGTTGAAAAAAGGTATTTGCAATGAATGTCGTTGGCCTTGCAAAATTCGGTAATTCAGTAATGGTAGCTGGGCACTATCCAGTTCTTCTGTTCTCATGGCAAAGGAGGCAGTTATTCATGGAGACAATTAGCCATACATTCCATATCCTCCTCCTATTCCTGACTCTGTTGCTCCAGGTGAATAAAGACCAATTTGCTGTGCCTTGGCCACTTTTAAGACCCAAGGCATTACCTAACAAACAAGGAGGTACAATAGAAGCAGTAAATGCCTTGTTAGACCAATTAATTGGGATGTCCCATGAAGCCATTACCCTAAACATCCAAACCAAGGAAGCAAAACCCATGAGGTCTTTGTTTGTACATAAGCAGCCTGGCAGCTACTCTTTTTTTTAATATATCACATTTTTGCCAACTCAACTTTTTACAGGTGTTCAACTCATTACTTGTTGATAGCAATCACAATAATCAACTATGCAACCCTACCCTTAATCAAATTTTTTTCCATTACCATTATCTTCCCTTTTCCCCCTCCTTCCCACCATACTAGTAAACTAACCACCCACCAGCCACTCCTTGGAAGGAAGATGGGGCAATCTACTTCCATAATGTACTGCCTTGGAAACCCAAGGAGGGGTCACTATGAGTCAGGTCCGACTCGATGGCACATAACAACAAAAACAATAGGATTTAATCTCTATACATTTGCCTTTTCTTGTCTTTTTATATAAATGAGGTCATACAATATTTTTCCTTTTGTGCTTGTCTTATTTCACTCAGTGTAATATCTTCACACTTCATCCATACTGTAGCATATATCAAGATTTCATTTCTACTGGGTGAGTAGTATTCCATTGTATGTATGTTCCTTATTTTGTTTATACATTCATCTGTTGATGGACATTTAGGTTGTTTCCACCTTTTGGCTATTGTGAATAGTGTTGCAGTGAATATGAGTATACAATGGTAAAGTCTTTTGACGAACAAGTTTTTAAATTTTTATAAGGTTCCATTTGTTTATTTTGTCTTTTGCTGTTCGTGCTCTTGTTATTGTATTAGTTCCATTGTTAAAAGCTAGGTCCCATGGGTTATTGTTTTTATTCTCACTAGAAGGAAGGGCAAATAATCCGAGAAGCTGGACTATATGAAGAAAAACGTGGTATCAGGATTGGAGGAAGACTCATTAACAACTTGAGATATGCAGATGATACAACTTTGCTTGCTGAAAGTGAGGATGACTTAAGGCACCTACTGATGAAGGTTGAAGAATACAGTCTGCAGTATGGATTACGTCTCAATATAAAGAAAACAAAAATCCTCACAACTGGACCAATGAGCAGCATCACAATAAATGGAGAGAAGATTGAGGTTGTCAAGGAATTCACGTTGCTTGGTTCTACAATCGATGCCAACGGAAGCAGCAGTCAGGACATTAGACGATGTGTAGCATTGGGAAAGTCAACTGCGAAGGAACTGTATCAAGTGCTGAGGAGCAAGGATATCTCCTTGAGGACTAAGGTGCGCCTGACACAAGCCATGATATTTCCAATCGCCTCGTATGCATGTGAGATCTGGACAATGAATAAGGAAGACCGAAGAAGAGTTGATGCTTTTGAGTTGTGGTGCTGGCGAAGAATGCTGAAAGTACCATGGACTGCTAAAAGAACTAACAGATTTGTCCTGGAGGAAGTGCAGCCAGAATGCTCCTTGGAAGCAAGAATGGCCAGACTTCGTCTTGCCTATTTTGGTCATGTTGTAAGAAGGAAACATTCCCTGGAGAAGGATGTCATGCTTGGTAGGGTGGAGGGTCGACGAAAGAGGAGGAGGCTTTCAACGAGATGGATTGACACAGTGGCTGCGATGATGGGCCCAAGTATAGCAGGGATTGTGGGGCTGGCACAGGATCAGGCAGTGTTTTGTTCTGCTGTGCATGGGGTCGCTATGAGTTGGAAACAACTTGATGGCACTTAACAACAACAGAAGGAAGGGATAACATTATGAGTATTCAATAGGATTTAGCACCAAACAAACAAACAAAAAAAACCAAACTCACTGCCATCAACTTGATCCCGATTTATAACCCCTCCTTGGGTTTCCGACGTGGTGTCTCTATGGAAGTAGATTGCCCAACCTTGCTTCTGAGGAGTGGCTGGTGGGTTTGAACCGCCAGCTTCTAGTTAGCACTACGCTACCAGAGCTCCCAGTATTTAGCACAGAGCCCTGCAAAATATCGAATGAATGATGAGGCTGAACTGTACTACTAACTTAGGTTCTGGATTTTAGAAATATTCCAGAGGAAGGAAGAGTTTTCTCTTCTTTTCCTGGCACAGGATAAACTCAAGGCCTACTTTAAAACTGATGCTGACCTTTGATACCTTTTCATTTTCTGAACAGTTCATGTGATCTCTTCTCCTTTTTCCAGGATTTCAGTTGCATAGGACTTTCATGCTACCCTTAACCCTCCACTGTAGTACCTAAGCCAGGCCCATACTCTTCCTCATTTTAGGCCTAAATTTTCCTTGCTTGTGAGTTTTTTTTCACAACACCACTGCATCAAAGCTCCTGGCTTTGTGGTAGAGTGCAACTAGGGAATAAGCCGTCAGATTGTACAAATGCATCTAGTCTGATGCACGTATAATTGAAAACTCCTCTAGTTATCAGCTGCCATTGAGTCGATTGTGACTCATGGTGCCCCATGTGTGTCAGAGTAGAATCGTGCCCCATGGCATTTTCAATGGCTGATTTTTCAGAAATAGATCACCAGCCTTTACCTCTGGGTTGGACTTGAACCTCCAACCTTTTGGTTAGCAGCTGAATCTTTTAACTGTTTGCACCATCCAGGGATTCCAAAGACTCTATCTGTCTGTGATGGTTAAGGTTGTGTGTCAACTTGGCTGGTCCGTGATTCTAAGTGGCTTAGCAGCTATGATGTAGTTATTCCCCATAATGAGATCTGCTATGATGTAATCAGCTCCAGGATGAGATCTGCTATGGGCAATCAGTCAGTCGAAGGGGAATTTCCTTTGGGGTATGGCCTGCTTCTAGTATATATGGAAAAGCTTTGGGTCAGGTCTCTGGCTTCTGCTCATTTTTGGATCTGGCATATGCCTCTTCACCATCTCCTGATCCAGTGGCCTGCCATGTTGCCTGATGATCTTGGCATTGTTGCCTTTGCAGCCTGTGAGCTAACAATCTGCCATTTTACCTGCTGATCTTGGATTCATCAGCCTCTGAAGCCAGCAGCCTGCTATACTGCCTGCTGAGCTTTCAGTTCATCACCCCCTGCAGCTGTGTGAGTCAGGAGAAGCCTGCAGCTTCATGTTTGACCCATGGACTTGGGACTTGCCAGCCTCTACAACCGCATGAGCCATTTCCTGGAGATAATTTTTCTTTCTTTTTCTCTCTATACATAAGCTTCACTGGTTTTACTTCTCTAGAGAACCCAGCCTAAGATACCTTCCTAAAGCCATTTACTGGATGAAATACCAGTTTAATGAAATGAGGTGAAAATTTAGGCAGGATGAGGATGATATCTTTGAGTAATTAATTCCCTGATGGGCAGGCATGACAGCCTTCTTGGGGATCAGTCTTAAAGTCAGCACTACTCTTTTTTTTTTTTTTTAAATTATGATTTGGGTGAAAATTTACAGAGCAAATTCACTTTCCATACAGCAGTTCACATACACTTTGTCTCATGACATTGACCATAATTCACCATAATGCAACAGCTCCTCTCTCACTTCCTCCCCGTAGTTACCTCTTCCCTGTGTCCACCCCTCCATGCCCCTTGAGCTGTCTCCTTGTGCATAAACAGCCCTTCTTTCTCCCATCATTGTTCTCTCCAAAGAGTGTATCTACCTCAGGTAAATGTTCAACTCATAAGCCTGTCTTTTGTTTGGCTGGAAGCCACAGGTGTGGGTTCAATTCCAGACCTGAAGGGCAGCTAGGAGCCATAGTCTCAGTGGTTCCACCAGACTCTATCATACCAGCAAATCTGGTCCCCCCCTTTTGTTTTTTTCCAAATTATTTTGAGTTTTGTTCCACATTTTTCTCCCTTTCTATCCAGGATCTCCTACATAGATCCCCCCAAGTGGTTGACAGTGGTAGCTGGGCACCATCTAGCTCTTCTGGTCTCATAGTCATATAGGCTGTGGATTGCATGGTGTATCAGTCACTAGGACTGATACTTTCCACGAATCTTTGGTTTTCTTCATTCTTCTTTGCTCTGGACAAGGAGAGACCCATCGTTGCATCTAGATGGCTGCTTGCAAGCTTTTAAGATCCCAGTCGCTACTCACCAAAGTAGGAGGTGGAACAATGTTTTGTGTAGTATGTTATGCCAATTGAGCTTGATGTCTCCTGTGACTATGGTCCTGAGCCTACAGGTTCAACTACTGTTTCCGACGTGGTATCTCTATGGAAGTAGATTACCCAATCTTCCTTCCGAGGAGTAGCTGGTGGGTTTGAACTGCCAGCCTTCTGGTTAGCAGTCAAATGCCTTAGGCACTATGCCCCACATCTTCTCTAAACCTCTTAACAACAATAACAAACAAGCACTCCCACAGAAGTACCCCTGGAGAGTCTACTGTTGATGTAAGAAGGGAGGAAGAGGCAACCATTTCCATGTATCCATTGGATTTTTATGTTAGCAACTACTTACAGTTTTGACAGGTTTATTTTAGAAGAATATAGACCATTTTAACCATCAACCTTCTGGTTAGCAGTCACATGCCTTAGGCACTATGCCACCAGAGCTCCTTGACAAGTAGTTGACAAAATAAATAGTTGTAAATTGTGTAGCCATAAGTGGAGAAAAGACCTGGTAGGAGAGCAGATTTTAATGGAGGCGTTAGAGGTACCCTGTGAGAAAAGGTGTTGGTAAGTCAAGTCTGCAGTGAAGCTGGTCTGGGTTAAAATACTTAACATTTTAGCATATCTTCCTTTCCAGATTTCCTCTGGAGGAGGAGTAAGGGGGATATAGGGAAAATGCCATGATTATAAAAACTACTTGCCTCTATTTCTATATTTTAATATTTAAATATAGTTAAGTCTTTCTCATATTAAATAATCCCCTTTTTCAATATTCTCTTGCTGGCATCCATCTTATCACCTTCTTCCTTTCTGTAATCAATTAAAATTTTGTTTATACTCAGTCTCCATTCACTCCCTCCTCAGCATCCTGGGGTTGATTGTTTTTCCCCCATTATGCAAACAAAACTGTTCTTCACAAGGTCCCCAAAGATGAAGTTGTCCAAAAGTACAGTAAGTCATGTTTCGCTCGCTGCTGTCCACTGCCTCTTCACCCTTGAAAGGCTGCTGTGGTCCTGACTGTGTTGCTTTCTCTCCCACCTCTCTGTGCATTCCTTTTCAGTTTCTTTGCCAGCTCCTTTAATCTGTTTGTTAAATGTGAGTGGTCTTTAGGGTTCTGTCCTATGTCCCACGCTCCTTCTGCTCTATATACTCACTAGGCACTCTGTGCTTTCAGTTATAGTCAATAGCTAATGGCCCATTTGTCTTTAGTACCAACATTGTATATCTCAACTGTCCATTGGAAATCTGATTTTGAATATGCAATATACCCCCAAACTGAACTTCTTATCTTACTCAACACTGATTCTTTTTCAATATATTTTGTTTCAGTTATTGGTGCCCTGCAGTGGTCCATGCGAGAAAGCTGGCCACTATCCTTGGGTCATTCATCCCTTTGTCACTCCCTCATCTAGAAAGTCTCTTAGTCTTGGCAGTACTATCTACTAAATATCTCTCCACTCATTTATCCAACCCCACATGCACTAACTCGAATGACCACTATTTCCTTCTCTAGGTTAGTTTCTCTCTGACACTCTCCCTTGCCTCTAATTCCATGCCCCCTTTAATTAACAGTCCAAAATGCAGCTAGAGTGGTCTGACCTTATCTTTTCCCATTTTAAAGCCCTTTAACGGTCCCTTATTTCCCTCAGGATGCACTATGATTTTCTCAATATAGCTTTGTAGTGCAGTGAATTACTCATTATGGCTTTTCTAGCCATGGTCTTTGTGACTCCCACTCGATTACTGGACGGGACCATGCAAATAAGGTGTATGGAACTCTAATATGAGGATTGGTTAGTTTTATGGTGTTGGTGGGCTTAAATTGAGCCATTCTAGAGGCAGAAAGGGGTGTCTCATTGCCATCAAGAGAGAAGAGCTGGAGGTGGAGTGGAGCAGAGTGTGTCCTTGGACCAGAGACCTCTGCGCTGGCCCTCCTTTGCAGAGATGCTCTGGCAGAGATGTCCTGGGCTGAGACGACAGGCTGAGATGACTTGCTGGCAGAGTGTGGTGCACCTAGGCAGAGCTAAAAGAACTTAGTAACACTTGCCTGAGCAGGGCAGAGGCCAGGCGGAGAGGCCAAAGGCCAGAGAGCCATGCCTGAGGGCATAGCAGAGGGGCGCCAGTCCTGATCGAAGAACTATATCCTGAGTGCATTCCTGAACTTGAGTTGTAGCCTGTTACTTCCTTAATAAACTCCATGATCATGAGTATTGTTTGTGACTTCTGTGTGGCTACTGCAGTGAATTATTGAACCCAACAGAGAAGTAGTGAGTGCTGTGGGAGGGAAGGCTGGTGTGTCAGAGTTAGCAAAAAGGTTTGGAGGGTGGCGGTGTGTTTGGCCTCATGGGAATAAGCCTTAGGCTATTGATCCACAATCAACACCAGTGGAAGCAGCAGTTAAGAAATCAGACAATCTATGTATTCTACTGAGAAAATCTGCTGCAAAAGACCTCTTTAAAGTGCTGAAGAACAAAAATACCTCTTAGAAGACTAAGGTACGAGTAATCCAAGCCATGAGATTTTCAGTTGCCTCATATTTATGTGAAAGCTGGACAATGACTAATGAAGACTGAAGAAGAGTTGCTGCTTTTGAGTTGTGGTGTTGAGGAAGAATACTGAAAGTCCCATGGACTGCCAAAAGAACTAACAAATCTGTCCTGGAAGAAGTGCTGCTGGAATGCTCCTTGGAAGAGAGAATGGCCAGACTTCGTCTCACCTGCTTTGGCCATGTTGTCAGAAAGGACCATTCCCTGGAGAAGGATATCATGCTTGGTAAAGTGGAGGGTCAATGAAAAAGGGGAAGGCCCTCAACGAGATGGATCGACACAGTGGCTGCAATGATGGGCTCAGGTATAGCAGGGATCGTGAGGCTGGTGCAAGACCGGGCAGTGTTTTGTTGTTGTACATGGGGTTGCTATGAGTTGGGGCCAACTCAACGGCACCTAACAACAATAACAACATCGATGGCAACTTGTCTCCACCTCATGAGGTTGGAGGAGGTCAGAGGATGCTGCCTCAGTGTCCTTTTAGCAGGCTCCCACATTTTTGTCCTGTTACAAAGTTTTAAAGGCCTCAGTCTTCTCCAGCCTCACCTGTGCCAATCCCACCCCTCACCTCACCCTCATTTTTGCACTCTATGTACTAGCTGTACTCAGCTACTTTAATTTCTGATATACATCTACTAGCTATGGCATCTGGACCTTTGTGCCAGGTGGACCTGTCTGCATAAAACACTCCTGTCATACTTTTTTCTTTTCCTAGTAACTTTAGTAATCCTTCAGACTTTCATTTAGACACCACCTTCTCATGCATTTCTACCCTAACACCCTATTATACCCCCAAAGAGATATATTGAAGTTCTAACCTGTGAACATGACCTGAGAGCCTTTGCAGATGTGATTAGTTGAGTTAAACGTAAGGTCATACTGGAGTAGGGTGGGCCCTGATACAATCAACATGGCTGGTGTCCTTACAAGAAGAGGAGATGCAGAGATAGGTGCAGAGGGAGGACAGCCATGTGAAGGTGGAAACAGATTGGAATGATGCCACCATAAGCCAAGGGACTCCTGGGACCATCAGAAGCTAGAAGAGGCACGGGAAGCTTTCTCCTGTAGAAGTTCAGAGAGACTATGTCCCTCTGACTCCTTGATTTCAGATTTCTGGCTGCCACAACTGTGAGAGAATAAATTTCTGCTGTTCTAAGCCACTCACTTTGTAGTACTCTGTTACAGTAGCTCTAGGAAAGTCACATACACCCCAACTCCAGACTACACTCCTAAAATTCCTAGCATTTACCACTTGGGTAGCACTTACCACAATCTCTTGAAATCACTTGGTAAATGTCCTGCAAGCTCCTAGTAGGCAGAGACTCCATGTTTTATTGTTGAATTTCTGGGGTTTGGCAAAATACCTATTATATAATAGATGCTCAGTAAATATGTGTAATACCAATAAATGATTTACTAAACTTATTTTGATCATGTTTCTCATTATAAGGAACACTGGTGGTGTAGTGTTTAAGGCATTTGACTGCTAACCAAAAGGTCAGTGGTTCAAACCCACCAAGCTGCTCTTCAGAAGAAAGATGAGGCAGTCTGCTTCCATAAAGATTGACAGCCTTGGAAACCCTGTGGGGTCGCTATGAGTCAGAACTGACTCAATGACAGTGAATTTGGTTTTTGGTTGCTCATTATACTGATTGAACAAGTGGCACAGGACTGGTACAGAGAGAGAAGAAATGAGATCCAAGGCTTTGATGTCATTAAAAAAAATTAAAGCAAAAGTTCAGAGTTTGTAGTTTTACAGATTGGCTATGGGTTTGCTTGAACAATTTCTCTTAGAAAGATCAGCACGAGGCTAGTCCCCATGAGGCGGAGGTCAAGAATGTCCCAAATGTCCAAACTACCATACCACTCCATCATTTCAGACATTAATCCCTCCTCCTCCTCCTCCCAGTAATTTCCCCAGTCTTAGCGTTCTGAATTTCGCTGTAACGCCTCACAGAACTCACAAACACCCAAGGGTTTGTTTCACGTGGTAGTGGTGGAGGCTGGCAGGCTGGCAAGTCCCAGGTCCATGAGTAGGAGTGGTGGAGACTGGCAGGCTGGTGAGTCCCGGGTCCGTGAGTAGGTCTGGCGAATCCTCCCAACTCTCAGGGTTTGATGAACCCTGATCAGTAGATCAGACGGCGGCTATTGTCCCAAATCCAAGGATGAGATGAGGATGATTCAAGAAACAAAAACCAGAGCAAGAGGAGGAGTGAATCTTCCCAGGAGATCCACCAGCAATGCTCCAGCCCAATCTATCAGTTATAACTGCCAAGGTCTGAATTCCAACTGCCAGTCATTATAGGGTCCCTCAGGAACTTGACTTCCACCAGCAGTGCTCCAGCCCAGTCTACCAGTTATAACTGCCAAGGTCTAAATTCCAACTGCCAGTCATTATAGGGAATGACTACTACCAGCTGCCCAGCTAAGTTGATACCTGAACTTAACTATCACACCACCCCAAAGAGGCATAGATAATGGGATTTACAAAACACCACAGAATGGAGGGCAATGGCTAGAAGGGCCACATCAAGCAATTCACTGCA
>NW_006921686.1:7535615-7536826 GCF_000298275.1 Orycteropus afer afer | reverse complement strand
CCCCTTTCCATTCTCCTATTAATCACTCTTATGCTTCTTGGATTTGTAAAACCCATGCGGGGAAGTTGTGCTAGTAGACCTGACACAGCTTCTCGAATTGTTGCTTTGTTTTGTAACAGCAGAGTTACATGTGGTGCCCATGTAGAAGGGGCTCCCCTGATCACCATATCTGCCATGACCTGTGTAAGGGGCATTCTCATTGGATGAATATCCCGATCACCATAAAGCCATTCCAGCATGGCTTGCATAAGCAGCACATCAGCTGCTTCCTCTGGGGTGTTCCAGGGGGCATTTAGAGGGGGAGAGGGGCAGTTTCCCTTCTCAGGATACACAAACCTGACCGCAAATTTTATCCATTCCAACAGACTAGCTCCCCCCTCAGGGTTATCCTGCCCTGTAAATGGATCTTGGATTAACATTTTTGCCTGTTCCATAGCGAGCTGTGGGTCTTGCATCAATCCAAACATACTCTTCCACTCAGCAGTATTCAAAACTAAAGGCGCTGCCCCTAAATTAGTCACTCTCACAAGCCATTTTAGTAGAGGTTCCTCGGGAAGCTGACGATATCGATCTACAGACTGAAGCAGCTCTTTCAAACTATACCCTCTCCTTTCAATAGTTTCTTGGCTTTGCCCGTTCCCTTCCCAGACTACCTTTTTGGTGACCAGTGGTCTTACCGGTACTGCCTGTTCTGACACAATTTTTCCTTTCTGGGTAGGCCCTGAAACTAGGGGTCGTGGCTCTAATTGGCCTGGATCTGAGCTCGATTTAGTGCTACAACCCTGCTCTACATTCTTTTTCCCTGCCTTTGCAGCTATTGCCGATAACAGCAACCAAGGAATCGTAAGTCTAGCCTTTTCCTCGTCATTCTGTATTTCTGTATACATATAACTAGCCAGTTCCTCAGGAGTTAAATCCACCTCTCCTAAATCCCATGAATAGCTTTTGCCTTGGGTGATTGATCTCAACAAAAAAGCTGCTTCAATCCATGGGTTTCTTTTATCCCATCCAGAAGCCAAAGGTTTCTTATTTTCCCATTTATCTCCTTTCTCCCAAAACCACATATTCCAGTGAGTCTGGGCCGTTGCAGTGAATCCCACTTCTGACACCAATTGTTTGAACAATTTCTCTTAGAAAGATCAGCACGAGGCTAGTCCCCATGAGGCGGAGGTCAAGAATGTCCCAAATGTCCAAACTACCATACCACTCCA
>NW_006921686.1:7531543-7535024 GCF_000298275.1 Orycteropus afer afer | reverse complement strand
TGCCAGTCATTATAGGGAATGACTACTACCAGCTGCCCAGCTAAGTTGATACCTGAACTTAACTATCACACCACCCCAAAGAGGCATAGATAATGGGATTTACAAAACACCACAGAATGGAGGGCAATGGCTAGAAGGGCCACATCAAGCAATTCACTGCAGGTTTTGATGGGCTTATGGGATATTATAGCTAAACCTAAACTGTAGACAACTGACATGGCCCTTATCTAGGCTGTAAGATTCTTTTTTCTTAGATAATGGCTTCATTAAGAAGTAACTCATGTTCCATAAAATCCACCCATATAAAGAGTACAATTCAATAGGTTTTAGTGATTTCATAGAGTTGTACATCTGTTACCACAATCAATTTCAAACATTTTCATCACCCCAACAAGAAAACCCTGTCCCCATTAGTGATCACTCCTCATTTCGTCCCAGCCACTTCCCCCAAGCCTTTGTTGTTATTGTTATGTGCCGTCGAGTCAGACTCGACTCATAGTGACCCCTCCTTGCATTTCCAAGGCAGTATCACTACGGAAGTAGATTGCCCCAACTTCCTTCTGAGGAGTGGCTCATGGGTTTGAACCGCCGGCCTTCTGGTTAACAGTCAAATGCTTTAGGCACTATGCTACCAGAGCTCCTCCCCAAGCCTTAGCCAACCACTAATCTATTTTTTTGTTTCAATGTATTTGCCTATTATAGATACTTCATATAAATAGAATAATAAATTATGTGGTCTTTTGCGAGTGGCTTCTTTCACTTGGCGTACTGTTTTGAAACTTCATCCATGTTGTATATTTATCTGTACTTAATTTCTTTTTATTGCCATATAGCATTCCATTGTATGGGTATACTGCATTTGGTTTGGGTTGTTTCCACTTTTGGGCTATTATGTATAAGGCTGCTATGAACATTTGTGTAGAGGTTTATGTGTGGACCTGTGTTTTCATTTCTTTTGGGTTTATACCTAGGAGAGGAATTGCTGGACCATGTGGAGGCTTTAGGATTCTTAAGAACATATCAGTGCACAGCTATTATAATGGGAAAAAAAACCAATAGTTAATACCAGTGGGGGAAGATCTGGGGAACTAAGATTCTTACTTTATTAACGGGAATTAAAATGGCTCATGGACTGCATACATACTGTGGACTGCCAGAAGAATGAACAAATCTGTCCTGGAGGAAGTGCAGCCAGAACGCTCCTTAGAAGTGAGAATGGCCAAATTTCATCTCACCTACTTTGGTCATGTTGTCAGAAGGGACCATTGCCTGGAGAAGGATAGCATACTTGGTAAAGTGGAGGGTCAGCAAAAAAGGGGAAGGCCCTCAATGAGATGGATCGACACAGTGCCTGTGACGATGGGCTCATGCACAGCAAGGATTGTGAGGCTGGCACAGGACCGGGCAGTGTTTTGTTGTGTTGTACATGGGGTTGTGGAGTGCAGCAAATTACTTGGTATGTCTTTTCTAGCCATAGTCTTTGTAACTCCCACTGGATTACTGGGTGGGACCATGCAAACAAGGTGTGTAGAACTCTGATGTTGGGATTGGTTAGTTTTGTCACTCTGTCAGGCTTAAAGTGAGCCTTCCTAGAGGCAGAGGGGATATCTCACTGACATCAAGAGAGAAGAGCTGGAGATGAAGTAGAGTGCATCCTTGCACCCGAGATCCCTGCACTAGACCTCCTTGGCAGAGATGCCAGGCAGTGAGAGATGCCCCGGCAGAGAGACCATTGCAGTGGAACCAAGAGGCACGAGACAGAGAGGCAACCTTGTGGGTTCAAGGAATGAGAAGGCTGAGTGCCTTTGGGCAAGAGGCTTGCTGACAGAGTGAGATGCTATAGGCAGAGCTAATAGAGCTTTGTAACACACTTGCCCGAGCAGGGCAGAGGCCAGATCGAGAGGCCAAGGGCCTGAGAGGAGTGTTTGATGGCACAGCAGAGGGGAGACTGTCCTTATCAAGAATTGTATTCTAAGCACATTCTGGAACCTGAATTGTAGCCTGTTACTTCCCTAATACACCCCATAATCCTGAGTATTGTCTGTGAGTTCTTTGTGGCCATTACAACAAATTATCGAATCCAGGAGAGAAGTAGTGAGTGCTGTGGGAGGGATGGTTGTGTCAGAATTGGTAAAAGGCTGGAGGGAGGCAGCATGTCTGGTCTCATAGGAATAAGCCTTAGGCTGCTGATGGTGATTCTGTCTTCCTCTTGTAAAGTTAGAGGAGGTCAGAAGATGCTGCCTCCATGCCTTTTTGCAGGTCATCATGAGTCAGAGCTGACTCTGTGGCACCTAACAACAACAACAACAAAATGGCACAGCCATTTTAGAAAATCATCTGGCAGTTTCTTATAAAGTTAAATATTTGTTTACTATACAGCTCTGCAGTCCCATTTCTAGATATTTACCCAACAGGAATAAAAACATATGTCCACACAAAGACCTGTATGGAAATATTTCTAAACCCAAAACCAAACCCACTGCTGTTGAGTTGATTCCAACTCATAGCAAACCTTATTAAAAAAAAACAAAAAAACAAACAAAAAAAACCAAACTTACCACCGTTGAGTCAAATCTGACTCACAGCAACCCCTCCTTGGGTTTCCAAGGCAGTATCCATGGAAGTAGATTGCCCCATCTTCCTTCTAAGGAGTGGCTGGTGGGTTTGAACCACCAGCCTTCTGATAAGCAGTCAAATGCCTTAGGCACTATGCTACCAGAGCTCCCTGTTGTTGTTATTTGCTGTCGAGTCAAACCTGACTCATAGCGACCCCTCTTTGGGTTTCCGAGGCAGTATCACTACAGAAGTAGATTGCCCAACCTTCCTTCCAAGGAGTGGGTGGTGGCTTTGAACTGCCGGTCTTTTGGTTAGCAGTTAAGTGCCTTAGACACTATGCTACCAGAGCTCCTCCAGAGCTCCCTAGCAACCTTTATAGGACAGAATAGAACTGCCCCATAGGGTTTCCAAAGCTGTAAATCTTTACAGAAGTAGACTGCTTCCTCCTTCTCCTATAGAACAGCTGGTGGGTTTAAACCACTCTTTTTAGTCAGCAGCCGAATGTCTTAACCACTGTACCACCAGAGCTCCTTTCGGGAATGTTTATATATAGCAGCTTCTAATCGCCAGAAACTGGAAACAACCCCAATGCCTATCAGCTACTGTATGAATAAACAAATTGTGATACATCCATTCAATGGAATGCTACTCAGTAATGAAAAGGAACAAACTATTAGCATAAGCAACAATAGGAATGAGTCTCAAAAGCATTATGCTAAATGAAAGAAGTCAGACACAAAGAAAGACGCACTGTATGATTCCACTTACATGACATTCTGAAAAGAAAAACTATAGGAACAGAAACCAGATTGTAGGTTTCCTAGAGCTGGTGGTCAGGGGAGGGAATTGAATAATCAGAGGGACATAAGGGAACTTCAGAGGGTGATGGAAATATATACATGTGTGTGTGTGTGTGTGTGTGTGT
>NW_006921686.1:7529645-7530970 GCF_000298275.1 Orycteropus afer afer | reverse complement strand
TATATATATATATATATATATATATATACATACATACACACAAACACATATATGTATATTTCTATCACCCTCTGAAGTTCCCTTATGTCCCTCTGATTATTTAACTCCCTCCCTTTGATTATTTAACTCCTTCCCTTGTGTGTGTCGGAAGGAAGATGGGGCAATCTACTTCCGTAGTGATACTGCCTCAGAAACCCAAGGAGGGGTCTCTATGAGTCGGGTCTGACTTGATGGCACATAACAACAACCACAACTTGTGTGTGTATAGATAGATAGATAGATAGATAGATAGATAGATAGATGGTAGCGGTGATTATGTAAAGGAGCTCTGGTGGCATAGTGGTAAGGCATTTGGCTGCTAACCAGAAGACCAGCTGCTCCATGGAAGGAAGATGAGGCAGTCTACTTCTACAAAGATTTAAAGCCTTGGAAATCCAATGGAGGTCACTGTGCGTAGGAATTGACTGATGGCAGTGGGTTTGGTTATTTTATTTATTTATATTTTTGGTGTTTATGTGACTTTACATGTTTGTCAAAACTTATCGAACTGTACATCTAAAACAGGTGAATTTTACTGAGTGCAAGATATATTAAATAAACTGTACTTTCAAAGAAAAAAAATTCTTAAGAACAGTTGCTCAGCTTTTGAGAATAAGCTCCCAAACTCAGAAAGCACTAATTCTTGCTCTTTAATTTGCTAATTTAGCCATAAATAGATTTCCAGAGGGGGTTCTTTGAAGAATTGGCTTTAGTTAGGTTTCTCTAATGTAAAACAGCCTCAATTTGTCATGTGTGGTGATGAAGCCCCTTCTTAGGTTTAAATGGAGGTGGGAGAAGTTACTGTCTGTTTCTGCCCATTTCCACTCCCACCTCACCCCATTCCTGGACCAAACTGATGGAGTTACCCAGGACACCTTCAATTTGGGTGAATTGGCCTATTACCATTTCCCCCCGCCCCAGGCAATCTACTTCCATAGTGATGTTGCTATTGTTGTTAGGTGCTGTTGAGTCGTGTCTGACTCATAGTGACCCTATGCACAGCAGAATGAAACACTGCCCAGTCCCGCGCCAACTCCACGATCCTTGCTATATTTGAGACCATCGTAGCAGCCACCGTGTCAATCCATCTTGTTGAGGGCCTTTCCCCCTTTCGTTGACCCTCCACTTTATCAACCATGACATCCTTCTCCAGGGAATGGTCCCTTCTGACAACATGACCAAAGTAAGTGAGACAAAGTCTGGCCATTCTCACCTCCAAGGAGCATTCTGGCTGCACTTCCTCCAGGACAGATCTGTTAGTTCTTTTAGCAGTCCATGGTACTTTC
>NW_006921686.1:7521418-7525440 GCF_000298275.1 Orycteropus afer afer | reverse complement strand
GTATTATACCCAGATAAATATGGGCCCTTTAAAAGTAGTTGTACTGGGTAGGTATACATTTATTCTGAAAGTTCTGTCATTACACAAATATTTCTGTCACTTATTATATGTAATGGCTTTTAGATCCAGTTTGAGTTCTGAAAGAGCACCAATTTCATTTGCTTATGATCACAGTTGGTATTTCAGTGAAGAGTTGGTTCCCAGTTCCCCTTTCCTTTCATTTTAGCCCCCAAGCAAGGAAGGCGCTGGGTTCAGGTGGGGGCTCCAAGTGCCAGGCAGTTCTAGAGAGCAGCTGGCAGTGAAGGGAGAGATCTGGCAGGCTCCACCAGACTTTGACCTTTAAACAAAGCATGCTTAAACTGCCCTTTTAAATATGGTTAATTCCAATGTTCTGTTCCTGCTTTGTAATCCCCTCCCCCTCTTTTCACATTATAACCCACCCACTGCCATCGAGTTGATTCCAACTCATAGCGACCCCCATTGGGTTTCCGAGACAGTAAATCTTTACGGAAGTAGATGGGCCAGTCTTGCTTTTGCAGAATGGCTGGTGGGTTTGAAACACCAACCTTCTGGTTAGCAGTCAGATGCCTCAGGCACTGTGCCAGCGGAGCTAGGGCTGGAGGTAGCCTTGCATTGTTCTTCCAGAAGAAATGTGGAATGAATGAGTAGAGAGAGGTACTTCAGAGGGCTCTGTTTCGTTCTGCTTCTGGGTCGTTAGTTAATGATCTACCAGCAACTCCCAGTCTTGGGGAGACTAGAAGCCTGAGTCAGACCCACATCACTGCTCAGGGCAGAGGACACTTTGTACAGAAAGCCGTGTTTGGAGACCTGCACCAGACCTTCCCACTTCATCTTTAAAGTCTGTAGCTGTCTGTGTTACTGTATCTTCCCGCTCCTCAGGCTCTCTGGATCCCCATATTATCTTCCTCTCTAAGTCTCTGCTCTAGAGAAAAACAAAAACAAAAACAAAAACAAACTGAGAATGTCTACTAAAAACCAAAACCAAACTCACTCCCGTTGAGTCAGATCTGACTCATAGCGATCCCTTTTTGGGTTTCCCAGGTGGTATTTCTATGGAAGTAGATTGCCCAATCTTCCTTCTGAGGAGTGGCTGGTGAGTTGAATCGCCAGCCTTCTGGTTAGCAGTCAAATGCCACCAGAATGTCTACTATCAGGGGAAAAAGAAGTCCTGAATTTGCAAAGCACAAATTAATAAAAAAAACCAAAAAACAAAAAACAAAAAAAACTTGGGCTCCCTGCCACTAGTCCTGTCTTCTCCCAGTAGTTTCTGAACCCTCCAAAACAAGAGAAAGATGTTAGCTGATTTGCAAATATGTCTGCAGTTTCCTCCAAGGTGGGGCTGCCCTGGAAGGTTTTATGTCCCGGTTGCCATCTTGTCTTCTTTTATCTTGGTTGCCATCTTGTCTTCTTTTATTTCTTCCAGGGCATTCTACATGTGACAAGTAGGTACGAGGCCAATCGTCTAGGAATTCCATGTTCTTAAGGGAAAGACCCTGCAGGGCCTTCGTTAATTGCAGAATAAGTGATGCAGGGGCTGTTGGGGAATATTATACCATCAGGAGTGGGGCGAGCAAGGACGCATTGCACCGCCTGCCAATGGGGAGACCAGAGAGCCGTTCAGGGAGTGAATGTGTTTTGGGCAAAGTAGGAGGTAGAAACAAGGAAGGGTGCTGAAGGAAGTCAGGGAATTGTAGGAATTGAGGGTACAGTTCATAGGATGGTAAAGAGAGTGTTAGACCCGAAATAAAGATAAGCAGCAAACAAATCAGATGAGATATAGTGAGTGAGTGGTATTGTGGGCTGGTATATTGCTGTCATTAGTAACAGCTGACTGTTGTGCTAAGCATTTTACTCCCAGATTGACTCATTGACTCCTGACAATAGCCCTTGGAAGTATTTATTGTTATAATCCTTGTTTTATAGGTAAAGAAGCCGAGAAACAGAAACATTACAAGTAGTTTGCCTTGGGTCTAACAGTAAAGACTCAGGAGCAGGAACTGGCTTTAGGGCCCATGTTCTTAACTGACATACCCTGTGGCTTCTGATGAGTCATCCAAAGAGTGTGGAAGCTCTACCCCTTTACATCGACACACCTTTGCACCCACGAGTTTGCCCCTTTGCCTGGGATACTCAGTGCCATTGAGTCGTTTCTGACTCATGTGACCCCTCTTTGGGTTTCCGAGGTGGTATCTGTATGGAAGTAGATGGCCCAACCTTCCTTCTGAGGAGTGGCTGGTGGGTTTGAACCGCCAGTCTTCTGGTTAGCAGTCAAATGCCTCAGGCACTACACCACCAGAGTTTCCACCACTTACAGTTTCCATTAAGTTCCATTAAGTTTCACTTTTTGTGTTGAACAGGTCTATGGGTATTGACAAATGCATAATGCTATGTGTCCATTGGGAGCTCTGGTAGCATAGTGGCTAAGGCACTTGACTGCTAACCAGAAGGCTGACGGTTCAAACCCACCAGCCACTCCTCGGAAGGAAGGTTGGGCAATCCTACTTCCGTAGTGATACTGCCTCGGAAACCCAAGGAGGGGTCGCTATGAGTCGGGGCCGACTCGACGGCACATGACAACAACAACAACATAGTTTTGCCAGAAAGCTCCTTAGAAGCGAGGATGGTGAGGCTTGGTCTCCTACACTTTGGTCATGTGATCAGGAGAGAGTGGTCCCTGGGGAAGGACATCATGCTGGGTAAAGTAGAGGGTCAGGAAAAAGGACGAAGACCCTCAATGAGATGGACTGACACAATGGCTACAACAGTGGCCCAAACATAGCAACGACTGTGAGGACGGTGGAGAGAGAACCAGGCAAGGTTTTGTTCTGTGGTGCATAGGGTTGCTATGAGTTGGAACTGATTTGATGGCACCTAACAACATAGTTTTGCTTTTTCCAGAACGTCATATAGTATGTAGCTTTTTTGTACAACCTTGCTTGCTGAAAGTGTAGGTGACCTGAAGGACTTACTGATGAAGATCAGAGATTACAGTCTTCAGTATGGATTACACCTCAACGTAAAGAAAATGAAAATCCCCACAACTGGACCAATAAGCAACATTATGGTGAAAGGAGAAAAGACTGAAGTTGTCAAAGATTTCATTTTACTGGGTCCACAATCAATACCCATGGAAACAGTGGTCAAGAAATCAACTGACATACTGCTTGAGGCAAATTTGCTACAAAAGATCTCTTTAAAGTGTGAAAAATCAAAGATGTCACTTTGAAGACTAAGATGCACCTGGCCCATGCCATGGTGTTTTCAAGCACCTCATATACATGTGAGAGCTGGACAATGAATAAGGAAGACCGAAGAAGAGTTGATGCTTTTGAGTTGTGCTGGCGAAGAATACCGAAAGTACCATGGACTGCCCAAAGAATGAACAAATCTGTCTTGGAAGAAGTGCAGCTGGGATGCTCCTTGGAAGCGAGAATGGCCAGACTTCGTCTCACCTACTCTGGTCATATTGTCAGAAGGGACCATGCCCTGGAGAAGGATGTCATGCTTGGTACAGTGGAGGGTCAGTTAGGAACGGTAAGACCCTCAAGGAGATGGACTGCCACAGTGGCTGCTGTGATGGGCTCAAGCACAGCAAGGACTGTGAGGCGGGGGCAGGACCGGGTGGGGTTTTGTTGTTCTACTTAGAGTCGCCATGAGTTGGAGCTGACTCGATAGCACCTAACAATGATGACGATATTTGTGTAGTGATATGTTTTTATTATTTTAACTTACAGTTCCCTAAGGACGTATGTGTAGATTTCTTTTAACCATTCTATTGTTGTAATGTTTGACTCCTTGCTAAACTAAACTTCCGGAGAACGAAGACTTAAATTTTGGGGGTAAAATTTCAAAAAGTTACTGAATGGAAAAAAAATTGTACTTCTCACCAAATATATGTAATTATTATTGTTGTTGTTGTTGTTGTTATGTGCCGTCGAGTCAGCCCCGACTCATAGCGACCCCTCCTTGGGTTTCCGAGGCAGTATCACTACGGAAGTAGG
>NW_006921686.1:7519378-7520137 GCF_000298275.1 Orycteropus afer afer | reverse complement strand
GATTCTTTTTTTAATTGTGGGAGAATACACAATTGCCAATTTGACAATTTCTACATGTATAATTCAGTGACAATTATTACATTCTTCAAGTTGTACAGCAATTCTTGCTATCCCTTCCAACGTATTCCACCACCATTAACATAAATTCATTACCCCCATGCAATACCTTGTCCTGTCCCCCTTCCTCCCACTTCAGATAATCACTCATAATTTTTGGTTTCTATGTATTGGCTTATTTAATGTAAGTGAGATCATACGGTATCTGTCCTTTTGTGACTGACTTATTTTGCTCAACATCGTGTTTTCAAGGTTCATCTGTGTTGTGGCATGCATCAGGATTTAATTTATTTTTATGGCTGAGTAATATTCCATTGTATGTATAAACTGCATTTTATTTATGGACTCATTTATTGATGGACATTTCAGTTGTTAAGTGTGAAAAGTGCAAAGGTCACAATAAACATTTGAACGCATGTTTCTATTTGCATTCCTGCTTTCATTTCTGGGCAGATACCTATGATTGTGGTTGTTGGGTTATAGGGTAGTTCTGTGTTCAACTTTTTTCAGGAAGCACCAAACTATTTCCCACAGTGGTTATACTGTTTTATTTTATGTTTTAAAATTTTTTATGTTGTTGCTAAGAGTATACACAGCAGAGCATACACTAATTCAACTGTTTCTACATGTATGACTTAAGTGACATTGATGACATTCTTTGTGCAACCATTCCCACCCTCCCTTTCTGAGTTTTTCCTCCTC
>NW_006921686.1:7501346-7518478 GCF_000298275.1 Orycteropus afer afer | reverse complement strand
AAGTAACAAGGCACAGTCCAGATATTACCAAATCACACAGCAGGCCATTAATTCAAGTCCACTGTAAGTCCCAAGGTCGGCAGAGCATGGCAGGCTACTGCTTATGGTAGATCCCACCAAGGAGTTGATTGCCAGTCTCATCATGGGAAATAACTACCACCAGCTGCCCAGCCACTCAACCAGGCCCAGCCAAGTTGACACACAAACTTAACTACCACAGTCCAATTTCCCTACATCCTTGCCAACATTTGTTATTATCTATTTTTTGATCAATGCCAGTTCCATAGGGGTGAGGTGGTATCTCATTGTGATTTTGATTTGCATTTATCTGATGGCTAATGATGTTGAGCATCTTTTCGTGTACCTGTTGGCCATTTGAATA
This sequence comes from Orycteropus afer afer, assembly GCF_000298275.1. Classification (NCBI taxonomy): domain Eukaryota; kingdom Metazoa; phylum Chordata; class Mammalia; order Tubulidentata; family Orycteropodidae; genus Orycteropus; species Orycteropus afer. The sequence goes on along the minus strand of NW_006921686.1, from coordinate 7,518,096 downwards.
TCCTCTTTGGTGAAATATCTTTTGAAGTCTTCTACCAATTTTTTGATTGGGTTGTTTGTCTTTTCGTTGTTAAGTTGAAGTATTTTATGTATTTTATACATTAGGCTCTTATGGATATATGGGTCCCATTTTTTTTTTCCTCAATCTGTAGGCTATCTTTTCTCTTTTTTGATAAAGTCCTTTGATGAAGAAAATTATTTTGTATGAGATCTTGTTTATTTTGTCTTTTGCTGCTCGTACTGTTGTTGTCATATTTAATAGTCACTAAAAACCAGGTCCCACAGCCTCACTTACCCCTGCATTTTCTTCTAAGGATTATGTGGTTTTGTTTTCACATGTAGGCCCTTGATGCATTTCAAGTTGTTTTATGTGTGAGGTGTGAGTCTCAGATGCAGATTAATTCTTGTGTACGTGGAGGAAATGCAAATTCTGAGCACCATTTAGTGAAGAGACTCTTCCTTCCCCAACGAACGGACCTAACACCCTTGTCAAAATTAGTTGACCATAGCTGTGTGCACCGTAGATTCCTAAGCGGAAGAGTGAACAGGTTTTTAGGAAGGGTAACAAGGCGATAGTAGGCAAAGGAGATTCCAGTAAGGACAATGGAAACAAAAAATCCAGCAGTGCTCAAGCAGAAGTAGCTGGGGACCTGGATTAGATTTAGGGGAACAGAGAGAATAGCAGACCTGAGAGACATTAGGAAAGAATCAACAGGCTTTGAAGATGGGTTGGATCTGAGTAACAGAAGGAGAGGGAACTTGGTGTTTCTCAGGGGTGTCACTGAGAAGATGAGCACGCTGTTGGGGAGAGTCAGTTTGAGTAAGGAATCATTTCAGAAGATAATTGGATGTGGTTACATGAGTTCCTGAAATCTGTAGGGACTACAGATTTCCACAGAGAAGTCATTGAAGTTGAGCAAAGAGGAGTAGAGTGGAGGCAGAGGAGAATGGTCTGAGTACTAAATCTGGTGCAGGGGTGCAGTGCATAGGTGTGGGAGTAATGGTGGAACTTCCCAGAAAGAAAAAGTCTGTGGTCTGAGATGTTGTAAAAATGAAAGAGTGAGAACAGTGTAAATACCTTTTAATTTGGCCAAGAGATAATGATTTTCTTCTGTTCCTAGTGGTCTTGGGTATGGAGGCTTTACTATTGAGGGCCAGGAGAAACTTGATGAGGAGGACATGGAAAAGCAGTGGATGTAGCACATATATTTCAATTGTTTGGTAAGATAAGAGATTATCTGACCCTCTAAGTGTGCAGAGAATAAGGAAGGGATGGAAAAATGCTAGACAGATTTCCACATGACCGAACCTGTGGAGGTCCTTGTAAATGAGCTGATTTGCTACATCTGAGTTTCTGGAGCTTCCTGGGTAGAAAGCGTCATTGGCCCCTAATGAAGAGGCCCCCCAAAAAGCCAAACTTACTGCTGTCGAGTCATTTCTGACTCATAGCAGCCCCTCCTTGGGTTTTCGAGGCGGTATCACTATGGAAGTAGATTGCCCAACCTTCCTTCCCAGTAGTGGCTGGTGGGTTTGAACTGGCAGCCTTCTGGTTAGCAGTCAGGTGCCTTAGGCACTACACTACCAGAGCTCCCCAGGAGATCTTTCACTCACGAAGTCATCTTCTCTTCCAGAGAGAGGTAGGCAGTTCCTTCTGGGCACACTGGAGCTGCGACCTGTTTCTTTCAGGCAGACTCACTTTGTTTGCAGGGGGCACATGAATTAGCCAAATTCTCTGACCACTAGAGCAAATGTCTTCAAACTTAGAAATACACTTCTCTCTGATTCCCCATGGAGAAATTTCTACCCCTCTTTGTTTCTGCCTATAAAGAAGACATTGTCTAAAGTAATATCAACTATGAGGCAGCATGTTCTTGTCTGACATATAATTTTTATTATAAATATAGAACAAATCAACTTTAAAAATAATTCAGAGGTGGCCTTCGCCAGGCAAAATTAAATAATACAGCATAGAGAAGATGAGGGGGAAGTATATAGTAGTATCAGGGCTGGGAAACCCTGAAAGAGGTACCTGAGTAGAGAATGCCCAGCTAACCCTCTCTGTGGAAGCCTCTTAGGCACAGCATGAAGTGGTCAATATTGAATAAAATCTGTCTTCTCATAACCTCCAAGAAATTCCATTTGTGTAGAAGGCTGTGTGGGAACAGAAGAACATTTTCCTCTCCTTCTTGCCTTTTTTCATTATAAGGCACATTGGGACTTATAGACCCCAAATATAAATTCTGTCCTCATCTTCCCGTCATGGGCTAACACCCTATCCCAGCCTAAGGGGCATTAGCACCAGTGAGGCTTTCCAGGTCACACACAGTGCCAACAGCCTGAGTGACAGTGCTCCGTTCAGGGGGCTCCCACGTCTTAAGAACCAAACACACCTTGACAGAAGCCGAGGTTTCCTGAGAAATTGAAATAATTCTCTGAAGGCAAGTTCTGTTGATTCCTTTCCCATGGCCCCAGCAGATTTGTCTATTAAAAGCTGACTTCCTCCTTAAGCTGTAACCCCTCCGTTAGCAGTTCCTTGAATAAAATCCATACATATTAAAAGGTACGTGCACTTTTGCATTTTCTTTTAGGAATTGCATATTGATCTTGGCAAATAGTGTTTCTAGCTGCTTCTAGTGGGTTCTCTTGAGACAGGCTTGCCAATGGTTTTAGGTGGTCTTTTTACCAAACATAGCAAAATGCTTAGGGCCTGATCCAGCAGGTAGATGGCTCTGACAGTGGACAGAGGTGTAGAATTTCTGAGTTCAGTATTAGCTATATATTTGATTTTCACACTGAGCTTTGGGGAGATAGGAGAAGCCATTACTGGTTTTATTTTTTCTCTCCTTTTCTGGTACATTGCCCTCAGGTTATGGCAAATTCAAGGCAGACTGTGTTGGGACAGGACTCTGGTGGAAGGAATGAGTGTGCTCTGAAGAGGTAAGTTTAAAAAAAGTCTGGGTCAGGAAAGGGGGCGGGATGGGGAGGTTTTAGCAACTCTTTCCCAAAGTTGGCTTTGCCAAATTTCAATGACATCTACTGACCCTGGAGGGAGAGGCCGTGACCTGGTAGGCTGGAGGTACAGCAGCGATCTCCTAGTGATGGGGATGAGAGGGGCTTGGAGTAAATATATCAGCAGCGTAGCGAGCAAGACAGGTCGCATTACTCTTTTTTTACTTCTGTATAGATCGTTTCTGTGGCTGTTGGTGATGGGGAGGCTGAAGTTGATATCTTGGGTTGCTGGCCATTAAAGTTCAGGGAAGAATATGTAGTTTCATTGATCTGAAAAGCATGAGTAGCAATTGATTAAATCAATGTCAAGGTTATGCCCTCACCCAGCCTAGTTGATGCAGTACCACTTACTATCACCACTTTAGAACTTTTCGCTTTGGAGAAGGACTTTGTTACCCTTATCTCTGCTTGATAAAGTCTTGCTGAACAGTTATTAGAAGAGATACATTATAGTATTCATACAATGGAAGACACTACAGTAATGAGAATGAACAAACTACAAACACTCACAACAGTGGGAATGAGTCTCACAGAAGATAACATTGAATGGAAGAAGCCAGACACGTATAAGCATATACTGTATTTTTCATTACAGGAGACCCAAACCAGCAAAACTAACACTAGAGCTTTGGAAATCAGGATAATTGTTACCCTTGGGTGAGAAATGACTGGCAGGTATTTTTTGGGGGTGATGCTGCTTATGTGGCTATGCTCATTTCATGAAAGTTCGTACACTGTGAGGGTATATTACATTTTAAGCATTTTTCAGTATATATCTGTGCTCTATTAGAAGGTTAAAATGACAAAAATTCTGTAAAATTATTGTAAAGGAAGTAGGACCTCAGAATGTCCTTTATGATGGGAATCATCCTTTTGACAGCAAGAGCAAGGTCAGATGAAGGTCGAGGAGGGAGAATTATTTAGTATCTTTTGACTGCTAACCAGAAGGCTGGCGGTTCAAACCCACCAGCCAGCCACTCCTCTGAAGGAAGACTGGGCAATCTATTCCATAGAGGTATCATCTCGGAAACCCAAGGAGGGGTCTCTATGAGTCGAATCAACTTGACGGCAGTGAGTTTGGTTTATTTTTTTGTTTTCTTTGTGGTGGGTGTGTGACATATGTTCTTTAATCCTTTCAAATTCCCTTTAAAGTAGGTAGAAAACTCACTTTGCAGATGATAGAGCTGAGGGTCAAAGAGGTTAAGTAACGTGCCCAAAGTCACAGAGCTACTAAGGGTCACAGCCAGGATTCAGACACAGGATGAGATGACTCCAAAATCCAACTTCTTGCTGAAGTAGACTCAGGGGAGTCATTAACCAGTACTTCTCTGTTGTTACATTGAGGCACTCTGACCCAAACTTGACTCACATTTGTGTGTTCAAGAATAACTCATTCTATACATAAGGAAGAGGTGGCTGTGGGGAGGAAGTGGATGGAGAGGGGTTGCACTGTGGGAGATTACAGTCAATGTCATGAGGCAAAGTGTATGTGAACTGCTGTGTGGAAGATGAATTTGCCCTGCAAACTTTCACCCAAATCACAATAAAATTAAGAAAAAGAAAAAGAATAATTCACTCTAGAGTTTTTGCTTATGGGGAACTGAGTTTGTGTCAATGATGGTGAAACGGTTTGGAAAAGGAAAGGAAGGATAGTTGTACAACTTGAAGAAGGACTCGATGTCACTGAATTGTCCATGTACAAATCGTTGAGTTGGTGTTCTGTGTTGTTATGTATATTTTCACTACACACACGAAGAATAACTCGTTGCACACAGAGATGTTTCCATGAGAAAAAGAGCCAGTGAAACTGGCTGTGCTTACCTTGTTAGCTGTGCAGGCGTCCTGACCTGGGAAAGGAAGCAAAAGAAGAGTTTCAAATGTAGGAAAATGCAAGGCGGACCCCCAGCCTTTGAGCAGGAATGCTGCTAGGCTGTTGCAGGTGATAAGGAGTGGACTGGTCCATGACCAGGTGAGGAATTCCGCTTCCCCCTGAGTTTGTGGTCCAGCAGCATTAGTACCAGAGGAGGGGCAGGAATAGAGCCAGAAGAGGCCTCAGTCCACTTCTGAAGATTTCTCCCAGGTCACAGGCCTTGGCTTTTGCCCAGCTGCATTCCCAGCAACAGGCTCCAGTGCAAGGAGGGGCAGTGAGACCCACACAGCACCCAGAGCACCCACAAGGCAGGGGAAACATCTCACCGAGGGAGCATGCCCACATCCATCACAGAGGCAGGAGGGGAAGGAGCAAGGATGAGGAAATGGCTCCTGGAAACATGTCCATCTCACTCAGGCCTGCTTGGCCTGGGCAGAGAGAGCGTCACTACTGGGTGTTTCAGGGGAACCAAACGGGCGGAGGAAGGGTGTGAAGACCTATGCCAACTCACAGTTGGGAAACAGAGATCCCTCTGTAAAAACTCAGGAGGGAGTCGTGTGGCAATCCAGGACTCCCTGCTATGTACGGCAGGGTAGGTGGTGGAACCCAACAGCTCTCACTGGGTCAGTGGCTTTACTTACTGTGCTTGGATGCTGAGGCCTTGGGCTCAGTATGCTCACGCTGGTCGCCTGCCCTAAATAAATATCAGACACTGTGACCACTATTGCCAAGCATAAGAACGTTGCTCCCTGAACTAGGAGGACACTTTCACAGATAACTCCTTGGTGTTCACTTACACCAGGCCTGGTACTGCCTTTCGTGTTAGGGCCTCATTTCTTAGTCTAGCCACTATCCCTTCTCGTGTCTCCTCCTGTCCATTTGCTGAATGTGCCCATGTATTGCTTGTTGTTCTTGTTGATGTTATGTGCCATCGAGTTGATTTTCGACTCATAGAGACCCCATGTGACAGAGTAGAACTGCCCCGTAGGGTTTTGTAGGCTGTATTATTTACGGGAGGAGCTCTGCTGGTTTAGTAGTTAAAGCTCTGGGTGCTAACCAGAAGGTTGGTGGTCCAAACCCACCAGACTTTCCATGGGAGAAAGATGAGGCAGTCTGCTTCTGTAAATATATACAGCTTGAAAACCCTATGGAACAGTTCTACTCTGTCCTATAGGGTTGCTATGAGTTGCAATCGACTTGATGGCAGTGGTATTGAGTTACAATCGCCTTGATGGCAGTGGTATTTATTCCTTATGGGAGCAGATTGCCAGCTTCTTCTCTTGTGGAGCTGCCAGGTGAGTTCTACGTGCCAGCCTTTCCGTTAGCAGCCTAGTGCTTAAGTTGTGCCACCAGGGCTCCTTCCAAACAGACAAACAGAAAACCTACTGCCATTGAGTCGATTCTGACTCCTATAGGAGTTTCCAAAGCTGTAAATCTTTACAGATGGAGATTGCCTCATCTTCCTCCCATGAACAGCTGGTGGTTTGAACCACCACCCGTCTGGTTAGCAGCCAAATGCCTTACCCACTCGCCACGAGAGTTCCTTAGCTGTGCACCTTTACCTCCCATCTTTAGCGACCGCTTCTGAGCCTACTTCTACCCTAAGACCTTTCCCTCTTTTTGAGAAGTAGATACTACTTTTTGCCCTCACTTTAGTTATTGTCTAAGTGGCTTCCTGGTTGTTTCTGCTTTCTCCTAGATTCAGTCTTTGTTCTGTTCCTCATTCCTCCTGCTTCTGTGGGCATCAGAGCACATGGCTTCCTGTCTCTCGCTAATTTCTTTTTCTTTTCCTTTTGGACCCTGGCGTCTCTGTCTGGAAGACAGAGAACGTAATGAAGTGTTCTCTCTCTACAGGCAGATGGAGATGGGAATATCCATGTCTAAGAGACGGTGGGGTACAGTGAGCACGAAGACCAGGGAAGCAGAGACCCACAGGCATTAGTGCGGAGAAGCAGGTGTATAGGAAGAAGGAGAGGAGGCCCAGCCCAGAGGCAGAGGTGAAGAGTCCTTCCCCTCCCCTAAGCAGGACAGTTAGCCTTGGAAGAGGCAGAACACACGGAAAGCCACCCTACCCTCCAGTCTTTCTGACATACAGGAAGTACACCAGGCCTCCTATCAGAGCCACCCCGGCCAGTACGCCAATCACGATGCCGGCAATGGCCCCACCAGAGAGTCCAGAACTTCCTGGTGCTGAAGGATCATCTGTCATGGGAAGAAAAAGGAGAAGGAAAGAAAGAAAAATTATTTTACCGCACGACTGCCCTGGGAAACAACTGTCAACATGAAGTAGTCCCTACTTGTTCCATCCAAGAATGGATTTGAATAGAGAGGTCACTGTGAGGTGATTGGCAGACTGTGCCCTTGTACTTCTTTCTCTCTCACTGTTTCTAGGTGGATGACCAACCCTGTCTCATTTTCATCCTGCACTCAGATAGTTTTGAAGCTTTGTGAGCGTGACAAAGGCTGGCTGCTTTTTTTGTGTGTGTGCCTTTAGAACTTCCCTCTTGACTTCCCGCCTTTTCGTGGTTACATCTTTTTCTGTTTCCCAGAAATGGCGGCCATGGATCTGCACCACTCAGATCTCCTGTGGTGGGGTCTTACCTGAATGAAGACCCAGGCTAATGCACTTGGAATTCACTTTGTTTACATACAGGCCAGGCTCACCACAGGCTCCCAGCAGGGGTACTAAAGCAGGCCCATTTGTGAGAGTCAGTTTCCTCTGATAGGTGACTGGCTTGGGGACTCCTATCGGCCCTGTGGAATCTGCAACCTCAGACTTGCTTCCCTCCCTTTCCCCTTACCAGGGATCCGATCTGCCTCAGGATTGGGGACTGTCCCAGGCTGCTCCTGCTCCTGACCCATTGTCCCTAATAAATACCTTGACTGTTACTGGTTTCCCTGCAGCTTCTTGGGATGAAAACTAACACACCAGGCTTGAAATTTTGCACTCTTTTTTTTTTTTTTCAGCATTTATCTTTTTATCACCTTCAATAGTGTTTTCCTTCAATTAAATCTCCACTGTTGACATTGAATGTGTGATAGTTAATCTATCTACAAGAGGCACTATCCTAGACACTAATTTCTTCATATCTTAATCCAGACTTTTTCTAAATTCATTTTGAATTATAGATTTTTTTAAAACTCTTTAAAAGAATTGGTAATTACAGAATAAAGAATCTGGCACAGAAGGGCCATTCAATAAATTAAAGTATTTTTAAATGCTTTGCTTAAGAAGGCTTTTCTATGTTTTATTAGTGGGTGTCTTCAGAACCAAATGTCACTCCCATGGATTTCCTCAAGGTTGGTGGTTCAAACCCACCAGCCACTCCACAGAAGGAAGACTGGGCAATCTACCTTTGTAAAGATTTACTGCCTTGAAAACCCAAAGGGGGTCACTGTGAGTTGGAATTGACTTTGGTCTTTTTTTTTTTTTTTTTTAGGCAATATCACAAATGGTGCCAGTGATTAAGCGCTAGGCTATTGAACTGAAGTTTGATTACTTTGTAGGAAAGCCTTGGCAATCTGCTTTTTAAAGATCACACTTAACTCTTACCTCCCTTTCTTTCTCTCCTGTACTTAGTCCATAATCATGTGGATTTCTGTGTAATGCATCCCCGCTCCCCCCCCTTTTGCATCTGTTTCTACTTTGTTGCTTTCTCTTGCAACCATCTCGGCTTTAGCCCTCCCCAGTCACCCCAAGGCTGATTGTCAGTGTTAAGGCCAGTTAATCTGTCACACAGACATTGTTAGCTTTTTACAGATGAAAGAACTGAGGCTGACAGTGGTGAAAAACTTACCCAAAATCTTACGGCTAACAGGTGGTGGATCTGGGATTTGACACCAGCAGTCCCTGACTTCCAGGCTAATGATAATAAAACTCACTGCCACTGAGTGGATTCTGACATATAGTGGCCCCCACTGGGTTTACAAGGTGGTAAATCTTTACAGAAGTAGATGGCCCCATCTTCCTTCTGAAGAGCGGCTCATGGGTTTGAACCACCAACCTTCTGGTTAGCAGTCAAATGCCTTAGGCACTGTGCCACCAGAGCACCAATGATAATAGCCGTAATGATAAAAGCTAGTATTTATGAAATATTTTCTATGCTTGTGGCATTTTGCTAAGGGTTTAATCCATTTTCACATGAAATCTTTAAAACAATATTACGAAGCAGCTACTCTGTTCAGTTGGGGCATCTGAGTCTCAGGGAAGATAAGGGTCTTGTGCAAGTTCAAACAGTGCTTGTGAAACTTACAAATATCTTTGTTTCAGAGCCTGAGCTCTTGACCACTTTACGACTGTTTACTGTAATTGTCTCTAACTGCTATTCTGCCCGTGATGTTTAGCATTTTGTACCCATGGTAGAGCTCATCTACCCAGAGAAGATGTAGGAGGGCATGAGGGTACTCACAGTTCACAGTCAGCCTGAAGAGGTCACTTCTGTTGTGACTGACCGGATTGGAGACCTCGCACTGATAGGCCCCGGCGTCCTCCCTTCTGACAGGGTTTATGGTGAGGGTGCTGTTGTCCTGGGTCAGTGCCATCCTCTCTGTGAGCTGCAGGCTCTGCCCGTTGTGGATCCACTGGATGGAGATGCCAGTGTCGTTGGTGAGGCAGGTCAGGTTCAGGGGGCCCTCGTTTTCTGTGACTGTGCTGTTGTTGCCATGGATGGAGGGCTTTGTCAGGGACTCTGAGGAGAAACGGAGGGGTGACTGTGAGAGGAGGCCTGAGGCTGGGGATAATCATCTTCCCACAAGATCTCTGCCAACTTACAGCCCAGAGAGTGGTCCCGACCTCTGCAGAGGTCATATGTCTGTCTGGGAGGGGATCTGTGAGGACAGGCTGGTCCTTCCCCTCACTAGGAAGTAGGTACAGCCCCCTGACTCTGGGGTATCAGCACTGGGCCCTCTTCTCAGCCCATGTGTCCATCAACCTTGTCGTCATGTGGGAATTTTCTCCTCTAGGTGTTCATGTGACCTTTTCCTAGTGTCTCCTGTGACTTTGTAAGAGATAAGACCCCCCTCTAGTAGTAGCAATAGGTGAGGAAAGCAAGCTGCCAGTCCTGTCCATCTCTGGGGCAGGGCAGCTTAATGTAGGGAAGGGAAGGTGTTTCCTTTTTGTTAAATAACACAGTAGGGAATAACACATGTTGTTGTTGTTCTTATGTGCCGTGGAGTTGGCCCCAACTCATAGCGACCCCCTCCTTGGGTTTCTGAGGCAGTATCACTACGGAAGTAGATGGCCCAACCTTCCTTCCGAGGAGTGGCTCGTGGGTTTGAACTGTCAGCATAGCCTGGTCCAATCTTCACAGTCTTAGAAAATAGAGAGTCTGTTTCCAATCTGAAGGATTTCTCAATCTGAAAAAGTTTTGCTTCTGGTCTATGGGTTGACTATCAGGTGAAGGTAACCTTAGAGAGAAGTGGTTATGTTTTTAACAAAGGCTGGTACTCTATACACAACAGTGAAGCTATGAGAGCTGGAACTTGACAAGACTGCCCTGTTTTTCTGGGCCTTGCAAGTTTTTCTTTGACAAGGTGCAGTCTTACCACTTTTCTATAGCTCTTTATTAGTGGAACATGCCTTTTCCTTCTCTGATAGGTTTCCCCGTTACACAGGCTCTGGATCTCGCGGGTTCCTTCCTTCCCATGAAGAGACTCCGTGGGAGAATCCACCTAGTTTTCCAAGTAGATTCATGACGCATTGTTTCCCTTTGTGTGTCATCTGGGCCAGTGCCACACAGCATATACAGCTGTGACTTTAGAGACAGGCACGGGCTCAGATGAGTCGGCCCCAAAGGTGGCACCTGCCCCATTTCCCTGCAGCCTGATCTGCTGTGGCTCTGCCATCGATGGGCTGCCCTTTCTAGCAACACGAGGACACAGCACATGCGCATCTGCTCCGGGCTACCACCGGGTCTGACGACAGGGCTGTGCTTGGAGGCAGGGACAGATCAGGGAGGCGGAGCTCCATTCTGCCCATCACCCAGTGGAGGTGGTCTCATCTTCCCATTGGGGAAAACATGTGACCTTGTTCAAAGCCTTGTATGCTCCTTGGAGCACATGGAGTCAGTGAGAGAAAACAAAGAGACGACAGAAAGAGACAAGTTAGGGACAGAAGGAACAACTTGATCTTGAGGCTATTTCTTCCTCCCCCCACTACGCAGCACCCTCCCATTCCAAGGACTTTCTGGGACTGACAGAGGCCCCTCCTCACATTCCAGGCTGGACCCAAGGTCTTCCCTGAGAAATAAGAAGAGCAAGAGGAGGGAACGGTGTCCGGGTCTATAATGGGAGGGCTCACAGACAGAATCTGGGATTCGTGTGTGCCCAGACGACACAGACTGGAGAGTAACTACTTTCAGGGTATTTTCAGAAAACCAGACCAACCTCCACCACAGAGCTCAGCACTGAAGTTCCAGCCACTTACCGGAAACTGTGACAGTCTTGACCGTGGTTCTGTTGCGGCCAGTGGCATTGTTATAGGCAAGGCACGTATAGTTTCCATTATCACTCATATTGATGTTGGGGACACTGAGCACTTGGGTGGATTGCAGGTAGCGCCCACTGATAGACCAAAAATACTGTGCGGGTGGGTTAGAGGCTGCTTGGCAGGAGAGGCTGAGGGTTGCCCCTACAAGGTAATGTGGAGCTGAGGGTAAAATGATGGGGGTGTCCGGGCCATCTGGAGCAAACAGAATAAAGCCATGTTGTAATGTAACTAGAGGGGAGGGGAAGCTCCTGCTCTGATATAGCCACAGTATCCCTCTGAGTCTTGTTTTTTAAAAGTCCCACATAATGACCCCCTTGACTTCTCTGACCCTGATTCGGAGACCACCAACTTGTCTCTCCCATCACAGGTATTGACCCCGAGCATCTCAACATAGGAACAGCCCCTCCCCTCCTCATCTGGCACCATGGGTAAGACTGCCCACATTTGCCTGGGGAAAGGATGTCATGACCAGCCTGGGGGTCAGGGACTGAGAGCCCATGTACTTGGACTTGAGAGGATTGACGTGGCCTGGCCTCTGACAATGTGGGCTTGGGTTGGAGCCTGTGACAAGTGGGAACAGAAGTTACTCACAGGAAATATTCAGGGTGAATGGGTCACTACGGTTGGCACTCACTGGGTTCCAGGTTGCACACTCATAGGGTCCTTTGTCATTCCTTGTAACATTGTGTATAGTAAGAGTCCTGTTGTCCAGGGACAGCTCCAGCCTGCCACTCTCTGGGAGGCTCTGACCATTTCTCAACCACTGGTATGTTGTGCTCTGAGTCTCAGGATTACAAGTTAATGCTACAGAGTTCTGGTCCTCCACGGGGTTGGAGTTGTTGCTGGTGATGGAGGGTTTAGGTAAGAATGCTGTCAGATAACAGAGAAAAAATTACCCTATTTGGGACCTTTGATTCCTGCAAAGGCATCTTTCAATCAGAGTTGATATTGCGTATCTCTCAGTCAATCTGTAGTCTGTAACATATGAAGCAGGTCTTCCTGTTAAGAGTGTAAGGCTTATGTGCCTTATTCTATCTCTTGGAAAAAGCATAGACTTTCTCGAATGTCAATTACGTAGCAGCATTTGGTCATGGAAAGTCACAGAACTGAGGTTCAGTGATCCCCCAGGGCCTCTCCTAGGCTCTTCGCTGACCAGCTGCTGCCTGACGGACCTCAGTGTCCTCACCTGGAACTTGTGCTTGCTCAGGCCCCTCCTGCTGGCCAGTTCTACGTGGCCCAGCCAGGTTATGTTTTCTCTGAAACACAACTGCTTGTTCAAAGATACCCTAGATGTGGGTAATGATGGGACTTCTAATTGTCCTTCAGCCTGAGGATATGGGCAGCCTGGCCTGGAGACTGGCTGTCATGAGCAGAAATTACACTCAGGGAGACCAGGAGCAAGTCCACTTGTTGATCCAGTAGTCAGGCTGTGGGGCCACAAGATGGGAGTGTTTGATGGTGACTGAGGAGAGGTCATGCCCCATAAAGGGCAGAGTGAGTCCAAGGAATGATCTAGAAAAGATTGAGGGAACAGGAAGGAGCTAGCTGGCTTTGGAAGCAGAAGCATGTTTTCTGCCCTTGGTCTTGAGTGTCTCTTCTCCCAAGGCTGAGGGCAGGTGAGGGCCATGTTTATCCTTCCAAAAATACATGCGGAGAGTTTAAAATACAGAGAGGTTAGTGGGAGAGCGTGAAGGGAGCATGAACTTGCTGAGGATCTGGTTCTCGTGGACCATATGTGTGTGTGGAGTGGATCTGGATATAAATTTGATTAAATTTCTTCATATGTGAAAATTATTAATAGCTCAAAGATCTATGACCAATTGCTGGAAGCTATATTTCTCTAGAGAACACTAGAAGATCTTAGGCCAAGCTCTGAAGTCCAGCAAGGATCACATTATGATCAAAGGATGATGTGCCTCTATGCTTTGGGGACTTAGACCTGGTCCCTTCGCTTCTGACTCCCTGGTTGGATCAGTGCAGAGAGTAAGTCAAGGAGAGACATGACTATCCTGCATGCCCTATCCCATGCGTTGGTATCATTAAGGGGAAGGACCCTGGTTGTGCACACAGTGGGAAACTTGTTCTCCTGGTGACTTGGGGACCCTGGCTGGTGATGGGACCCTTTCAGGGGCTGCTGCTTCTGTTGATTTCTTTATCTTTTCCTATTGCCTGGGGCGGGTGAGCCTGGCCACAGTGTTGGTGGAAGAGGACGGAACAGTCAGAGTTAGCAGAAGTAGCTGGGGGAGGGTTAAGAGGTGAAGGGAAATTGTAGAGCAGGGCAGGCCCAGCAGGAGCGTAGGAGGAGGAGAAGGGGCACGAAGGAGCAGACAGGGCCAGAAATGCCCATGGCAGTGAGCAGTGGGGGTTACCAGTGACCTCACAGACCTGACCATCTGAGAGCCCCCAGGTGACCCAGAAGCAGAACCAGCACAACCCCGAACCCTCACCCTGCCAAGCAGCACCAGAGTCGTCATGGGTCCTTGCTCCGGGGACAGCTTTAGGGGCAGGCGGCCAGAGGGAGGAAACAGGGGTCTCCGCTACTTCAAGGGCCAGAGTCCAGTCTCCAGAGAGACTGTGGATCATTCATTCACTCACTCACCATTCCCTCCTTCCTTCTTTTATCAAAGAGCAATTGAGAACTCATTACATGTTGGGTCTGTACTAGTTGCAGAGTGTGCAGTGGGGAGTGAGACAACAGAGTCCTTTCCTTTATGCTCCAGTGTGAGAGACACACAACACATCGATAAACAAATAGACATAAATATCACTCCTCGGAAGGAAGGTTGGGCAATCCTACTTCCGTAGTGATACTGCCTCAGAAACCCAAGGAGGGGTCGCTATGAGTCAGGGCTGACTCAACGGCACATAACAACAACAACAACAGAGGGAGCTTGTGGATTGGCTGTCTGGGAGTGGAGGCCTAGACATGCCTGGCGCTGAATGATTGTTGATGTGAGTTCTAATGTAAAACTGGATGAATTATTCATTTGCTCTGACATAGCATAGTGTCTAGGGCACTTGACTGCTAACCAGAAGGCTGGTGGTTCAAACTTACCCGTTACTCCTTGGAAGGAAGATTGAGCAATCTACTTTCATAGAGATACCGCCTCAGAAACCCAAGGAGGGGTCGCTATGAGCTGGGGCTGACTTGACGGCACAAAACAACAACAACAACAACTGACATTCTGACCCCTATAAAAATAACTCCCTTCAAACTGGGGATGTCTAAGAAGAAAGGATCTGAACCAGTGGCTGCTTGTAGGGTCCACACCCCTAAAAACGTCACCTGGAATGGAGGAAAGGCCAGTGCTCTGGCTGCAGGCAGACCTTGGTGTGACTCTGATCTACCACTCATGGTCCGTGTAACCCTGATTCAGTGACTTTTTCTCTCCATGTTTCAGTTTCTCCTCACTAAGATCAGAGAAAGGCTAAATGGCATCTGGCTTGTGAGGTTGTCTGAATTAGTGCTGAAATATTCACAATTACCTGGGTCTACAGGAGCTGCCTAAATAACCAAATAAATGCTATCTATCTATTTTTGTTTGCCTCAAAGAGAGGGCTCCCTCAGGTGGAAAAGGAGTAGCCTGTAGCCTCTTCTCCCATTTTCCTTCCTCCTGGGGATGCTGACCTTCCTGTGGGATCTTCTGAATTTCTTCAGGCTCTTGGCTAATGGCCTGGGGCCCTTGTCTGTCTGTGCGCTCCAGACTGAGTCTCAGGTGGAAAACAGCTCGGCCGTTACCCAGAATAGTTCTAGGGCTGCGCTCTGGCTGGTGTCCGGCTTCAGGAGCTCTGGGACTCAGTCAGCCAGTAAATTGTTAATTCCATTCAGCCCTGCCCAGGAGGCAAGATCTAATGCCTGCTACAGGCTCCTCAGGGTGACCTGGAGTCAGGAACCCTGGGACACGGTCTGAGGAAGGGATTTCCTGGGGCTGAGCTTCTCTATGAGAACCCCAGCAGCCCCTCAGGCCACAGCCTGACTGAATCCTCTAGGGCGTGTTCATTCAGAGGGGCCCAGGGGGGTGGACTGAGTGAGCTCCCCCTGCTGAGTATTCTCCATCAGACTCTCCTCTCCGCAGTGAACGTGTGGATTCGGGACGGAATTCTGATCGAAATGCTCAAAGCCCAAGAATGGAGTGCAGAGAAGGGGTGGTGTAGACACAGCAAAGGGTCCCATCATGTTAACCTTTATCTTGAAAGTAGAATGAACCCCACCCCACACCCAGATGTCAGAGAGGAATACTCACGGTATATGCGGAACTGTCCAGTTACTGTTTCAACCTCATAACTTTGCTTTACTATTTGTAGGGTGTAGATTCCCGTGTCGTTTTGGGTGATGTTCTGAATCATCAAGGATCCGTTGTTGTAGACAGTCTCTCGGCCGCTGTAGGCAGGGCCTGTGCTGGTTGTTTGATTTTGTATGCTATATGTTAAAATACGAAGGCTGGGATCTTTAGCATCACCCCCGTTGTACCAATTGTAAGCATGAAGATCCGGTGGCACATTGTGGACAAGTAGAAGAACATTGCTCCCTTCAGCCACGTTGGAGGGCACTGACTCAATAGCGGCTTGGGCTGAGATGGGCAGACTCCAGGAGAGTAAAAGTGAGACTAGGAGGGAAGAGAGAGAAGTCAATCAGCTTGCTGACGACTGTATTGGGAGGGAAGTTGGGGCCCTTGAGTCTGATCTGAGCAGGTTTCTCTCAGCCCTTGGGCATGGGGTGTGTGTGCGTCCCAAGGTCGGCGGCACTTCAGTGCCTTTGAACCTGTCATTTCCTCTTTTCAAATACTCTCCCCCAGCTGTCTGCCCGGCTGGCTCACCGCCCTCAGGCGCCGCTCACACTCAGCAGCAGCCTTGGGAGCTGCCTTCCCTGACACCTCATCACAGACCCTCTGTCTTCGCTTTCCCACCTTTCCCTATTCTGTGTCCTTATCAACACCTGACGTCACATCCAGATCGACTTGCTTGTCTGTCCCCCTCTCCCCTAGATGTGAGAGCTCTGTCAGGGCAGGGACTTGTCTTGTTCTGTGATGTACCCAGAGGGACTAGACAGGCCTGCAAGTACCTGGGGCGTGAATCAGGGAAAGGTTCCCAGGGCCCATCCAAGTCCTGGGGTTTATCTTCCCATTTCAGAGATTGGTAGGTAAAGGCAGTGTTTAGTGCATCTTGTTAAGGCTTTTCCTAGACGTCACATTGACATACATTTATTATTATTATTGTGTCATCAGTTTTTGAAATTCATTATTTAAAAATCAAACCAAACCTGTGGCTCTCGAGTCGATTCTGACTCAGAGACCCTATAGGACAGAGTAAAACTGCCTTCTGTGGTTTCCAAGGCTGTAATCTTTACAGAAACAGACGGCTACATCATTCTCCTGTGGAGAGGCT
>NW_006921686.1:7494371-7500456 GCF_000298275.1 Orycteropus afer afer | reverse complement strand
GATTTCTCCTGGCTGTACATCAGAATCACCCGTGGGACTTGATAAAGTAGCCAGGTGTCCAGGTGATGCCTTGGAGATGCTGCGTCAGCAGCTGCACAGGTGATGTCGATGGTGCCCAGCTGGGCTGAGAACCAGTGAGCTGCGAGGTGGGGCAGGCTTCTCACCCTCTGCTGTGCATGGAGATAGTCTGAGCGAAACAAAGCAAACCCACTGCCACTGAGTCGGTTCCAAGTCATAGCGACCCGAGAGAACACATTAGAGCTGCCCCATAGGGTTTCCCAGGCTGTCAATCTTTACTGAAGGAGACTGCCTCATCTTTCCCCATGGAGCAGCTGGTGGGTTTGAACCACCAACCTTTTGGTTAGCAACTGAATGTCTTAAGCACTGCACCACCAGAGCTTCTGAGATAGTCTGGAGATGCTGTTAAATGCAGAGTCTGACTCTGTGGACCTGTGGGTGCATCTGACAGGCTCTTAGGTGATGCTGGTCATATGGGCCAGTGGACCATGGTGTGAATAGCAAGGCTGTGGGGACCACTGTTTCCTGAGAGGACAGCCCACCCACAGCAGCACTGGCCTCTGCTGTTTCTGCTCTTGGGTCTGCCAGCACCAGATAGAGAGCCCCTGGGGTGCCCTAAGCCAGGGGTGATTTTCCTCTCTGACCAGAAACCCGGCTGCACCCAGGTCCTTCCTGTGTTCTCAACTGCATGAGGGAGATTGGATTTGCTTCCTGCCAGAGGGGCCCAGACATGGCTAAAGGGACCAAGCTGAGTGATGATGGATGAGGCCACCATGCTTCTGTCTCTGGTGTCACAGCCTGGCCTTTGTTTTAAGGACAGAGACATAGGATCTGGGTGTCCAGGATGGAGGTATAGTTTCAGGGCCATGAAGGGGGAGCTGTGGGCTCCATGTCCTCAGGGAAAGATTTTGGAGATCCTCTCTCTCTAGGGTCTGTCTGGCTAAGCTGTGGCTCAGAACCTGTTTGCATTATCCCTGACCATCTTGGGCAACCTCAGTCCTCTTCCCAGCTGGCTTTCCTGTGGCCACCCACCTTTCCCATGCGTGAGGCCAAAGGGAGAGAGGAGCTGAACAGGGACCCCCTACAGCACAGGGCCCCAGCAGGACAAAGCTGACACATAGGAGGGACACAGAAGAGTCTGTTGGAGCAAAGGATGGAAATCAGGTTCCATCTCTATTTCCTTAGTCCAAAGCCAGGCCCAAGGCGCAGAGGAAAAATTTGTTTCCTGTATTATGTCGCCGCCTAGAGGGCTCAAGGAGACCTGAGGCCAATGTCTGGTGCATCAGGAATGCTGACCAGGCTCCGGAAGGGTGTGTCTTGGCCCTGACCCTGGGCCGAGCGGGGCTGTGACCTCCAGGCTGTGTTAGCCCTGGGTTCTGTTCACCGTGTGTCCCGGGCTTGCCTGACTCCACCCCAGGGCACGGTGAGCCTGGGAGACGCTGTGAGGCGTTCGGAGGACCCCTGGTTGCAGTGTCTGCAGGACTGTCCTCCAGGTGGATGTGCTGCCCATGAGGAGCTCTCTGTCCCCCAGTGTTAACAGGAAGGGGCTCGGCTACCACTGTCAGCCACTCAGAGGGGGCTCAGTGCCGGAGATCCTGGATAGAGCGGGAGAACAATGTGGAACAAAACTCAAAATCATAAAAAACAAAACAAAACAAACAAACAAAAAACAGGATTGCTGGTCTCATACAGCCTGTGAGACCGCTGAGACTATGGCCCCTACTTACCCTTCAGGTCTGGAACCGAACTCACTCCTGTAGCTTTCAGCCACATAAGAGACAGGCATATGGGGTGAACATTTACACCAGGCTCCTTGGAGCAATCAGTCGATCAGTTGATCAGTCGATCAGTCCTGGGAGAAAAGAAAGGCAGTGTTTGCACAGGGAGACAGCTCAGGGGGCAGGAGTGCATGGGAGGGAAGGACACAGGGAAGAGGTAACTACAGGGAGGAAGTGGGAAGAGAGCTGCTACATTGTGGGGAATTGCAGTCAATGTCATGAGACACAATGTGTATGAACTGCTGTATGGAAAATGAATCTGCTCTGTAAACTTTCACCTAAATCACAATAAAAATTAAAAAAAAAAAAAAAGGAAGGGCTACTGAGGGGTCTGAGGCTGTGGGACTGGGCGCTGGCCTGGGAGGCTGGTCCCCCAATGGCTGTGTTTCCCTCCATCACCACACTGGGGTGTTGCATTAAGGCAGTGTTGGATTACCCAATAAGCAAGGTAAGCACTGACTTACTTGTGCTTACTTACTAATCTGTAGTGAACAATTTTACATTTTTTCCTCATATCAGAATACTACTTTTAGGTATGGCTGGCATCTATCTCTTTTCCAACTGTATAAAACCCTCCTACAGAATCAAAGCCTATTTTCAAAATTTCATCCCTGACACGGATTGAGTACCTGGTAAGCAAGGTGAGCACTGGTTTATTGTGCTTACTTCTTAATCTGTAGTCAATAGTTTCACATTTTTTTAACCACATTGGAGATGTAAGTAAGCACAAGTAAGTCCATGCTTACCTTGATTATTGGGTACTCTGCCCCTGCACTAAGGTCATCTGTGTCCCTCCCTGTCATCCGTGCTAGTCCTCCCCACAGGACAGGCCTTGCAGCAGCTCCCAAATGGGACTCAGGGATCCCGTGAGGTGCCTGTTAGGGGAGGGGGGCCTCTCTGAGACCAAAGCAGAGGCAGACCCCATGCTGTCCCGTCCCCCTCATCCCCAGGACCCTTGGGGCTGGTGAGACAGTTCAGGGGACCAGAGCCAGGTATCTCCACAGGCCAGGGACCTTTGGTGGTTCAGAGCCGCACCCTGACTGTTTTTTGGTCAGACTGGGGCTGGGTAGCTCTCTCTGGGATCTTGTTTCTAGAGTTTTGTGCCAGATCTGTGAGAAGACAAAGGACAGAGGCGCCCAGCCCAGGCCTTCCTGGGGGAATGTGAGGTCCCTCAAGTTAGAGATTGGGGTGGGTGTGTCAGTTATCTGGCAGCTTCTCAGATCTGACTCCTCTTGCCCCTGTCCTCCCTCCTGACATTATGAGGGGTGCAGGCCCCAAGTTTCTGGGGCAGCAGTGGGCACTGGCTAGCTTCCTCTCTTGTGGATGCCAGTACCCCTGTGTGTACATGGAAGGTTCTCTGACCGTCAGAAGTCGGCACCTGAGTGATGTGTTTCTCCTCATTATATGAGGGCTTGTCGAGCATCTGTTATGTGTCGGGCCCTGGGATGGACACTGGATTTCCAGAGCGCACTAGACAGATGTGTTTGGAACTAGTGAGGTAATTATGGCGAGACAGGCGATGAGGGGCAGGTGTCTGCAGTGCCTGAGCTGCTCTGGGGATCAGAGAGCTCCCCTGGGAAGTGATAGTTTGGCTGGGAGCCTGAGTGGTCCCTATCGAGGCAGGGGGTGTGGAGAGGAGGAGGCTGGTGCAGCGAGAATGGCCCCAGGGTGGGCGGAACCTATTTGGATGCAGGAGCTGAGAGAGTCGAGTGTGGGGGGAGCTTGAGGGTAAGGAGCACTGTGGACTGAGGTGACACTGTTGAGGCTCAGACCATGCTGAGCTGTGGGCGATGATGAGGGGTGAACAGCCCTCTTTGAGGGTGGGGTGTGCGGGGCTCCAGGCGGCAGTGTACCTTTGCTGCCCTCTGGTGGACAATTAGAAAAAATGTAGAAGGAACAGTTTCTGTACCAAGTTGTTTTTCTTTTTAAATTGATGTGAAATTCACGTAACTTAAAATTAACCATTTAAAATAATTCAAGAAGTTTTTAGAACTAACAAATCTGTCCTGGAAGAAGTGCATCCGGGATGCTCCTTGGAAGCGAGGATGGCCAGACTTGGTCTCACCTACTTAGGTCATGTTGTCAGAAGGGACCATTCCCTGGAGAAGGATGTCGTGCTTGGTAGGGTGGAGGGCTGACAAAAGAGGGGAAGGCCCTCAATGAGATGGACTGACACAGTGCCTGCGACGATGGGCTCAAGTATAGCAAGGATGGATCGTGGAGCTGGCGCGGGACCCGGCGGTGCTCGTTCTGCTGTGCATAGGGTCGCTAGAGTCAGAGATGACTCGATAGCACCTAACAACAACAAGTAAAGTTTTTATTCAACATCATCTTCTAATCAGTCTGGTCTCTCCTCTCCTCCCAGTGTCCTCTGAATGGTGCATTCCTGGAGGGCAGGAACCACCCCTTGTCAATCACAGGTCAGCATACAGTAGGTGCTCACTCAGCAAGTGTCAGGCAGAAGGAACTTCACTCTGTCCCTGCTTGATGTGAGAGCCCCAGTGAGGTGCACAGGGACCCACAACAGCTCCTCTCACAGGAGACTCAGGGGTGGAGGAGGTTGGAGGGAGCCCTGGGCTCTGGGCCCAGAGGACCTTGGGGGCCTCCTGGTCTTTTAGATGCTTTAAGCTGTTCTGTTTAAAGTCACACAAGAAAGCACGTTTGTTTTTAAAGTCCAGAATTATAAACATGTATAAAGTACGATGTGCCAGGTCCTGCTGCAGTTCCATTTCTGGAACATAACTAACTGCTTCTGACAGGAGCCTTGGTGGCGCAGTGCCTAAGGCATTTGATTGCTAACCAGAAGGTTGGTGGTTCAAACCCACCAGCTACTCTGTGGGAAGAAGATGAGGCATTCTACTTCCATAAAGATTTACTGCCTCAGGAACCCAGTGGGCGTCACTATGATGAGTTGGAAATGACTCAGTGGTAGTGGGTTTTGTTTTGTTTTGGATTTAACTGCTTCTGACAGTTGTGGGAGCTGTGGTGGTGTAGTGCCTAAAGTATTTGACTGCTAACCAGAAGGCTGGCAGTTCAAACCCACCAGCCACTCCTCAGAAGGAAGGTTGGGCAGTCTACTTCCATAGTGATACTGCCTTGGAAACCCAAGGAGGGGTTGCTATGAGTCAGATCTGACTCAACAGCAGTGAGTTTTGTTTTGTTTTTTTGACAGTTGGTATGAATCTTTCAATAATGTTTTCATTATTTGTTTACAGCCAACATATTACTGAATCATATTGCTTTTTTTTTCTCCAAATTTTTATTATGGTCTGGGTGAAGGTTTACAGAGCAAATTCATTTTCCATACAACAGTTCACATACACTTTGTCTCATGACATTGACTGCAGTTTCTCACAGTGTAACAGCTCTCTTCACACTTCCTCCCCATAGTTACCTCTTCCCTGTGTCCTTCCCTCCCATGCGCTCCTGCTCCCCCCAGCTGTCTCCCTGCGTACACAGCCCTGCTATTCTACCATGTGAATCATACTGCTTTTTTCTTAACATTCTCTTAGAGCAAAGTGTGTGTGGTGGGGATGTGTCATGTCAGTTCATATCAATTTGTTCCAACAGTGTGTTTTTAGCAGGTCTCCATTATTTCACTCAGAGGGCAGTCCTGACCCTCTGCAGAGGTCATATGTCTGTCTACATGCTATAACAATGACAATAGAAGAAATGAAAAATGAAACAAAAAAATTACCTAGAATCAAATGAAGGTGAAAACACAACATACCAAAATCTTTGGGATATAGCAAAAGCAGTGATCAGAAGGCAATTTTTAGCAATAAATGCACATATCAAAAGAGAAGAGCCCAAATCAACGCCTTAGTTCAACATCTCCAACAATTAAAAGAAAAATAATAATAAAAAAGAGCAGCAAAAAGGAGCCTATAATCACCAGAAGAAAATAAATAATAAAGACTTGAGCAGAAATAAATGAAACAGAACAATAGAAAGAAGTAAGAAGCCTGTAAATTAGTTCTTTGATTAGATTAATGAAATCAACAAACCACTGGCAAATCTGAAAATGGGAAAGAAGGAGAAGATGTAAATTATATGAGTAAGAAATTAAGTGGTTTCATAACAGAAGCAACTGAAATAAAAAGGATTGTAACAGAATACTATGAAGAACTGCACTTCAACAAATTTGAAAACCTAAAAGAAATGGACGAATTTCTGGAAACACACTACCCATCTAAACTAACACAAATGGAAGTAGAAAACTTGAACGGGCTCATAACAAAAGAAGATATTGAACAAGTCAGAAAGAAAACTACCACCAACAACAAAAG
>NW_006921686.1:7463469-7473605 GCF_000298275.1 Orycteropus afer afer | reverse complement strand
CTTGTAACCTCCTGAGAACATTTTCCAGCTTCTTCCTGGATCTGGGACCCACACAGGTCTTGTCTGTGCTGAGCCTGGCTTTACTCAGGGAGGTCCTTGCTTTCATGCCCGCCCTCTGCTCAATACCCCTGCTCCCATCTTCACTGCTGTTTCCTGATATTAAAGCACAGCCAGTGTGGGTTGGTGAGGTTCTCGAAGCAGGGTATTTATGGAAAATAACACCTATTGACATTAGTGTTAAATTGCTGAGTGATCTGTCACACCTGTCATTGGAAAGGGCAATGGTGAATAGAAACTACTCATTGTCATCCCCCCTCGAGTGGTGCCCAGGACACTTGCCATATCTACTATACCTTAGACACACCTCTGGGCTCCGGTTGCCCTTTGGCATTTGAGACAAGAACATTCATGTCTCACACTCACCTCATAGATGGGAACACCAGCCCTGGGGCCATGCAAGGAGGTCTGGGGAGGAGAGAAAGAGGACAACAGGGTCAGTTATGGAAAGAGTTGTTAGGGCAGAGGTCCACTGGAGAAGGTGCTGGGTCCCAGTCTGGAGGGTTATTGTCCTTGACAGCCCAGAGTTCATCCTTCTGGGTCTTCAGGTCACTTCTCATCAGAGTGAAACTTCTGAGCATCAGTCTCCCAGCCTGTCACAATACTCCACCCTCCCTGCTGCAGCTCAATCCCTCACCCTTGTTAACATGGACCACTGACTGCTGCTCCCAGGGCATGCTCTATGATCCTTCTTGGACTCCAGGTCCTCTCTTAAGACAACTGAGTGGACACAGAGTGGGCTCAGGACAGGGTGTGGGGTAGTCCCTATCCTTAGCTCCTGGATAGTGTGTTGTCTAACTCTGTCCTAGCTTTTCTGGAAGGAGTCATGGGTCTGTGCTGTGTGAGCGGTTGGTCAGAACCCCTGCCCAGAGCCTACACATCTGGGACCCCTGGTGAAAGGGTGGGGGAGGGATGGGCTTACCAGGGCATCAGAGCTGGCAGATTGACCTTGACCTGGGGAGCAGAGACAAGGATTCACACTCAGGAGTGTAAAGGAGCTTGAGATCCCTTGGAGGAGGAGGAGCCATGGGTCCTCAGCCCCTAGAGGCCCAGGGAAGAGGGAGCATCTCCTGGAGAGAGAACTTTGAGCCATTTTAGGGGACAAAAGGGAGCAAGTGAGGCCAAGGAGTGGCCCTGGGCCCTGATTCCACAAGTTAGGGCTGACATGGCCACTCCGAAGCCCTCTGTCCTGATGGTTCTGAGCTTCTTTCTCTGAAGCCACAAGCAAAGGTCAGAGGCCCCAGGGGGTAGTGGACAAGAACGGACACTGTGGAGACGTCTCAGGGCACCTAGCTCGTCAAGCTGAATGTGCACTCACCGGGGGTAGATGCTAGGGGCCACTGATGTCCAAGGTCACTCTGGTCACTGGCCCTAGGAAAGGTTAGGTTATTTGTGAGGGTGCAGGGAGAGTCACAGTGTTTGGAGTCAGAACAGAGGTCAAAGAGGAGGACCCCATTTCTAGCAGGAGGTGGAGACCACCTGTCACCATCACTGTGGTTGTAGGAGGGGAAACCCCAAAGTGGGAAGCTGAAGAGGGGCTGTAAGAAGGCATATCTACCCTGCACCCAGAGGAAAAGGATCCTCAAGCAGATGGCAGCCCAGGAGAAAGCTGATCCAGAAGAGACCCAGAATCTAAGAAAGACATTTCTATGGACTTGGTTGGGCAGATTTGAACAAACACTAACTACCTCCTAGTCACCATTGTTGGTTTGTTGTGAATGAACTAGAACTACGCTGAGGTATGGGGCCAAAATTGCCCCTAATTTGTAGATGAAGAGACTGTGAGGACACAGTCTGAGGTCCACGCACAGTAAGAGAGGAGCCCTGATGGAAGGAAAGTGGGAGTTCTTGGGAAAGTGGGGGAGGCATGGAGAGCCAGGCCCAGGACCCAAGGATGGGAACTCCTCCCTTTTGGCCTGGGGTCAGCCCAGGGGCAGGAAGTGAGGTGGGGGAATGTGCCATCGTACCTTCTAGTCCTGGTGAGGAACAGGGCATATCCAAGGGTGACCACCAGAAGCACCCCAAGCAGGACCGCAGTCACGATGCCAGCGATGGTCCCAACACAGAAGGTCCAGTCTCCTTTAGATTCATTATCAGCAACGGACAGAGGTGGGGAGAAGACAGATTCATACAGTATGGCTGTGGAGTTCGCCCCATTGTGATTCAGCCTGCACTGTATCCCTATGAGCAGGTGGCTCTGGCATTTTTCCCAGGTGAAGATGACCTTGGGTGAGAGACCTTCTTTTTGCCAATGCTTATCTTCATCGGTTGTCAATAACAGTGGACCCTCTCCCTGCAGAGACTTTGAGGTCCAGAGCCCTGAACTACACTGCACTTGAAGGAGATACCACCCAGGAGGTCTGAGATTGGGTAGGGTCTGTGGGTCATGTGGGAGCTTCTCCAAGACTGTCCTTTCCCTCAGCAGTTGTTCCTTGACCCAGGTTCTCAGCTCTTGGGCTTTCTAACTCCTCTCCCCAACTATAAGCAGGGATTCCACAGGCACACTACATTACGTAAAATATATTTCATTTGTTTATTATTATCACTTGAATATCCCCTTGTCTATTGGTGCTCATGGTGCTCATGGTGGTGCCATGAGCAGAAATAACACCTGGGGAGACCAGGAGCAAGCATGGTGACCAGTTCAGTGATCAGACTGAGGGTTCACAAGTTGGGGGTCAGTTCCTCTGACTGACAAAAGCCCATGACACCATAAAAGGTAGAGCAGAATCCAACCAATGATCTTGAAAAGTGTGAGGGAATACCAGGGGCTGGCTGGCTTTGGAAGCAGCACCATATTTTCTACTCTTGGTCTTTACTGTCCCTTTTCCCATGGCAGAGGGCAGGTGAGGACCATGTGTATTGTTCCTGAAATACACATGGGCAGTTTTAAGTGCAGAAGGAGTAATTGTTGGAAAGTGAAGGGAGCATGAACTTGGTGAAAATCTGGTCCTTCTGGACCAGTTATGTTTAGCATATCTGTGATATAAATTTGGGGAGATGTTAAATTTCTTCCATATGTAAAAATTGTTATTAATGTACCAAATATATAAGATCCATTGCTGAAAGAATTGTTTCTCTAGAGAACACCTTGTCAGATATGTTGTTACAAAATATTTTTTCCCAATCTGTAGGTTCTCTTTTGACTCTTTTGGAGAAGTTCTTTGGAAGCACATAAACATTTAATTTTTAGAAGGTCCCAATCATCTGGCTTCTCTTCTGCTGTTGGTGCATTTTGAATTATGCTTGGTAGTCTATTTATACCAAATATTAGGGCCCTTAAGTTTGACCCTAAATTTTCCTTGAGAAACTGTATAGTTCTAGGTTTCACATTTAAGTCTTTGATTCATCTGGAGTTCATTTTTGTGTATGGTGTGAGGTACAGATCTTGTTTCATTTTTCTGCAAATGGATCTCCAGTTTTGCCAACACCATTTATTAAACAAACATTCTCTCCCCCATTTAATGGATTTTGGGCCTTATCTAAATGCAAACACCATGAATGGAATAAAAAAGGGGGTGTACACACAGCAAAAAGGTCCTGACCTGTCAAGCCTTATCTTTAAAATAAAATTAACCTCTCCCCACACCCAGATGTCAGAGAGGAATACTCACGGTATACATTGATCCCTCCAGTTATTTTTTCAACCTGAAAACCTTGCTTTATTATTTGTAAGGTGTAGATTCCTGTGTCGTTTTGGGTGACCTTCTGAATCATCAAGGATCCATTGTTGTAGACAGTCTCTCGGCCGCTGTAGGCAGGGCCTGTGCTGGTTGTTTGACCTTGTATGCTATACGTTAAAATACGAAGGCTGGGATCTTTAGCATCACCCCCTTTGTACCAATTGTAACCAATATGATCCTGTGGCACATTGTGGACAAGTAGAAGAACATGGCTCCCTTCAGCCACATTGAGGGGCACTGACTCAATAGCAGCTTGGGCTGAGATGGGCAGACTCCAGGAGAGTAAAAGTGAGACTAGGAGGGAAGAGAGAGAAGTCAATCAGCTTGCTGACGACTGTATTGGGAGGGAAGTTGGGGCCCTTGAGTCTGATCTGAGCAGGTCTCTCTCAGCCCTTGGGCATGGGGTGTGTGTGCTTCCCAAGGTCGGCGGCACTTTAGTGCCTTTGAACCTGTCATTTCCTCTTTTCAAATACTCTCCCTCAGGTGTCTGCCTGGCTGGCTCACTCACTCACTGCCCTCAGGTGCCTGCTCACACTCAGCATCCTTGGAAGCTGCCTTCCCTGATACCTTGTATGGTCAGTAACTACAGCCTCCCAAAATGGCTCTCAGATTCCATCTTGTCTAGCCACGCTCGTAAGAACTACAAGCCATTTCTCTTCTCCCTCACTGTCATGTATCCCCCTGGTTACCCCTGTCAGGTATTAACCACCTTTGCTGTAATGTATTAACTCATCCTTAGACTGTTGTTGTTGTTGTTATGTGCCGTTGAGTCAGACCCAACTCATAGTGACCCCTCCTTGGGTTTCCAAGGCAGTATCACTACAGAAGTAGATTGCCCAATCTTTCTTCCAAGGAGTGGCTGGTGGGTTTGAACCACCAGTGTTCTGGTTAGCAGTCAAGTGCCTTAGGCACTATGCTACCAGAGCTCCTATCCTTAGAATAATATTAAGCAATAAAGCTTGCTAACTGGCAGTGTCTTATCAGAGCACACACAGGTGGTGATCCGGGGCCCCCTCCCAATTGTGACCCAGTGCCACCCAGTCTGAAGTCAGTCATGTGGCCCTCTATTCCCAGTCACATAGCCCTATCCCCAAATCCTCACACTCAGGTATACATATCTCTGCAAAGTGAGAGGGGGTTGGCAGTCATCTTGGATCCACTCCAGCCTGCCACCACTGGATGCTAAATTGCTAGCAATGTTTGTGAGCCTACTTTCTTTTATCTTTTAAATCCTTTCTCTCCTGATTCTCTTTGTTTCTGTTCTGAATAAACATTCATGTCTCTGCCTGCACCTCTGGGGAAGTTTTTCAGACTGTTGTTACCTACTCAGGGGGAAGTTTTAACCTCCTTAGAATATTCCCATAACACACCTCATGGACAGACCCTCTGTCTTCACTTTCCCACCTTTCCCTGTTCTGTGTCTTCCATGGTGGTTATCAACACACCTGATGTCTTACCTAGATCTATTTGCTTGTCTGTCCCGCTCTCCCCTGGATGTGAGCTGTGTAAGGGCAGGGAAATGTCCTGTTCTGTGATGTACCCACAGTGACTAGACAGGCCTGCAAATACCTCAGGGATGAATCAGGGAGGGTTTGCAGGACCTATCCAAGATTTGGTGTTTATCTTCCATTTCTGAGATTGGTACGTAAGAGCAGTGTTTAATGCATCTTGTTAAGGCTTTTCTTAAATGTTACATTGACATAATTTTTATTACTTTCATAAGTAAGTTTTCAAAATTGATTGTTTAGGGATTATTTGGGAAAACATGCAGCAATTGAGGTTTTACTGCCCCTGACAATTCCAGTTCAGTGACATTTCCTGTTGCTCGGCCCTCCTTCCCCTTCTGTGTTTTCTCCACTGGAGTTGCACAGAGAGCTTTCTGTCACCTCTCAGACCCTTACCCTTCCCAGTAGACTCGAGCTGGTGTGTGTTCTCTTACCCTCTCCCATACCAGGGAATTGTCCCCTCTCACCTGTGAGCAGGGCCCCCTGCCAAGCAATATGGCCTCTTCTGGAAGGAGATAATGGAGACTTCATGGGTTGGTCTGTGCTGCTTGCTCTGTGCTTCCCTTGCTAGGGAAGAACTCCGGCTCCACAATCGCTCACAAATGCTGCTGCCCTAGACATGTCAGCTCTGCTGTCCTTCTTCCCTCTGCTCTGAGCCTCCTTCTAGGGTGGGAGCTTCCCCAGGTCATGCGGGTTGGGGACAGGTCTCCCTTAGAACTCCTCTCTCCTCCCCTCCCCTCCCTTTTAATTCTTTCCTCTAAGTTCCTCTTTCCCTTTCCTTCCTGTCTCCATTTAAGTGCTCTGTGTATTGCTGCTGCCTCTGTCTTCACAGGCTCAATCCTCCCCCCAACCCCACCACACCCCAGTTGTTGGGTGAGCACAACAGTTGGGGCCTCAGCCTCCTGGGCTGGGCGTTTCCCTGAGGTCTGGGTCAGGGTGCACTGTCAGCCCTCCCCTGCAGTTCTCTTTCAACTCCATTTTTGGTGTTTCCCCTCAGAGCAAGAGCTCAGGGGCTCTCTCAGGAACTCTGGTCACAGGGGATTTCTCCTGGCTGTACATCAGAATCACCCGTGGGACTTGATAAAGTAGCCAGGTGTCCAGGTGATGCCTCGGCGATGCTGCTTCAGCAGCTGCACAGGTGATGTCGATGGTGCCCAGCTGGGCTGAGGACCAGTGAGCTACGAGGTGGGCAGGCTTCTCACCCTCTGCTGTGCACGGAGATAGTCTGAGCGAAACAAAGCAAACCCACTGCCACTGAGTCGGTTCCAACTCACTGTGCCTCCACAGGACAGAGTAGAACTTCCTCATAGAGTTTCCAAGATACTTTACAGAAGCAGACTGCCTCATCTTTCTCCCACAGAGAAGCTGGTGGGTTTGAACCACTGACTTTTTGGTTAGCAATCAAAGGCCTTAACCACTGTGCCAGCAGAGCTTCTGAGATAGTCTAAAGATGCTGTTAAATGCAGATTCTGACTCTGTGGGTGTGAGGTGGACCTGTGAGTGCATCTGAAAGGCTCTTAGGCAATTGCAAAAAGCACATGGGGGTGGCATCTTCTGACTTCCTCTAACTTCACAAGGGGAGAGAGAATCACTGTCAGCTGCCCAAAGCTGATTCCTATGAGGCCAGACATACTGCCACCCTCCAACCTTTTTACCAGTTCTGACACGAACAGTCCCTCCCATGACACTCTTTACTTCTCTTCTGGGTTCGATAATTTGCTGCAATGGCCACACAGAACTAACAGGCAATATGTACGGTTATGGGTCTATTAGAGAATTAACAGGCTACAATTCAGGTTCAGGACCACACTCAGGATACAATTCTTTGATCAGGACAGTCTCCCCTCTGCTATGCTCTCAGGCATACTTCTCTGGCCCTTGACTTCCTTGACCTGGCCTCTGATCTGCTCAGGCAAGTGTTACAAAGCTCTTTCAGCTCTACTGATAGGTACATCTAAGTACATCCCACTCCACCAGCAAACCTCCTGCCCAAAGGCACTCAGCTTTTTCACTCTGTGGGCTGGCAAGCCCACCACTGTGTCTCGTGCCTCTTGGTTCCTCAATGGGTCATCTCAGCCAGTTGTCTCTGCCATCTGTCTCCCAAGGAGGTCTAGCACAGGGATCTCAGGTCCAAGGATGTGCCCCACTCCACCTCTAGCTCTTCCCTCTTGATGCCAGTGAGATTCTCCTTCTGCCTCTAGGAGGGCTTCTTAGAAGCCTTGCAGAATGACAAAACTGACCAATCCCCACATTAGGGTCCCATACACCTTATTTGCATAACTAAGCCCACAACTGTGTCTTGTACCTTATTTAAATTACTCACAGTCTACCCAGTCCCCTTGGTGGGCCACAAGTACCTTACATTGGCATAGTTACACCCAGTCATCTGGCGGAAGACACAAAGAACATGGCTAGGAGAGCCATAACAAGTAATTCAGTGCACCACAGCAATGCTGATTGTACTGGCCTGTGGACCACACTTTGAATAGCAAGGCTGTCGGGATGCTGTTTGTTCCCTGATAGGACAATCCTCCCACAGCAGCTCTGGCCTCTGTTGTCGCTGGTCTTGGGTCTGTCAGCAACAGAGAGCCCCTGGGATCCCTTAACCCAGGGATGCTTTTCCTCTGTGACTAGAAACTCAGCTAGGCACCCAAGTCCTTCCTGTGTTCTCAGCTGCACTAGGGAGACTTGATTTGCTTCCTGACAGAGAGTCATAGAGATGGCTAAAAGGGTCAAGCTGAGTGGTTATGAGTGAGAGGACCAAGCTTCTATCTCTGGTGTCACCAGCCTGGCCTCTGTTTCAGGAACAGAGATATAGGATCTGGGTGTCCAGGAGGGAGGTATAGTTTCTGGGACATGAAGGGGGAGCTGTGGGCTCCATGTCCTCAGGGAAAGGTTTTTGGGAGATCCTCTGTCTCTAGGGTCTGTTTGGCTAAGCTGTGGCTCAGAATCTGTCCACGTTATCCCCTACCATCTTGGGCAGCCTCGGCCCTCTTCCCAGTTACTTTCCTGTGGCCGTTGGCTTTCTCCATGGGTGAAGCCAAGCAGGGCAGGAGGTGCTGCACAGGGACCCAGCATCCCTGAAAGGAAGGGCAAGACAGAGCTGACACACAGGAGGGACACAGAAGGGTCTGGAGGGACACAGAAGTGTCTGTTGGAACAAAGGATGGAAATCAGGCCCCATCTCCATTTCCTTAGTGCAAAGCCAGGTTCAAGTCTCAGGGGAAATATTTTGTTTCCTGTGTTTCTTTGTCACCTAGAGGGCTCAAGGAGACCTGCAGCCAAAGTTAGGTGTTGCATCAAGGATGCTGACCAGGCTTCAAAGGGTATGTCCTGGCCCTGACCCTGGACAGAGCTGGGCTGAGGGTTAGGCCTGGGTTCTGTTCACTATGTGCCCCAGGCTTCCCTGACTCAAGTGCATGGTGAGCCAGGAGAGAATGTGAGCTGTCCAGAGGACCACTGGTTCCAGTGTCTGGAGGACTGCCCTCCATTGGATGTGCTCTATCCCCCAGGTTTGAAAGGAAGGGCCTGGTAAGTGTCTGAGGCTGTGAGAGTGGGCACTGGGCTGGGAGGCTGGTTCCCCAATGCCTGTATTTTCCTCCATCACTGCACCGGGGCATTGCATCAAGGTCTTCTGTGTCTCCATCTGCCTTCCACTCTCGTCCTCCCCACAGGAGTTAGGCACTGGAGCAGCTCCTACCTGGGACTCCGTAATGCAGTGAGGTCCCTGTCAGGGGAGGAGAGCCCCCGTGAACCCTTAATTCCTTTGATATGGAAGCAAAGGCAGATGCCATACTAGCCTGTCCCCATTCTGCAAGGTGAGTCCCCTCATTCCCAGGAATCCTTGAGGTTGGTGAGATGGTACATCCACAGACTAGGGATTCTTGGTGCCTTGGAATCACACCCTGACTGTTTTGTGGTTCAGGCTGTGGCTGGTGGTAACTATCTTTGGGATCTTGGGTCTAGAGTTTTGTGCAAGTCAGGTCCCTCTGTGAGAAGAGGTAGGACAGAAACCCCAGCCTAGGACCTCCTGGGGGACATGAGCTCACTCACAAGGTAGAGATGGAGGTGGGTGGGTCTAGTCCAGTCTGACTTCTCACTGTTAGGAGACCCCTGTCGTCCCTTCTAACACTATGAAGGGTGAAGGCCCCATCTCCCTGGGCCAGCACCAGGCACTTCCCAGCTTCCTCTAGTGTAGTTGCTCCTGTATCTACACGGAACGTGCTTTGACCATCAGCATGCGAGGTGGTGTGTGGTGTAGTTTTTCCTTCCCCTTAGAGCCCAATGCACTGCCATTGAGTTGATTCTGACTCATAGTGCCTCTATAGGACAGAGTAGAACTGTACCATAGGATTTCCAAAGCTGTAAATCTTTAAGGAAGCCAACTGCCTCATCTTTCTCTCAGGGAGTGCCTGATGGGTTCGAGCTGCCCACATTAAAGCAGTTCAATGCTTTAACCACAATCCCAAAAGAGTTCCTTTCTCCTCCTTATAGAAGTATTTATTGCGTATGTGTTATGTGTTAGGTTCTGGGTTAGGCAATGGAATCCCACAGTGTACAAGAACGATGTATTTGCAACTATAGACATAATTATAATGGAGAGACAGGCTATGAAAGGACAAGTGTCTGATGTATCTGAGCTGGTTTGGAGATGAGTGAGCTGCCCTGGGAAGAGAATTTTTGGCTGAGCCCCGAGCATGAGTGGACGCTATTGAGTGAAGGCAGAGGGTGAGGAGGGGGAGGAGCCTTGTGGAAGGGGAATGGCCTTAAGGGGGCAGAATCTGGATGGAGCTCACAGAGTCCAGTGTTGGGGGAGCTCGAGAGTGAGGAGGACTGTGGACTGACATGACGCTGGTGAGGCTGCCGGGCTGTGGCTATGCTGAGGAGGATC
>NW_006921686.1:7450906-7462964 GCF_000298275.1 Orycteropus afer afer | reverse complement strand
TACTGGGCAAATGGTGTGCTGAGGAGAGGCCACCATGCCCATGGGAAGGGCCAGGAAAGACTTAGGAGAGCAGATGGCTGATGAGTTTGATTATTAAGGAAGGAGTATTGGTAGTTTTGGACTCCTAGGAATTGTTACAGAGAGCATCTCAGGAAAAAACACAGGAGCTGGGAACTGCCTTAATGGGCCAAGAACTGAACTTTGGTGAAAAGAGTTAGAAATGGATATAGGAAGGAAAAATCAGCTGGGCTTGCCCTTGGGGACTTGAATGTTGAGGTTGTTATGTGTGTCTTTCTTTGATTTAGATATGGGGGTAGGATTCTGGGATGGTACCTGGATAGGGTGAATTCCCAAGCAACTTCTATTCCCATATTACCTCTTATTACCTATTACTTATTACTTATTACCCATATTACCTATTGCAGAGAGTCAGTATAGACTTGAGGGCTGTGGTTTGAGTGGAAGAGGGTGATGTTCTAAGGCAGTCTGCTATGCTCATTGGCCCCAGGGAGGGAGGATAGAGATGGAGATATTGCTGCCATGGAAGTCTCAGGTCTGTGGAGCCAGGAGGTATCACACCCATGAATCTTGTCAGATATGTGCATTTGACAAGGGTTTCAGGGCTGGAGTGTTTGTCATTGTTCTGAATTTAAATGAAGTGAACCCAGGTGTCCAGGGACTCAGACCATAGGCTCCTGATGAGCAGAATTCTGGAGATGTGAGAGAGCAAGTCTATGTGTTGAGAATAAAAAGGACATTATATGATTGACTTTCAGCCCACTTTCCATAAAAGCCATAGGGTGTTTAGTAGAGAATGGTCATATATGGGTTATAGAAGAATCCTGCTGAAGTCTAGAGTGGAGTGTGTGCCACGGAGACCATAGTTGGTCTGGAAATCTGAAAGTAGATTCCTTCCAGAAATGGGACCAGAGACAATGAGTCCTAAATCCTAAAACTGCAATGTGTCTATGGGAAGGAGGAGCTGAGATCAAGAAGGCTTAGAGGAGAAGGGCTTAGGTCTGGGGGCAAGACCCACATGCAGTAAAGCACAAGAGGACTAGAGGTGCCCCAGGTGTGGTTGTATGGTGATATACCATAGGGCAGGAGCAGGGGTAACAGATCTAAAAGGTCAGAGGAGACAGAAATTAGGATCTGGGTCTCAGGAGAGAAGTGGAGATGAAGACACTGATTTGAGAACCACTGACCTATGGATGATAGAGTATGGGGAATTGTGAGGTTTTTGAGGGCTTAGAAGAAAGGTTTTGTTTTTGAGGCCTTAGAAGAAAGGTTTTTTTTTTTTTTTTTTTTTACTGGGGGAGCTGTTTCATGATTAGGGATTTGTTTTTCTTCCCTGTGTATTGAGCAGACTGGACGTTAATGAGACCAACTTCTGGCATGACAGTGTGAGGAGTTTTTCATACCTACTCCCCAGATAAACTGCTGAAACTTAAAATAAAAAGAAAAGAAACAACACTTAAGAACAGTAGGTAAATACAAACTAAAGGAAGAGACTTTAGTCAACTCATATGAAGAAATCCAGTCTTTGTAAAAATAACTTCAAAAAGTTGCTAAACCATTGGATTACTACAAACAAACAAACAAAAAAAACAAACTCACTGCTTTTGAGTCGGATTCAATTCATAGCGACCCCTCCTTGGATTTCTGAGGTGGTTATCACCACGGAAGTAGATTGCTCAACCTTCCTTCCGAGGAGTGGCTCATAGGTTTGAACTGCAGCCTTCTGGTTAGCAGTCAAATGCCTTAGGCACTATGCCACCAGAGCTTCTTTGGACTACTACAATAAAAGCCTTATACAATAAAAGGAATGATAGAAAAAATGAAGGGAGACCCCTAGTAAACTCAGAGGAAGTTGGAGAATCTGATGTTCAGAGTTACCACATGATAGTATTCAATTGTTACCACATGATAGTGTTCAAATTTTCAACAAAAAATCACAAGGCATACAGGGAAACAGGAAGATGGTCCATTCCAAGGAACAAAGTAATATGACAGAAATCAACTCTGAGGGAACAAAACACTATATTTCTTAGATAAAACCTTTAAAAATGATCAAAGAGCTAAAGGAACTTACGGACAAAGAAGTATAGGAAATCAAGTCAAATATATATGGTAAACTCTAGAGCAACCACTAAAAATAAAGCTAAAAAATTATAGTGAAAAAAATCATTAATGAAATTAAGGTAGTATGCTAGAAAATATTCACTCAATTCAATAGAAAGAGTAAATGAGGACTAGAGGACAAAAACTACATGAGATATACAGAAAATGACAAGTAAAATGGCAGATGTAAATCCAACTATTGTTGTTGTTGTTATGTGCCATCGAGTCGGCCCCGACTCATAGCGACCCCTTCTTGGGTTTCCGAGGCAGTATCACTATGGAAGTAGGATTGCCCAACCTTCCTTCCGAGGAGTGGCTGGTGGGCTTGAACCTCCAGCCTTCTGGTTAGCAGTCAAGTGCTTTAGCCACTATATGTGAATGGATTAAACAACCCAATCAAAAGGCACAAGCTGTCAGACTGAATTTTTTAAAAATGGTACAACTATTTATTGTTTGCAGAAGACAAATTCAAAGACACAAATAGATTGAAAGTAAAGAGATGGGAAAACATACATCATGCAAACAGCACCCACAGGAAAGCTGGAATGTCTATATTCATATCAGAAAAAAAATAGACTTTGAAAATAATACTAGAGATATAGAGGGACATTTTATAATGATGAAAATCCAACAGGAAGATATAACAAGTATAAGCATATACACACCAAATAACAGCAATGAAATACATGAAGCAAAAACTGACAAAATTAAAGGAAGAAATAGACAATTTAACAATCATAGTTATTGTTGTTGTTGTTATGTGCCATCGAGTCAGACCTGACTCATAGTGACTCCTCCTTGGGTTTCCGAGGCAGTATCACTATGGAAGTAGATTGCCCAACCTTCTTTCTGAGGAGTGGCTGGTGGGTTTGAACGACCAGCCTTCTGGTTAGCAGTCAAGTGCCTTAGGCAGTATGCCATCAGAGCTCCTAACAATAATAGTAGGACACTTCAATAATGGATTGAATAATGAGACTGAAGAGAAATAAGGAAATGTTAGACTTGTACAGCACTACAACAGTAACAGTTCCTGGAGTTCCTGGAGGTAACTAAGGAGCCACTTTTGCTTTTGAGTTGATCTGGCAGTAAATGTTTGTGTCATGGTTTAGTAATTCCTGTAAAAGAAAAAAATGAGAAGAAGAGGAAGAGGAGAAGAAGAAGTCTTTGACCCCCTTGTATCTTTCTCAGAATGGCTTTCAGTTTTTCCTAGGCTCTGGGTCCCACCCACAGCTGCTTTTTGCTGGGCTGTGCTCAGGGAGGTCCCTGCCTCCCAGGCCCCCCTTCTCACTACACCTGTTCCCCTCTTCACTGCTGTTCTCTGAATTTCAGAGCACAGCCAGATGTGAGGTAGGATAGGTCTTGAGGGCCCCTTGGGCCTGAGGGCCCAGAACATTCATGGCCCACACTCACCTCATAGATGGGAACAGCTGCCTGGTTTCCATACAGGGGAGCCTGGGAGAGAGAGAGAGAGGGAGAGGCAGAGACAGAGAGAGAGACAGAGAGACAGACAGAGAAAGAGAGAGAGAGAGGGAGGGAGAGGGAGAGGGAGAGAAGATATCAGGGAAGGGCAGGGAAGGGGTCATTAGGGAAGAGGTCTAAGTGAGCAGGTGTCAGGGACCAAGTTTTGATGGTTCTTGTCCATACAGCCTAGAGCTCATCCATGTGGCTCTGCTTTAGGTAATTTCTCATCAGGAATGACCACGTCTGCCCATCAGTCCCCCGCCTGTCTGTAAAAGAACACCCTACCCATTCATGCTGCATCTCCACCCTTGTTAACTGTGGGCCCCTGACTTGTGCTCCCAAGGGTCACTCTGAGCTCTTTGATGGACTCCAAGATCCTCTCTCAGGCCAACTGAGTGGACACAGGGTGGACTCAGGACTTGACTGAGGTGGTCCCTGGCCCTGAAGAGAAGCCTGGGTCGTAGCCAGGGTGGGCCTAACCCTCTCATAGCTACTCTAAGAAGAGCAAGGGTCTGTGCTGTGCTGTGAGATTGGCCAGTCCCCTGCCTTGAGGCTGCCTTGTTAGAACTCCCTGGTGAAGTGGCACTGAGGGGATGGGCTTACCGGGGAGGTAGAACTCTTGGAGTTACATTGACCTGGAGAGTAGAGACAGGAGTTAGCACCTGGTGTCTTGAAGATTGCTTGAGGGCCCTCCTCCCAGGCTATCCTTAGCTCTCAGAAACCCAGGGGAGAGAGAACATATCCAGGGGAGAGTCCTTCCAGCGTTTTGGGACCAAGGGAGGAAGTTGGGCTGAGGAGGTGACCCTAGCCCCAGACCCCACAGGTCAGAGCTGACACAGCCACTCTGGGGTCCTCTGCTCTGAGGGGCCTGCGCCGGTGAGATCCATCCCTGAAGCTCCAGGCAAGGGTCAGAGGCAGGAATGGACGGTGTGGGGAGGCCTCAGTGCACCCAGCTCTCTCATTTGATTGTACACTCACTGGAGGTGGATGCTGGCGGCCGCTGATGTCCAAGATCACCCTGGCTACAGGCCCTAGAAAAGGTCAGGTTATTTGTGAGAGTACAAGGAAATGTCGCAAGGTTTGGGGTCAGAACAGAGTCCAAGGAATGGACCTCTTTTTAAGCAGGGGTGGAGACCTCATCTTTCCATCACTGTGGTGAGAGGGGATGGCCTAGAGAGGGAAACTGAGGAGAAGCCTTAAGAAACTGTCTGCTCTGAACACAAAAAAGGACCCTCAGACAGATACTGGCCCAGAAGAAAGCTGACCCAGAAGGGACCCAGAATCAGGAAGGAATCAAACCACAAGGGTTTGACTGGGTAGCAGGTCATGGCCTCAGAAGGACAGCTAGGCCAGCATGGTGTCAGGACACCTGAGCCTCAAGGTGTCCTGGATTCTCCTTGAAGGTGGTGCTCCTACTGACGGAGACCCTCCGCCTGCTCAGGCCAGGAGATGCCGGCATGTGATGGTCATCTGCTCTTCCTGGGGAAGAGCTGCAGGACGTTCCACACGCTGTTCAATCAGGCACAGGTTCCCATCTCACATGTGACGGCTGCAGTCAGCACATCCACGGTCGCTGACTCCACCAGGCCTGGTCCAGGCTCTTCCACTCTCTTTTGTGTGATGTTGGCCAGGATGACTCCTCAGGTCCCGAGTCTGTAAATTTTCCCTCAACAGAAGGGAATGTTCACTGAGCACTCACTACCTCCCAGGCACCACTATCAGTTTGTTGTGTGACTGAACTAGGAGCACACTGAGGGGTGGGACCATGACTGTCCCTAATCTAGAGATGAAGGGACTGTGAAAACCCAGACTGAGGTTAGCATAGGTGAGGGAGGAGCCCAAGTGAAAGCAGAAGGGAGGGTCTCTTGGGGAACTGGGGGCTGTGAAGAGACAGGCCCAAGATCCGAGGATGGGGTCACGCTCCTCCTGGCCTTAGTCAGCCTGAGGGATAGGAGATGGGGATAGAGGATGTGTGGTCCTACCCTCCAGTCCTGGTGAAGAACAGGAAACAGCCCAGGGCAGCTGCCACAGCCACCCCAACGAGGACCCCTGTCACAATGCCAGCAATGGCCCCAGAAGAGAGGCCCAGGGCTTGTTCTTGTGCTGGAATGAGAAGGTAAAGGGGATGAAGACCCAAAGGTATTGCAGAATAGACCATGAGGGGTGCTGCAGGAAAAGGACCTGGCTGGGCAAGAGGAAATGCCACCCGAGGTCTGTGGGTAGCTTGTGTGTGTCAAAATCATAACATCCTCCCAACACCCCCTCCGTCTTAGTTGCTCCATTTTCTGTTTCGTAGGTGTGAAACCTTGGACTTGCTCTAACTCTGTTCATTCTCCACATTTACCCAGTGCCACGTCCTGTCCATGTTCCTTTAAGGCCTCATTCCCTCTCATAGGAGCTCTGGTGGTATAGTGCCTAAGGCACTTGACTGCTAACCAGAAGGCTGGTGGTTCAAACCCACTAGCCACTCCTCGGAAGGAAGGTTGGGCAATCTACTTCCGTAGTGATACTGCCTGGGAAACCCAAGAGGGGTCACTATGAGCCGGGTCCCAATCGACGGCACATAACAACAACAACAACAACAACGTGCCAGTCAGCTGTGGAAAATTCTTCATGTACATCTCATCTGATCCTTCTGTGTCCCTTGAGGGAGGGAGATGTCCTTCCCATTGAAGGTCACAGATCTGCTTGGCTTTACCGATAATAACTGAAACTCGCTGCCATCGAGTTGGATGCGACTCATAGAGACCCCTCCTTGGGTTTCTGAGGCAATCTCACTACAAAAGTAGATTGCCCCATCTTCCTTCCAAGGAGTGACTGGTGGATTTGAACCACCAGCCTTCTGGTTAGCAATCAAATGCCTTAGGCACTATGACTGCTAATAACAACTCATTAATAAAAATAATAATGACAGCTGCTAACATAGATTGGACCCTGACTCTGTGTGTGACCCTGGAGTAGTGGCTTTAATCTCATTAACTTCATAGTAAACATCCTTACAATAACCCTAAGATCCAGGAGTTACAGTTTTACAGATGAGGATACTGAGGTTCAGGGAGATTGAGTCTCTTGTCCAAAGTCTGGTAAATGTCAGAACCAGGAGAGTAACTACATTAATCTGATTGCTTGGTTCTTAACCATATTGCTCTACAGGCTGTGAAGGACATACCTACAGGCTGTGAAGGATATACCTACCTTGGTGTCACATCCACTTACAACCATTTTACACTGGAGATAAAGTCAGTGCTCTGATGAACTGAGTGAAATCTACAGAAGAGGGAAGGGCCAAGGACACTTACTGTTCACGCTCAGGGTGATGGGGTCGCTTCTGCAGACACTGACTAAGTTGGAGGCTTCACACTGATAGGACCCTGCATCCTCCCTCCTTACGCCACTGATGATGAGGATCCTATTGTCTTGGAACAACTTCATTCTCTCAGAGAGCTGCAGTCTCTGGCCATTGAAGTACCACTGAATAGGGGCCCTTCTGTCACTCCCATAGCAAGTAAATGTCACAGTGTCCTCGTGTTCTCTGACCACGGTGCTGTTGGCTGCGATGCTGGGTTTGGCCACTGTCCCTGCAGAGAATCAGAGGATGTGATGCCCTGATAAAAAGCCTGGTACTTGGTGCAGCCATCTTGTTCCCATATTAGGGCTGCCCATGGGATCCTAGCTGCTGGGAGAGTCCAGGAGGGGAGGATTTTGGGGAGTCCTTAAGTGAAGGGGTTGATCTTCTCAGAGGGTGATCTGTCTCTACTCCAGATCACTGCAGTGAAGGGGTGGGGGCAGTGATCCCTAGACCTGGGGACAGGTCAGTGACTTGACTGACCTTCTCTGAAGTCTCCCTTAGATGAACCACCACAACCTCTCTCCCAAGTGTCCACATCTGATCACCTCTCTGCCCTATGGTTTTCATCTCCCTATAGATATGTATGATGTTGACACTTATCACTCTATGATCAGCCTCCATCCCTAAAACACCCACGTCATATGACAAGAGCTGTCTCTGTGTGGGACTTGGTCAGGGAGAACCTGCTTCTGGTCAAGGAAGTGGTTCCTGCTCTTTCTTAAATGATTTATTAGGGATTGTGCACCTCCTAGTCAAGGATTCCCTGTCCTATAATTTGGAGTCATTCTTTGTTGAAATGTTGGATGTATCAAAAGCAATGATTGTGGGATAGGGTTTCTGGATTTGAAAAAGATCACAGGAGGGCTCCCTCAGGAGATGTTATGACTTTGTCCAACAGGCACTACCTTAGCCTTCTCTGTCTGAGAAACCTGACTTTTCCCACCAGAGTGACTTCTGATGGAGAAGCTAAAATGGGGGAACCTGCCTCATCACTTCACAGCAGGGAGTACCCTGAGCTAGAAGGGTATCAGAAGCCTGTACCCTTCATGGAGTGATGGCCCCACGGCCCCTCCATTACTGGTGTCTTGAGTCCTGCTCTGTCCTTTCTCTGTGGGGACATTGTGCCTACCTCCACCTCCAGGGTCCCTAACTTCACCCTCCCATCATCCCCCTTCTCTTTCCAATGCACCTTGATGGGACATGGCCTTGCTCCTTGCCTGGCCTGGAGGAAGGGAAGGTCATTTGCTGCCTGCTGTCCCGTAGCACTGAGGGAAGGACTGAAGGTGGAGCCGGGATGCCTGACTCTTCCCTTCTGTTTCTCCCCCTGTTGAGGCTGCTGTCTCTTCTCCTCGTGGATGCAAGAGGGTCTAGTCCAGTGTTTGAGCCTCGAGTGCTCACCTGTAGCACGTGGGCCAAGCAAGGAAGCATAGGACTAGAGGAACGGCAGATAGTTCAGGGGCAGAAAGATGGATCATGGCTTTGAAGACAGCCTCAACACCCAAAGTATTTAGAGCTGAGAACATCACTGTGACCCAGTAAGAAAATGAGACATTTTTTCCTGTGGGTCTCCCTAGGACCTCCCAGTGAGTGTCTGCCTGAAACCCTTCATCCTTCTAGCTTGTTCCAGGTGCTCCCAGGTGGGGGACAGTGGAGATGGGATCAGTCCATCCCTTTTCTCTGCAGAGTCTGTAGCTAGAAAAGGGAATTCCCTCGTCTTGAGGTTTGTCTCCACTGTTTTGTTCTGAGCTTAATGCCCAAACCCTGGTCCTGGGATGTGATAGAGAGAGGGACATGGGAACATCCTGAGGTGACAAGGGACTGACAGTCTTTGAGCTTGAAGTAGAACTGTCTAAGCCTGACCCAGCAAGGTGTCAGAGGGGAATCACTTACGGTAGACACGAAATTGCCCAGACGCTCGCTCACTCTGAAGATTTTTCTGTAGGACTCGTAGGGTGTAAGTTCCTGAGTCCTCCTCGGTGACGTTCTGGAAGAGCAGGGTCCCATTGGGGTATATTGTCTCTCGACCGCTATGGGCCACCCCTGGGTGAGTTGTTTGACTTTGTATTACATATGCTAGAATTTGGTGGTTGAGCTTTATCTGTTCCCCTTTGTACCAGCTGTATCCATAGGGATTCTCTGGCAGATAGTGGACGAGCAGAAGGACGCTTTTCCCTTTGGCAGCATTGACCGGCATGGATTCAATAGTAAGTTGGGCAGCAAGGGGCAAGTTCCAGAAGGTTAAAAGTGAGACTGGGGGGAAGACAGAGAAACCAATTAGTATTGGGATGTATATATATTGGGATGGAAAATGGGCCCCTGAGATTGAGCATCTCTTTGAGTCCTTGGACATGGGATGCGTGTCCTCCTGGCTCAAGGTCAGCATCATAAATATCATTACTAAGAGGTCACTGCATGTGTGATCTGGCTGCGCTGTCTCTTCCCTAGGTCACTGAAGTCATCTCCTCCCTTTCTGCCCTGTGATCACTCTGCTCTAGCTGCACTGACCTCCAGCTTTCCTCAAGCACATGGGACACACTCCATCTCAGGGCCTTTGCACTTGCTGTTCGCTCTGCCTGAAACCCTGTCCCCCCGCATATCCTTGTGGTTCATTCTTTCACTGTGTTCAGGTCTTTGCTCTGTGCTACCTTCCAGCAGACGTCTTCTCCTATCTCC
This sequence comes from Orycteropus afer afer, assembly GCF_000298275.1. Taxonomy (NCBI): domain Eukaryota; kingdom Metazoa; phylum Chordata; class Mammalia; order Tubulidentata; family Orycteropodidae; genus Orycteropus; species Orycteropus afer. The sequence continues at coordinate 7,453,360 of NW_006921686.1, read as the reverse complement.
AAATCTGAAGTGCAATCTCTCTCCACTCCCTTACCTTACTCGACTGTATTCCATGGCATGTATGAGTCCTTGCCAAGGAGCTCTGCTGGTGTAGTCGTTAAGGCATTTGGTTACTAACCAAAAGGTCAGTGGTTCAAACCCATCAGCCACTCCATGGAAGAAAGATGAGGCAGTCTGCTTCCATAAAGATTTACAGCCTTGGAAATGGGTGGACCCCTCCCCAGTGGGGGTCAACTATGAGTTGGAATCTACTCAATGGGAGTGAGTTTATTTTTGTTTTCGTTTTGGTATGAGTGCTTGCCACTGCCCTGTAGATCTTTTTATTGATTGCTTTTCTCCCCACCAGAACATGAGCTCCACGAGGGCAGGGACTTGTCCTGGTCACTGTTACAGCTGGGCACCTAGAACAGGCCAGGCATCTGTTGGACTTTGGTTATTTGGTTGAGTAAAATAACCAGCTATTGAAGGACTAAAAGTCAGCATGAGACTACATTCTCATGAAATACATTCCTGTCCCCCAGGTCCCTCCAAATCCAAAACCTATTTCTGATGACTATAAATGGAGTCCCTGATTAAGTTGTTTCTTGAGGTTTATTTTTACATAAATTGCAATTTTTGTCATCAGTTTCCACATCTTAATATCTGATCTGTTGAAGTGTTAAAGTGATCAAAAACGAAAAGAAGACAAAAAAAAAAAAAAAAAACCAAGAAACCCAAACCCATTCCTATTGAGTAGATTCTGACTCCTGACGCCTCACTTCTGTGACCTGTCCCCACAAACTCAAATGTAAGCTCTCTGTCCCCTCTCACAACTTCCTCTGGAGACACCAGCCAGAATACACTCTTGTCTCTGCTCCCTCCCAGGGGAGCATCCCCTCTCACCTGTGAGCAGGGGCCCTGGCCAGGGGACACCCCCTTTGTGAGGAGGAGCTGAGGGACGCACCATGGCTCTCTGCTTGATTCGGATCAGCTCGCGGGGAGCTCCCGAAGCTTTGTGCACATCTCGTGGGCGGCTGTGGTTGGGGCAGCCCCGTCTGCATCTCCTTCCAGCCTGGAGCCCAGTCCCAGGCTTGCTGGATTGTGTGGGTATGTGAGGGGTCTCTGCCAAGTCGCCTCTCTCTTTCATCCCTTCTCATTCCTTCTTCTGTACCCTCTACCTTCCCGGCCTCCCCTTCACTATGAATTTCATTTCCTGGTAAATGCAGAGACTTCTGCTTTCCTTGGTCTTTTTTTTTCTTCTACTTTTATTGTGGTGAAAACATACACAAGACATTTGTCAACATAAAACTTCCCCATTTATAGCTCAGGGACATTGATGACATTTTTCAGGTTGTGCCACCATTATTCCTATCCTTTTCCAAAACATTCCACCATCGTCAGCGTAAACTTAGTGCCCCACAAACAAAAGCTTCCCCTTTTCCCCCTCCCTCCTAACCCTGGTAACCACTAATAACTTTTGTTTTATATATCTATATCTATATCTATATCTATATCTATATCTATATCTCTCTATATATATGATTGATAAGTCTATTTATGCCATAAATTAGGGTCCCTAAATTAACCCCTATTTTTTCTTTAATGAACTTTATAGTTTTAGGCTACCCTCTCATGAAATAAATTCCTGTCCCCCAGGTCCTTCCAAATCTAGAACCTATTTCTGATGACTATAAATGGAGTCCCTGATTAAGTTGTTTCTTGAGCTTTACTTTTACACAAATTGCAATTTTTGTTACCAGTTTCCTCATCTTAATATCTGATTTGTTAAATTGTTAAGTGATCAAAACCAAAACAAAACCAAAATCCCCCAAACCTCTTGCTATGGAGTAGATTCTGACTCATAACGCCTCACTCCTGTGACCTCTCCCCATAAGCTCAAATGTAAGCTCTCTGTCCCCTCTCACAACATATATTGTTGTTGTTGTTATGTGCCATCGAGTCGGACCCAACTCATAGCCACCCCTCCTTGGGTTTCCGAGGCGTATCACTACAGAAGTAGATTGCCCCATCTTCCTTCCGAGGAATGGCTGGTGGGTTTGAACCTCCAGCCTTCTGGTTAACAGTCAAGTGCCTTAGATACTATGCTACCAGAGCTCCTCACAACATCTATATCTATATCTATATCTATGTATGTATGTATATATCTATGTATGTATGTATGTGTATATATATGTATATATGTATATATGTATGTATGTATGTATTTGATCCATCTGGAGTTAATTTTTGTATATGGTGTGAGGTATGGATCCTGTTTTGTTTTTCTGCAGATGGATATGCAGTCTTGCCAGCACCATTTGTGAAAGAGACTATCTCTTCGCCATTTAATGGATTTTGGCCCTTTGTCAAAGATCAGCTGACTATAGGTCGATGGATTGTGTTCTCAATTCTATTCCACTGATCTATGTTTCTTTTGTTGTTTCAATACTAGGCTGTTTTGACAACTGTGGCTGT
>NW_006921686.1:7439933-7442311 GCF_000298275.1 Orycteropus afer afer | reverse complement strand
AACTCCCTTTCAATGGATTGGCTGCTCAAAACATATTCATCTGATCCCATCATGGGAATAACCACATCACAACTGCTTAAATCACACAGAATTGTGGTCCAGCCAAGTTGACATACAGCTCCAACTATCACACAAGGGGAATGGTTTCAGTCACTGTACATTGCGAATAATGTTGGCTGTTGGTTTTGCATATATGCTTTTTATTATGATGAGACATTTTCTTCTATTCTTATTTTTATCAAGAATGAGTGTTGGATTTTATCAAGTGCTTTTTCTGTACCTATTGATGTGACTATGTGATTCTTTTATTTTACTTATGTGATGGATTATGTTGATTGTTTTTTCTAATGTTGAACCATCCTTGCATACTTGGTATGAATCCTACTTAGTCATGTTGTATTATTCTTTGATATGTTGGAGTCTGTTGGCTAGGATTTTGTTGAAGATTTTCGCATCTATAGTCATGATGGATATTGGTTGTAGTTTTCCTTTTTAGTGATGTCTTCATCTGGTTTTGGTATCAAGGTTATGCTTGCTTCATAAAATGAATTAGGGAGGATTCCATCCTTTTCTATGTTCTGGAATTGTTTGAGTAGCATTGATGTCAGTTCTTCCCTGAATGTTTGGTAGAATCCTCCAGTGAAACCGTCTGGGCCAGGGCTTTTGTGTTGTTGTTGTTGGTAATATTTTTTTATGACATGTTCAATTTATTCTTTTGTTATAGGCTTGTTCAAATTTTCCACCTCAGCCTCTGTTAGTTTAGGTAAGTAGTGTGTCTGGAAATATGTCCATTTCTTCTAGATTTTAAAATTTGTTGGAGTACAGTTCTTCATAGTATCCTGATATTATCCTTTTCATCTCAGTTGGTTCTGTTGTGACATCATCCAATTAGTTTCTTATTTGTGTTATTTGTATTCTCTCCCTCTTTTCTTTTGTTAAATTTGCCAGTGGTTTGTCCATTTTATTAATCTTTTCAAAAAACCAACTTCTAGTCTTGTTGATTTTTTCTATCATCTTCCTATTTTCTGTTTTGTTTATTTCTGCTTGAATCTTTATTATTTCTTTTCTTCTGGTGACTGTAGTCTTTTTTCACTGCTCTTTTTCTAATTGTTGGGGATGTTGGGTAATGGTGTTTATTTTGACTCTTTCTTCTTTTTTGATGTGTGCATTTATTGCTATAAATTGGCCTCTGTTCAGTGTCTTTGTGGTGTCTCATAGATTTTGGTATGCTGAGTTTTAATTCTCGTTTGATTCAAGGAATTTTTAAATTTCATTTTGCATTTCTTCTATTACCCAGTCGTTTTTAAGGAGGGTGTTATTGAGTTTCTATGTGTTTGCTCTTTTTTCCATTGATCTTCCTATTGTTGATTTCTAATTTTATAGTGTTGTGATCTAAGAAGATGCTTTGCAGTATTTCAATACTTTTAAATTTGTTAAGTTTTCCTTTGTGGCCTAACATATGATCTATCCTGGAGAATGTTCCATGTGCAGTGGAAAAGAATGTATATTGTGCTGTTGTTGGGTGAAGTGCTCTGTACATGTAAGGTCAGGTTGGCAGATTGTATTGTTTAGTTCTTCTTACAGATGGTGTTTTAAAACACTGGTATCAATTGTAGTTTTAAAGCCATTCGACAGTCCTGCATGAGACTGGGGACAGTGTGCCAGGGAGAAGGCACAGCTGGTGTAAAGACTTGGAAGTAGACATGAATTTATCTAGAGAGGAGGTTAGAGAGTGTCCAGTGTGGTTGGAGTGGGCTGGAGAGGAGAGGAGGGATGATGACAAGAGGGCAGACCCATATCGCCTGGCCTGGTCAGTTGTAGAAGTTGTCTCCTGCTTTATGACAACATCACCCCAAAACTAATGACTCACAACAGTAAACATTGATGATCTCACAGATTCTGTGGCCCAGGAATCTATGCACAGCTTAGCTGGCAACTCTGCTCCAAGCTGTCTCATGAGACTGGGGCTGTGGTCTCATCTGAGGCTCAACTGGGGAGGATCTGCTTCTTGCTCACTCCCATGTTTTGGGCAGACTCTTTCTTGGGAGCTGTTGGACAGGGAACTCAGTTCCTCTCTGTCTGTTGATCAGGGCCTTCCCTCGGGTCTTTGTCACATGGGCCTCTCCATAGGGCAGGTCATTCTTCACAACTGCTTCCTAGGGGGAGAGGGTGATGAGAGAAAGAGACAGAGAGAAGACTATAAGAGAGCCAAGAGACATTGCCCCACAAGGGGTCACTATGACTCAAAATTGATTCAGTGGCATCTCACAGCCTTCTTTAGAAGGGAGCCCCTGTGTCCACTCCACACTCAGGGGGTCACACAGGATGTGGAGACCAGGAGGCAGGATCATTGGGAGCCATTGTACAGGTTGCCCAAT
>NW_006921686.1:7435995-7438735 GCF_000298275.1 Orycteropus afer afer | reverse complement strand
CCACCAGGAATCTTCTTGCCCCAAAGGACATTTAGCTTTCTTGTTCCGTGGGCCGGTCAACCTGCTACTCCATTTCAAGCTGGTCTCTTTTACCAGTTAATGCCTGAAGGCAACCCACTCCACCAGGAAGCCGCCTGACCAAAGGCATCAAGCTTTCTTCTCCGTGGGCTGGTAAGGCTTTCGCTGTCTCATGCCGGTTCTCTCAGCTCTGCTACTATCGTCTCTCATGCTGGTCTCTGGGCTCTGCTCCTGCCATCTCTCATGCCAGTGTCTTGCTCTGCTCCTGCCGTCTGTCATGCCGTATGCAGGAGTCTCTCTGCCAGGGTCTCGGGTCAAGGATGCACTCCACTCCTGTTTCCACATTTTAGGCATCTGTCAGAGTAGCACCCCACTTTTCAGTACCATATTCTGTTCTGGTTACCTGGTGCTGCTCTGACAAGAAATATACCACAAATGGTATGGCTTTAACAAACAGGAGTTTATTCTCACAATTTGGAGGCTTTAAGTCCAAGTTCAAAGTGCCAGGCTCTAGGGGCTGGGTGAAAGTCCTTCAACCCTGGGGTCTAGCTTTGCCTCCTGCTCCCGGCCCACTGGAGCTAGAGGTGTTTCTTTACTCAGACAGCTGCTGGCTGCTGAGGCTGAGAAGTCCCAAGACTGACAAGTAAAAATGCACAGTCCCGATATTACCACATGGCAGGCCATTGACTTAAGTCCATTGTAAGTCCCAAGGTCAGCAGAGCATAGCAGGCTGCTGAGCAACAACACGTCTACATGCAGCGTCCAAGCGTGCCATAGGCTAGAGACCATTCCCAAGGCGTCTCCTTATATACAGGAAGCAGATCACATCCCAAAGGCAGCTACTCAGCTGCTTGTGGTAGATCCCACCATGGAGTTGATTGCTAGTCTCATCATGGGGAATAACTACCACCAGCTGCCTAGCCACTCAACTAGGCTCAGCCAAGTTGACACACAAGCATGACTACCACAGTCACTATGAGTCAGAGCCGACTTGGTGGCACCTAACAACAAAATGACCTGGTGCAGACAAAGAAACAAGGCCAAGAGGAGATGTGATTTTCTCCAGACCAAACCTTCAGCACCCAGCCCTGTTTTGAGTTGTACTCTGTGCTGCTTTCCACCATGGCTTGAAACTCTTCTGTCTCTGAGTTTGTGTATTGGCTACAAGTGATCCCAGTCCATGGGGCTTAGAGGTGTTATCTCACATACACCTGCTGATATCTCTAAGAAATAGATGTTATAACATACTACACAAAAGCATTATGCCACATCCTACTTTGGTGAATAGCGACTGGAATCTTAAAAGCTTGCAAGCAGCCATATAGATGCAATGATGGGTCTTTCTTCACCAGAACAATGAAGAATGAAGAAAACCAAAGTTGCATGGAAACAATTAGTCCAAGTCATTCTCAGCCTATATGACCGTGAGACCAGAAAAACTAGATGGTACCCAGCTACCACTGTCAACCACTTGGAGGGGGACCTATGTAGGAGATTCTGGATGGAGTGGGAGGACAATGTGGAAAAAAACTCAAAATCATAGAAAAACAAAGTTTGCTGGTCTGGTAGAGCCTGGTGAGACCTCTGAGACTATGGCCCCTACTTACCCTTTAGGTCTGGAACTGAACTCACTCCTGTGGCTTTCAGCCACACAATAGACAGGTATATGGGGTGAACATTTACATCAGTTTGATACACTCCTTGTAATGATCAATCTTGGGAGAACAGAAGAGCAGTGTTTGCACAGGGAGATAGCTGGAGGATGGAGGTCAGGAGGGCAGGGGAGGGAAAGACACCGGGACCAGGTAACTATAGGGAGGAAGTAGGAAGAGAGCTGTTACACTGTGTAGAATTGCGGTCAGTGTAATGAAACAATATGTGTATGAACTGCTGTATGAAAATGAATTTGCTCTGTAAACTTTCACTCAAATCACGATAAAAATAAAAAAGGAAAACAGTAGCTGCTAGAATGATCCCCATTAGGTGGAGAGATTAGGGAAAGCTATGAGAAGCACAAAGTCTTGTCCAGGGTCTCAAACTGGATGAGAGGGATGAGCAGTGTCTGAAACCAGCTCTATCTGCGCAGAGCTGGGCCCTAGCTGCACTCAGATCTTCCCCAGATTTTGTGGCTAGGGAAGGGGAGAGGCTGTGTTGGTGTCATTGTGTGCAGTTATGAGGTGGCATGGAGTGAGTTGAGCATTCAGCAGCCCAGAGGGGCCTTTAGATGGGGCCCAGGTCAGGGGACCCAGGTTATGACATCATTTCCTTTGTGAGCACATGGTCTAGTGACCAGTCTCCCACGTAATAGACACAGCAGCCCCCAACCCACTTCACTTGAGTGAAGACACTCTAACAATGAACTTCTTTTCTGTTGTTTCTCGTCTTCCTTTGTCTCAAACCCTGAGAAATGCAGGAGTTGGACTCTTTCATGAAGGTCGAGACATGGTCACAGCTCACACCCCCAAAAGACGCTGGCCATTTGGCATAAAGAAACTGAAGGTAACACAGGGTGGCCCAATGCTGGCCAATTCAGGCCAGGCCACCACTGTGACCCTCCTAGGCATTTCCACACCCTCTCCCCCAGTACATTCCAGGCCCAGGCTATGCCAACCCTTTTCCTTGTGGGGTTCCTGGTAACAGGTGCACGGAGGAAATGACAGAACTGATGAGGCAGAAAGTTGTTGGATGAGACAGGGTCCATTTGGGAGAGAGGTGGGTGGGG
>NW_006921686.1:7433693-7435195 GCF_000298275.1 Orycteropus afer afer | reverse complement strand
TATTGTCTACACTGTTAACCACAAGAATAGGTCCAGGAAGGGCTGGCATAGACTCTGAGTAAGTGCAGGGGGCAGGGTCCCCACCTGGGACCTTAGATGGCCACAGGAGCCTGGGGATGAGACACCATCCTGGAGACCCCAAGCTCCCTCCCAATTTTTTCCTTTTAGGGCCTCCATCCCCTTCTGTAGGAATCGGCCTCTATCCTTTATTCCTTCCCCCACTGCCCTTCTGTTCCTGGTCATGTGCAATGTCACGTTCCCCATATTTGCAAGAATATCACAAACAAGTCTTTTATTCTGTTCTCACTTCACATCAGCCTGTGCACCTTTTTCATGTTGCTCCTGGTTTAGTGGGAGCTCTAGTAGTGTAGTGCCTAAGGCACTTGACTGCTAACCAGAAGGCTGGCGGTTCAAAACCCATCAGCCACTCCTCAGAAGGAAAATGGGGCAATCTACTTCTGTAGTTGATACTGCCTCAGAAACCCAAAGGGGTTGCTATGAGTCGGGTCCAACTCCACAGCACATAACAACATACAACAACAACAACAGCTACCTGGTTTAGTGGTTAATTCCCAACCCCTGGTTCCCAGGTAGCAGTGGGCTCACTGCTCTCCTCCCAGCCTCGCCCAGCCTCATGCTTCATAGGCTTCTTTTAACCAGAAGCACAGGGTTCAAGCTATGACACACCTTTCTCCTGCTACCTGCAATCTTGTGGACCCCAGTGCTGTGACCCTTCAGGTCGGGCCTGTGTCCTGACTCAGCTGCAGAATATTCCAGAAGGGAGGCCGTTTCCCACAGTGGTTGAACATTGTATTCCTCGTGGCGCCAGCCTGATTTCTTTCTGCTGACTTTTCAGCAAGGCTGCAGGAACACTTGAATGCGTCCCGTGCACTGACCCACCCCGAACAGACTCCCAGGAGAGGGATGCTGGGTTGTATATATTTATAGTTAGGATCGCTAGGGCCAGACTCCTTCCCAGAACATCTGAGGTAGTCACGTGGCACCAGCAGTCTGATGGCTGTCGTGTCCCTGCATCCAGCCTGTCCTGAGTGTTGTGGTTCTGTTTCATTGTTGCCAATCTGCTGTCAGGGTGGCCTTTGGAACCTCAGGGTGCTGGGGTGCTCTTGGCCCTCAGAAGCTGAGCCACCTCTCAGTCCTATAGCAGCCATTTGGATTCTCTCTCCTTGAGTCTTCAGATCTTTGGTTCTGAGGGGACTTTCCTCCCATCCCAAGGTCTCTAAGCTCTCAAGCTGAGTTGGATCTGGGACGACCATGACTTCTTAAAACCCCCTTTAACGTACAGAAAGAATCCGTGTCTTGCTTTGCCATCAAGGGGGACTCATGAGTGTGTCTGCTCTGAGCACTGTCTCCAGATGAAGAAGAAGTAAGCCAGCACGAGCTTCCCTCCCCTGCTCCCTGAGTCAGGAGCAGACCAGGCTGCACATAGCACAGGGGGCCATTACCAGACGTCAGAGGGGCCGTCACCAGACGTCGGCTAGTGC
>NW_006921686.1:7431091-7432938 GCF_000298275.1 Orycteropus afer afer | reverse complement strand
ATCTTGGATACACTCTCCATTTAGACATACATAATTGTTTAGCTTGTTCACCCATCTATCCGTCCCTATACCCTTTTTTTATGATTTTGAGTCTTGTTCCACCTTCTTCTCCCACTCTATCCAGAATCTCCTATTCTGATCCCTTTCCTCGTGGTTAACAGTGGTAGCTGGGCACCATCTAGTTCTTCTGGTTTCAGGGTCACGTAGGCTGAGGTTCTTGTGGTCCACTAGTCCCTTGGACTAATTGTTTCCATGTGTCTTTGGTTTTCTTCATTCTTCTTTGCTCCAGACAAGAAGACCAACTGTTGCATTTTACATGGTCGCTTGCAGGGTTTTAAGACCCCAGTGGCTACTCACCAAAGTCGTATGTAGAACGATGTTTTGTGTAGCGTGTTATGCTAATTGAGCTTGATGTCCCCCATAAACATCAGGTTCATAAAATTTTTAATCATGGCCACCTCCAATTTGAGTTTGAAAGCTGAGCCTCGTTTTCTGCTGGAGGCTCTTATGTCTCATCTCCTGCCTTAAATCACTGAGGGCAGGGGGTTTCTGGTCTGAGCTTTGGCCCCCAATCCACCTAGAGGTTCATAGGGCTGCCTCTGACAGTATGCCCCTCCTCTGTCCCTCCACAGTATGTCTGTGGTTCAGAGCAGGACCTGGATGAGCCCTCCGTGGTGCAGACCCTCAAGATCAGCAGGCTGTAGAAGCTGGTGGAGCACCTGGTGTCTGCCTTTATGGAGGGTGACTTGGCCTACATCCCCACATTTCTGGGCATATATAGAACCTATGCCACCACCCAGTAGGTTCTGGGCCTGCTCTTCCAAGGGTGAGTACCCTGCCTTCCAGGAACAGTGGGTCTCTGCCACCCATCAACCTATCAGCTGTGAGTCTTAGGAATGTCACTTCATCACTCTGAGCCTTAATTTCCTCTTCTGAGAAGTGAAGTGATCATGGACCAACCTGCTAGAACTCCTGTCAGGATCACATGGGACAAGGCATGTCAAGTGTGTACCTGGAGCCCAGCTCTGCAGAAGAGGCTGCTGGAGAGACTGGGATGTTTCCATTTCTTATTTTCCTATCTTCCTCCCTCCTCACTGACCAGTGCCCTTGAGCAAACCTGCTTCCCCTCTGTAAACGGGCTTGAGATTGCCATGTAGTGGCTCCGGGTTCTTGGTGTTGACAGAACAGGGATCCCTGGTTGGCAGAGGGGCTCCAGGCCAGTCAGATATTGCGCAAGGTGCCAGTTGGGTTCATTCATTCAACAGTTATCTGTGAGGCCCCTGCTGTTGCAAGCATGGTTCTGGGCACTTAACATCATTCAGTGAACAAAGCAGATAGGAAGCCCTGCTCTCCTGGGTCTCAATTAGTCAGGAACACCAGCCATTGTAAGCAGGTACTGTCCACGGTGCGTTAGAGGTGACGGCCTCACACTTCCTCCAGGTACGGATATGGGTGCAATTGCCATCACTCTGGAGGGGATGGCACAGCTCAGGAGCAACTGAATGAGTGAGTGGACTTTGGGTGGAGAAAGAGGGCTTCCCGTCTCCACGGACGGGTGAGGGTGGTGCAGCCTATCTCTGCATTTCGGGCTGGGCAGAGCCTGGGTCCCACACATCTAGATCCCCCTAGAGGAATGGGTTCAGGGGTGCCTCCTACATGAGGAAGGGAATCACAAAGATCTGCCACTGGGGCCCAGCATCCCAGGGAGCAGAAGTAGGGCTGGGGGCTCAGAGCGGCCCCTGAGAGGATCTGTGCCCCCACAGTCCATCACAGCTCTGCTTGCCCTTCCCCTATTTGGGACCCCAAACTGGACTTGTAGGGAAAAACCACACCAAAGTCCTGATCTC
>NW_006921686.1:7422198-7430461 GCF_000298275.1 Orycteropus afer afer | reverse complement strand
TCCTGCTACTGAAACAACACTAGAACTCCATAGAACATCACCAGCAACATCACCAGAACCATACAGAGAGCCAGCTGGAGGGCTAGATGTTGTTGCTGGGCAACCTATGGAATCAAATCGAGAACCACGTAGTGATGTGATTCCTGCTACTGAAACATCGAAACTCCATAGAGAACCAGGTCCAACACCACAAGCAACATCAGTGGCACCTGATGGAGAGCCAGCTGAAGGGCTGGATGCTCTTTCTAGGAAACCTCCAGAAGCAAACTGAGAACCACCTGGTGGTGTGAATCCTGCTTCTAAAACAACATTGGAACTCCATAGAGCACCAGGTGCGACGTCACCGGAACCAGATAGAGCCAGGTGGAGGGCTGGATGCTCTACCGGGCAACCTACTGAATTGATTTGAGATCCACATGGTGCTGTGAATCTTACTACTGAAACAACACTGGAGCTCCATAGGGCACCCAGTCTGACATTACTAGAACCAGATAGAGAGCCAGGTGGAGGGCTGGATGCTCTTCCCAGGAAACATCCAAAAGCAAATTGAGAACCACCTGGTGATGTGAATCCTGCTACTGAAACATTGGAGCCATCGGTTCTCTTTAGAGAACCAGGTCTGCCATCACCAGCAATATCAGTGACACCTGATAGAGAGCCAGCTGGGGGGCTGGATGCTCTCCTTAGGAAACCTCCAGAAGCAAATCGTGAACCACATGGTGGTGTGACTCATGCTCCTGAAACAACAATGGACCTCCATAGAACACCAGATAGGACAGATATAGAGCCAGCTGGAGGGCTGGATGCTCTTCTCAGGAAACATCCAAAAGCAAATCGAGAACCACCTGGTGATGTGGGTCCTGCTACTGAAACAACACTGGGACTCCACAGACGTCCATGTCCACCATCTCCAGCTCCATCATCAGGACCTAATGGAGAGCCAACTGAAGGGCTCCATGTTCTTCCTGGATTACTTCCAGAAGTATATCAAGAAACACCAGGTGATATGGATCCTGCTACCAAAACATTGGAGCTCCACAGAACATCAGTTCTACCAACACCAGCCCCATCAGCAGCACCTGATGGAGAGCCAGATGGAGGGCTGGATACTCTTCTTGGCTCCCCTCCAGAAGGAAATGGAAAACCACCTGCTAATGTCACTCCATCTCATACACTAACACTAAGGCTTGATGAAGAAGCCTCAGGTCCTCCATCGTCATCTCTGGCCCAGGCACCAGAGCCCAAACCTGCCTCATCTCCTTCACAACATTTCCTTTTCCATACCCAGGGAGCATTGTTTCCTGAACAAGACACTTTCCTCCTCATTGCCACAGTGGCTGTTTTTTCTTCAATATTTTTAGTTTTTTTTTTTTTTTTCTGCTCTCTTTATGCTTTTTAGTTTATACTATTTTAACTGGTAGATTTCTAATTAAATAAAGTTTGTCTTAATAGTTTTAAAGTTTATAATACAGTGGCACTTCACTGCACTTTTCAACCATCAGCAGTGTCTACTTCCAGAATATTCTCAGTACCACAAACTTTGTACCCACAAAGGAGTCCCTACCCAAGGCCCCTCCTCCTAGCCCATGGCAATCAGTGATGGGCTTTCTGTGACTATGGACCTACTCTGGTTTCTTATCTACATGGAAATACTTGGCCTTTTGTGCCTTGCTCTTTCACGTAGCTTTACGTCTTCAAGCTTTGACCATGTTGTAGCCAGCATCAGTATTTAATTCCTTAAAAAAAAAAAAATTCGTTTTAAGGAAGGAATGAAATGGATGGACCACACTTTGCTTTGTTCATCCATACATCTACTGATGGGCTCTTGAGTTGTGTCTAACTTTCGATTGATGTGAGTCGTGCTGCCATGGATGTTGGTGGACAGGTATTTGCCTGAGTGCCTGTCTATACAGGATAAATCCCAGGAGTGGGTAAGGAGGAGGTAGAAAGTGTGAGGACATAGTCCAGGTGTGGGGAGTGAGAGCTGGGAAGGAACAAGAGGTAGATAAGCTATCAGAGGTGGGAGAGGCCTGGAGAACTCCTAGATATGGGTAACAAGGAGTCAGGAGGGGTCCAGAGCAGCACTGTTGTGATGAATGAGGAGGTGGGAGGGGTCACACCCAGTATAGGAAGTGAGAGGGTGATAGGGGTCAGGACACCACTACCAGGTATGGTAGTGAGGAGGTGGGAGGGGTCAGGAGGCAGTCCTGTGATGGTAAGTGAGGAGGGTGTAGGAGTGAGGAAGAGGCCCACAAGAAGGCACAGGTGTGGGAGGAAGTGGAAGGGAGAGGGTTCAGTGAGTGCACAGGTGTGGCCAATGAGGGTGAGGTAGTCCAGGAGCCACCTAGGTGCCAGGAGTAAACCAGGAGGTGAGTTGGTAGAAGGCACAGGTGTAGGGAGTAAGGAGGGTAAGAGGGGTCAGTGGAAGTCCAGAAGTGTTTGTTAAGGAGGTAGGAGGAGTCAGGAGGCAGCCCAGGTATGAGAAGTGAGAATGTGGGAAGGGTCAGGAAACTGATAGAAAGGGAAGGTTTAGGAGGTGACATAGATGTGAGTATGGAGGAGATGGGAAAGTTCAGGTTGTTGTTCTTGTTGTTGGGTGCCACTAAGTCAGCTCCAACTCATAGTGATTTCATGGACAACAGAACGAAACGCTACCTGTTCCTCACAATCTCTGCTATGCTTGAGCCCATCGTTGCAGCCACTGCGCACCATCTAGTTGAAGGTCTTCCCCTTCTCTCGCTGACCCTTTACCAAGCATGATACCCTTCTCAGAGACTTGGTCCTTCTGACAACATGAACAAAGTATGAGAGATGAAGTCTGGGCATTCTCACTTCTAAAGAATATTCTGGCAGTGCTTCCTCCAAGACAGATCTGTTCGTTCTTCTAGCAGTCCATGGTACATACAATATTCTTCGCCAACACCACAGTTCAAACGCACCACTTCTTCTTCCTTACTCATCGTCCAGCTCTCACATGATATAAAGCAATTGAAAAGACCATGGCTTGGGTCAGGTGCTCCTTAGTCTTCAAAGTGACATCTTTGCTCTTTAATACTTTAAAGAGGTCTTTTGCAGCAGATTGCAATATTTTTGCCACGTGTAATATGTCTGATTTCTTGACAGCTGCTTCTATGGGTGTTGATCATGAATCCAAGTAAAATGAAATCCCTGACAACTTCAATCTTTTCTCCATTTATCATGATGTTCCTTATTGGTCCAGTTGTGAGGATTTTTGTTTTCTTTATGTTGAGGTGTAACCCACGTGGAGGGCTGTAATCTTGATCTTCATCAGGAAGTGCTTTAAGTCATCTTCACTTTCAGTAAGCAAGATTGTGTTATCTGTATAGCTCACTTGTTAATGAATTTGCTTCCAATCCTGATGCCTCATTCTTCATTTAGTCCAGCTTCTCAGATTATCTGGTTAACATACAGATTGAATAAGTTTGTCGAAAGGATACAATCCTGACACACACCCTGCCTGATTATAAACCATTTGGTGTCCTCTGTTCCATATGAATGACTGCATCTTGGTCTGTGGACAGGTTCCTCATGAGCACAATGAAATGTTCTGGAATTCCCATTCTTCACAATGTTATCCATAGTTTGTTATAACCCACACAGCCAAATGCCTTTGCATAGCCTTTTGATGGGTAAACAACTTTTTGGTATTCTTTGCTTTCAGCCAACATCTGTATGATATCCCTCATTCCACAACCTCTTCTGAATCCAGCTTGAATTTCTGTCAGTTCCCTGTCAATATACTGCTAGGACCATTTTTGGAATTATCTTCAGCAAAATTTTGCTTGCATGTGATATTAATGATGTTAAATAATTTATGCATTTTTTTTAAAATTGTGCTTTCGGTGCAAATTTACAGAGCAGAATTTTTTTACATTCAACAGCTCACGTACATTTGGTTTCACTCCCCAATTACCATCCCCAGCCCTAACCCACTATACTCCTCTCCCTTCCCTGTGACCCTCCCTCATCCATGTACCCTTCTTAGTTATGCACTCCTGTCTGTCCAGCTTTCCCTCCATGTGAATGCTGCCTCTCTGGTGCCCCATGGCTGATTGCTCCAAGGGGTGTATCTCTGTAGAGTAGGTAGGTACATCACCCTGGGTTGGGTGTTCTGCATATAAGTCTTACTACTGTTGGGTTGAGAGCCAGTCCTTGGGAGTGAGTCTTATCCCAGGCCTGAAGTGTTTCCCAGGACTATAGTTTTGGGGTCCCATCAGACTCCATCTGACCAGTAATTGTGGTCATTAATGTGTTTTTGAATTTAGTTCCACGTTTTTCCTCCCACTCTATCCAGGATCTCCAACTTTGATCCCTTCCTGAGTGGTTGGTATTGGTAGCTGGGCATCATCTAGTTCTTCTGGTCTCAAGAGCCATCATATCCTAGGGCTGATTGTTTCCAAATGCCCTTGGTTTTCTTCATTCTTCTTTGCTTCAGATGAGAGGAGACCCTTAGCTGCATCTTAGGTGGCTGCTTGAAAGCTTTTAATACCCTAGTTGCTACTCACCAAAGTAGGTTGTGGAACAAGACTTTTATGTATTATGTTGTGCCAATTGAGCATGGTGTTCCCCAATACTATGGTCCTGAGTTGGCAGACATGATGGTTCTCTCTCCCAAGGTGTTTGGCTGTCTCTGAGGGATTACGCCAAGTCTGTCTTCTGTTGCTTCAGTAATGATTGTGGTTATTTTCTATGACTAGTATCTGTGCAAAATTATGCTCAGCTGAATCTATCATTGGTCTAGAGTATATTCTTATTCACTGACCCCTATCTGATCTTCTCAGTTGTCTATGCATTTATCTGTAGCCTGGTGTTTGGTGTTAGTGGTAATTCAGTATTGTGAATGTACTGGTATTAGCCTCTGTTGTCTATATCTTATGTGCACAATTTGGTGTGTGCCAATGTTATCATGCTGGTCACAGACTCTTTCCATACTATCCCTCCACTTACTCAACTGAGTGTGTGGTCCTCAACTAGTCCAAAAAATTCCCCTCTCCTTCCCTCCCATCCCCGGTAACCTACAAAATGAGTTCCCTTTCCTAAGCAAACCCTTCCTTGACTTTTTACAGTAATGGGCTCATACAATATTTGTCCTTCTGTGATTGACTTATTTTACTCAACACAATGTTCTCCATATTCATCCACGGTGTGAGATGATTCATGTATTCTTCACTTTTCTTTATTGTAGCATAGTATTCCATTGTGTGAATGTAACGTAGTATTGTTATCCATTCATCTGTTGATGGACATTTAGGTTGTTTTCCTCTCTTTGCTACAGTGAATTGTGCTGCGATGAACATAGGTGTGCGTATGTCTGTTGTGTCCTGTCTCTCGCCTCTTTAAGGTATTTTCCTAGTAATGGAATTGCTGGTTCAAATGGTATTTCTATTTTCAGTTTTTTTAAGGAAACACCATACTATTTTCCACAATGGTTGTACCATTTTACAGTCCCACTAGCAGTGTATAAGAGTTCCAGTCTCTCCGCAACCTCACCAGTGTTTGTTATTTTCTGTCTTGTTGAACTTTGCTATTATTGATGGGGTGAGATGATATCTCATTGTTGTTTTTATTTGCATATCTCTAATGGCTAATGATCGTGAGCATTTCCTCATGTGTTTGTTGGCCACCAGCATATCGTCTTTAGTGAAATGTCTGTTTATGCCCCTTGCCTATATTTGAATTGGATTGTTTGTCTTTTTGGCATTGAGGTTTTTGAAGAAAAATTCATTTTTGAACTTCTACAAATTTTGGAGATAAGTCTTTTGTCAGATATGTTGTAGGCAAATATTTTCCTCCAATCTGTAGATTCTCTTTTTTCTCTTCTGGAGAAGTCTTTTGATGCACACAAGAATTTAATTTGTAAAAGGTGCCAGTCATCTAGCTTCTCTTCCACCTCCTGTGCATTCTGGGTTATGCTTGATAGTCTATTTATGCTGTACGTTAGGGCCCCTAGATTTGCTCCTATTTTTATTTTTGATGAGCTTTATAGTTTTGGGTTTTACATTTAAGTATTTGAACTTGAGTTTGTTTTATGTATGAGGCTGAGGTATGAGTCTTGTTTCATTTTTCTGCAGGTGGATATCCAATTTTGCTAGCACCATTTGTTAAAGAGGCTATCTCTTCCCCCATTTAATGGTTTTGGTCCTTTGTCAAAGATCAGCTGTTGCCATCAACTGAGAAGAGAAAACTGGGAGATAAGCAGGTCTGTGGACAAGAGGAAATGGCTGGGTTGAGACAGGCCACCTCAGAGAGGGACATGGCCAGCAGGGATATGGGAAGGCAGCTGGGCACATGAAGCTGGGCACATGGAGAGTTTCTGGTCAGAGACATAAATATGGGAGCTGCCAGGCATACATGACACTCAGAGCCATGAGAAAATGCTTACAAAGAAAAGGTAAAATTCAAAACATTAATCTGTGATTCATACAGGAATGTTAATTTCACACAAAGAATGAGAAGGTTATAAATATATTCATTAGAACTTTGAGAAAATCACAAGTTATCACGTATTTTCTTAAGCTGGAGTGGGTATTTTCACACATGGGATGTTTTTATTGTCAGGTGCTAGCAAGTTGGCTCTGACTCACAGTGATCCTATTTACAACAGAACGAAACACTGCCTGGTCTTGCACCAGTCCCACAATAGTTGCCATTTTCCCAGCCACTGTGTCAATCCATCTCCTTTATTTTTATTTTAAGAGCTTGTTTTACTTTCAAAGTCATGCGTACATTTGGTTTCATTCCCCATTCGCCATGTCCAACCCTAACCCAGTCTCCTCCCCTCCCTACCCTGCAACACTCCCCTTGTGCCCCTCATAATTATGCACTCCTGTTTGTCCTGCATTTCCTCAGTTTGAATGTTGGTCCTTTGGTGTCCCATGTCTATTGATTTAAGGGATGTATTACCATTGAGTGTGTGGGTGCGACATCCTGGGTTGAGTGGTCTGCGTGTACATCTTGTTAACTATTGGGCTGAGAGCCCACCCCTGGGGGTGAGTTTTATTCCAGGTGTCAAATGTATTTCAGGGCCATAGTATTGGGATTCTCACCAGACTTCATCTGACCAGTAATTCTGGTCATTATTGAGTTTTTGGATTTTGTTCCACATTTTCCCTCCCACTCTATTCAGGATCTCCAGATTTGATCCTTTCCTGAGTGGTTGGCATTGGTAGCTGGGCACCATCGGGTTCTTCTGGTCTCAAGGGCCATTTTTTTTGTGTGCGTTCTTCTTCACTTCCAATGCTAGCTGCATCCTAGATGGCCGCTTGAAAGCTTTCCAGACCCCATTTGCTACTCACCAATGTAGGATGTGAAGCAACACTTTTATGTATTTTGTTGTGCCAATTGAGTCTGGTGTACCCCAGTACTATGGTCCTGAGGTAGTAGCTCTATTGGATCTCTCTCCCATAGTGTTGGGATGTCTGTGAGAGATTACTCTGTGTCTGCCTTCGATGGTGACTACAATTTACCTCAATGCAACAGCTCCCCTCCTGCTTCCTCTCGATAGTTACCTCTTCTCAATGTCCATCCCTCCATGCACTCCTGTCCCCCGAGCTGTCTCCCTGCGCATAAGCAGCCCTTCTTTCTCCCATGATTGTTCTCCCCAAGGAGTGCATCTACCTCAGGTAAATGTTTAACTCATATGTCTGTCTTTTGCTTGGCTGGAAACCACAGGTGTGGGTTCAATTCCAGACCTGAAAGGCAGCTAGGGGCCATAGTCTCATGGTTCCACCAGGCTCTATCAGACCAGCAAACCTGGTCCCCCTCCCTTTTTTTCCCTCCAAATGATTTTGGGTTTTGTTCCACATTGTTCTCCCTCTCTAACAAGGATCTCCTACATAGATCCCCTACCAAGTGGATGACAGTGGTAGAAGGGCACTACTAGTTCTTCTGGTCTCATAGTCGTATAGGCTACAGATTGGATGGTCGCTAGGACTAATTGTTTCCGTGAATTTTGGTTTCTTCATTCTTCTTTGCTCTGGATAAGGAGAGACCCATCATTGCATCTAGATGGCAGCTTTCTAGCTTTTAAGATCCCAGTCACTACTCGCAAAGTAGGAGGTGGAACAATGTTTTGTATAGTATATTATGCCAATTGAGCTTGATGTCCCCTGTGGCTATGGTCCCAAGCCCGCAGGTTCAACTACTCGGTCCCTCTTTGTAGCTGGCTGTGACCAAGCAGTGACCACAACCTTGCCCCTTGTCAGCTCTACTATACACCTGGGAATTCTGATCATTCACATAA
>NW_006921686.1:7375198-7407966 GCF_000298275.1 Orycteropus afer afer | reverse complement strand
CTCCTCGGAAGGAAGGTTGGGCAATCCTACTTCCGTAGTGATACTGCCTCGGAAACCCAAGGAGGGGTCGCTATGAGTCGGGGCCGACTTGACGGCACATAACAACAACAACAACAATAACAAGTTTTCATAACTTTGCTCCTTATATGTTGTTGGTAGGTGCCATCAAGTCATCTCTGACTCATAGTGACCTTACATACAACAGAAGAAAACACTGCCTGGTCCTGTGCCAGCCTCATACTACTTGCTGTACCTGAGCACATTGTAGCCACCATGTCAACCCACCTCTTTGAGGGCCTTCCCCTTTTTCGCTGACCCTCCACTTTACCAATCATGATATTCACTCATAGATTATTACTATTGTTGCAGGATTGTGTATGTAATAGTATTTACTTTTGTTGTCTTTAACTCTTGTGGTCCTCACCCTCCCCCCATCTTCCTTTGCCTTGATCTTTAGTGCTGACCTCTCCCTTATCATATATTGCTTTTCCTTTCACCCAAGTTAGTACATGTTTACCTTCTAGTTAGTAAATTACACGCCCTTCCACTTCCACCCCGGTAACCTTCAAAGAATTTTTTTTTTCCCTCTATGTCAACTTCTCTTGACTTTTTACAGTAGTGGTCTCATACAGTGTTTGTATTTCTGTGATTGACTAATTTTACTCAGCATAATGTCCTCTAGGTTCTTCCAAGTTACAAAGTGTTTCACAGATTCATTGATATTATTTAATACTTAATAGTATTACACTGTGTGCATGTACTATAGTTTGTTTATCCATTCATCCATTGATGGGCATTTAGCTTGTTTCCATCTTCTTGCTCTTGTGACTAATGCTGTGATGAATATGAATGTGCATATATTCCCAGTAGTAAAAATGCTGAGTTACATGGTGTTTTGGTTACTTCAAATGCTGCTCTAACAGGAAAATACCACAAGTGGATGGCTTTAACAAACAGAAGTTTATTCTCTTACAATTTTGGAGGCTAGAAGTTTGAGTTCAAAGTGCCAAGCTTTAGGGGCTGGGTGAAAGTCTTTCAACCTTGGGCTTCAACACTGCCTCTTGCTCCCAGCCCACTGGAGCTGGAGGCCTCTCTTCACTCAGGCAGCTACTGTCTGCTGAGTCTTAACAAGCCCAAGGTCAACAAACAAAATTGCACAGTCCCAATATTAGCACACAACATGGCAGGCCACTAGTTCAAGTCCAGAGACAATCCCAAGATCAGCAGGAAACATGGCAGCCCGTTGACTGAAGACTTTGCTACATGCAGAGTCCAAGAGTGCCAAAATGCTGCAGACCAAGCCCAAAGCCTCTCCTTATATGCTGGAAGCAGACCACGTCCCTAAAGCAGCTACTCAGTTGCTCATGGCAGATCCCACCATGGAGTTGATTGCCAATCTCATCATGCGGAATAACTACAACCAGCTTATCAGCCACTCAAAACCAGGCCCAGCCAAGGTGACCCATAACCTTAACTACCGCACATGGTATTTCTATTTCCAATTTTTAAAGGAAGCACCATACCATTTTCCACAGTGGTTGTTCCATTTTATAGTCCTATCAGCAGTGTTTGAAGGTTTCAGTCTCCCCAAACCCTCACCAGCATTTTTTTTTCATACTTTGCTATTAATGCTGGGATGAGATGGTATCTCATTGTTGTTTTGATTTGCATCTCTCTAATGGCTAATGATTGAGAACATTTCTTCATGTGTTTGTTGGCCACCTGAATTCTTTGTTGAAGTGTCTTTTCTTGTCCTCTGCCCATTTTTAAATGGAATTGTTTGCTTTTTTGTTGTTGAGGTGTTGAAATTTTTTATAAATTTTGGAGATTAATCCCTTGTTCAATATGTTGTTGCCATTTTTTTTTTTTTCAATCTGAAGTTTCTATTTCACTTTTCTAGTGAAGTCTTTTGATGCACATAACATTTAATTTTTTAGGAGGTCCCAGTCATCTAGTTGGGAGCTCTGGTAGCATAGTGGCTAAGGCACTTGACTGCTAACCAGAAGACTGGCAGTTCAAACCCACCAGCCACTCCTTGGAAGGAAGATGGGGCAATCTACTTCCGTAGTGATACTGCCTCGGAAACCCAAGGAGGGGTTGCTATGAGTCGGGTTCGACTCAATGGCACATAACAACAACAACAACAAGTCATCTAGTTAGTCTTCTTCTGTTTGTGCATTTTTAGTTGTGTTTGATGGTGTATTTATGCCATGTATTAGGTCCCTAAGTTTGCCCTTATTTTTTCTTTGATGATCTTTATAGTTTTAGGTTTTACATTTAGATCTTTGATCCATCTTGGTTAGTTTTTATATATGGTGAGAGATATAGGTCCTGTCTCATTTTTCTGCAAATGGATATGCAATTTTGCTAGCACCATTTATTAGAGAAACTATCTCTTCTGTATATAATGGGTTTTGGCTCTTTGTCAAAGACCAGCTGTCCATAGGAGGATGGATTTACTTCTGGGTACCCAATTCTGTTCCATTGGTCTGTGTGTCTGTCATTCTACCATGCAATGATAATACAAAGAGAATAGTGCACTTTCCACAGTGTAATCCATCAATGTCTGGATCAGGTCTGGAATCATGTAGATGTTTCCTGAGTCCATGAATCACAGCGGACTTGCCTATTCCCTTCTCCCTCCTGCCAGGCTGTTTGGATCACCATGTATCTGTGCAGCAGCTTTTGAGATCAGGGAGTGTGAAGCCTCCTACTTTGTTCTTCTTTGGTAGTGCTTTGCTTATATCAGTCTGTTTCCTTTCCATGTAAATTAGGTGATTAGTTTTTTTCACCTCTTTACAGGATAATAATATAATCTGAATTGGGGTTGTGTTACATCTGTACACCACTTTGGGTAGCATTGACATTTTCATGATTTAAGTCTTCCTATTCATGAGCATGGTATATTCTCCCATTTATGCAGGTCTCTCTTGGTTTCTTGTAGTAGTGTTTTGTAGTTTTCTTTGTATCTCTTATTAGATTTATTTCTAAGTACTTCATCTTTTGGGTGGCTATTATAAATGGTATGCCTTTCCTGATTTCCTTTTCAGAGGTCTCTTTGTTAGTATAGAGGAATCCACCTGATTTTTGTATGTTTATCTTGTAGCTTGCTACTTAGCTGAATCCTTCTGTTCATTCCAGTAGTTTTCTTGTTGAGTCTCTGGTCAAGGATAGGACCCTCTTCAGCATTTGCCAGCCGCCCCCCCCATCCCTGAGAGCAGTTGTGTTCCTAATTGCCCCAAGGACCTTGCCCATGTTGTTCATGCCCCCATGTGCTCCACTGCAGACACCCTGGTGCACTGAGATGGGGGGCACTCAGTCTTGCCAGAGTCCTCTACTGCCCCTCCCCAGGGTTTGAGTGAGGGACACTGAGACCTGGCAGAGGGGAGAGGGAAAGCACTGGGCAAATCAGCTGTGATTCATAGACTCACATCTACATATCATCTACATGATTTCAGACCTGATCTAGACATTGATGGATTGTGCTGTGAAAAGCTCATTTTTTTTTTTTCTCTTTGCATTGTCATTGCATGAGTGTGTGCCCATCTATTCCCTCTACTGGTTGCAAGTCCAGACACCTTACCCCACCTCTCGCAGGTGGGATGATGGAGTTGTGGTTCTCAAGAACTGATCATGTGCTGGGGGTATTCAGAGCCCCCATCACCACATATGGGCACTGCCTATACCTGGGAGGCAGGAACTCTGGTAGCGTAGTGCCCAAGGCATTTGACTGCTAACCAGAAGGCTGATGGTTCAAACCCACCAGCCACTCCTCAGAAGGAAGATTGGGTAATCTACTTCCGTAGTGATACCACCTTGGAAACTCAAAGAGGGGTCACTATGAGTTGAATCCAACTTGACAGCAGTGCATTTTTATACCTGGGAGGGAGCTGTGTCACTTCCACTGTGGAGAGGGTGGAGCTGAGACTGATAGTGGTGCTATGTAGGAGGTG
This sequence comes from Orycteropus afer afer, assembly GCF_000298275.1. Lineage (NCBI taxonomy): Eukaryota > Metazoa > Chordata > Mammalia > Tubulidentata > Orycteropodidae > Orycteropus > Orycteropus afer. The sequence continues at coordinate 7,404,013 of NW_006921686.1, read as the reverse complement.
AATGTGACTTTGAGCCAGCAACAACAACAGTGTTAACATTTTATTGAGCATTTATTGATTGGATACAACCTTTCTGTTCTAAAGATTTTTCACCTTCAGTTCCTTGACTAATTACAACTTCATAAAACAAGTGCATCAAACCCACCATTTTACAGGTAAGAACATTGAGAGGTTGAGTTTAAAAACCCATAGGGATTCAACATACTTCACAGTCAGCATGAGGGGGTCACTTTTGGTGGAAGTGACCTGGTCAGAGACCTCACACTGATACTCCCCAGCATCCTCCCTCTTGACGGGGTCTATGGTGAGGGATCTGTTGTCTTGGGACAGTGTTGTCCTCTCCACGAGCTGCAGACTCTGCCCATTGAAGATCCACTGAATGGACACTGTAGTGTGGTTGGTGAGGCAGGCCAGGACCACAGGACCCTTGTGTTCTGTGACGGTGGTGTTGCTGGCTTGGATGGAGGGCTTTGTCAAGAATCCTATGGAGAAGCAGAAAAGGTGATTGTGAGAGAGGCCTGGAGCTGTAGCCATCTTCTTCCTATGAGATCTCAGCCAGTTTACAGCCCCTACAATGAGTTCTGAAAAGTGACGGACAAGGTGATCCTGACCCTCTGCAGAGGATATGTGTTTGCCCAAGTGCTGATCTATAAGGATAGGGTGGCCCTCTCTACACTAGGAAATAGGTGCATCCTCCCTAACTGGAACCTGGGACTCTGGTGTATCAGCATCAGGACCACTTCTCAGCCCACATGCCCAACAAACTCATCATCAGGTAGAATTTTTCTTTGACAGGTGTTTGTATGATCCTTTCCTGGGGCTTCCTATGACTTTAATAGATCAGACCCCCTTCTCTAGTAGTTACTTCCATGTATGTGGGAAGGGCAGGCTGCTGGATGGGTTCATCTCTGGGTTAGGACAGCTGAATATGGGGGAAGGGAAAATGTTTTGATTTTGATAAATATTTTACAGGGAATTGAGGATGACCCCACCCAGTCTTCATTACTTAGGAACTGGAAAGTTTCCGATTTAAAGGATTTCTCAATCTGAAAATGACTTCTAGTTTCTGGTTTAAGTATTAATTATCAGATGAAGGAAACCTCTAAAGAGAAGTGGTTATAATTTTAACAAAAGCCTGGTACTCTTAGCCCTCGCTATAAAATATTTACTTTGGGCCCTGCTGTTCCTGCACCTGAAGGAACTTCATGGTGAATGTACCTGTTTTTCCAAGTGTGATTTATGGCTTATTGCTCACCTTTGTGAGTCTTCTGTACCAGTGTCACACAGTATAGAAAGCTGTGACTTATGAGCCAGGACGGGTTCAGTTGCCTCTGCCCTCTGTGCCCCATAGCTGGAACTTTTCCCATTTCCTTATAGCCTGAACTGTGGCTACACTTTTTAGCAAGATGAGGACATGGCTAACATACACCTGCTCCACACTCCCCAGTCCAGACACAGCTGGTGTCAGAATAGGATTGGTGCTTTAAGGGTTTGGGAGGGGTAGGTGGGAAGGGGACAAAGCAGGGAGGCAGAGCCCCATTCTGCCCATCACCCAACTGGAGGTTTCCTCCTCTCATTTGAGGAAAAGATATGAGCTTGTTTCCATGGTCCTCATAGCACATGGAGTCAGTGAAAGAAAACAAAGACATATAGAAAGGTATATGCTAGTGACAGAGAGAAGCAAGTTGACCCAAGACACTTCTTCCCTTCCCATCTGAAGTCCCCTTCCACTCCACAGGGCTTTCTGGGGCTGGGGGAACTCCCTTCTCATATTCCCACTGGACCCAAGGTCTGCCCTTATTTAAGAAGAGCAAAAGGAGTAACAATTGGCCCAGATGTGTGGGAGGGCTCAGAGTTTGAGATCTGCATGTACCCAGGAGATAATTGTCTGGAAAATAACTTTTATCAAGATCTTTTCTGAAAACTAGACAGAAATAGCATGATTGCAACCTGTTAATTAAATGTCCTTTAAGTGTTAAATAAGTTGCAGAATTTTGGTGATGGAAGACATAGAACTGGAGGTAATACATAAGCCTCCTGATGATTCCTGGCCTCTTCCCAGACCAGCAGACTGCCTGCCTGAGCCTCACTCACCTCATCTGCAATGTGGGCTTGCTGAGATTTCTTACAAGGGCCCAATTCTACCTTGCTTGGGCCAGCTGTGTTTTTTCTGAGACCAAATTTTCAAAGATATTCTAGATGTGGATAATGGTAAGACTTCTCATTGTCCCTAAACTCTGAGAAGACTTGTCAACCTGGCTGGAGGAGTGGGTATAATGAGCAGAAATAACACTTGGGGAGACCAGGAACAAGCCTGGTGGTCAGCCACATTGGTGGTCATAACTGAAACAACGTTGGTTCACGCGTCTCCCAACTGAGAGTACCCTACCTCATGACTGTGGTTCATAATGAGGAACACACATCTTGTGGAATAGGAAGTATAAATAATCAACAGCACGTGGTCTGGCAGCTGCTCCATGGGGAAAGGTCTCCGAACCACTGTAGGGGACTGTGAGCCTCACACCAAGGACAAGGACATGAATCCCAAGTAAAATTGGTAAAATGTGCCTTTATGCTTTGGGGACTGCAGACCTATTCCCTCTGCCTCTGCTTCCCTAGTTGGATCAGTGCATTAGTGAATCAAGGAGGTTCATGTCCATCCTGAATTGGCCATCCCGCAAGTTGGCATCACTAAGGGGAAAGATCCTGGATATGGGGAGCACATGTGAAGCTTGTTTCCCTGGGAACTTGGGGACATTGGTCAGTGGTGGAGCCCTTGAAGGGGCTGCTGCTTAGACTGATTACTTTGCCCTTTACTATTGGCCGGGATGGGTGGGCCTGTCCATGGTGTTGGGGGGAAGAGAACAGGACAGTCAGCATTAGCGCCCTTATCTGGGGAAGGCTTACAGGGAGGAGGAAACTGAAGAGCAGGGTAGTCCCAGTTGGACTGAAGAAGGAGAAAAGTTGAGGAGCATGGAAGGAGCATAAAAAGCCAGAACTACTCATGGCAGTGAGCAGTAGGGGTTACAAGTGACTCAAGAGACCTGAAGGCCCAGGAGTCCCCACATGACCCAGAAGCAGGGCAAGTGCAAACTCTCCCCTGACTGAGCAGCATGAGATCATCATGACATCCATGTCCGGGCTCAGCTTAGGAGCAGGAGGTCAGAGGCAGAGGACGAGTCTCAGTCACCTAGATGAAGAGGGAGGCTATGTGGCAGAACGTCCTAGGAATCTGGATCCAGGATCCAGCCTCTGGAGAGACTGTGGGTCATTCATTTTTTCACTCACCATTCCATCCTTCATTCCTCCATCAAAGAGTAATTGAGAGTTTTTACATGTTGGGTCTGTACTAGTTGCAGGGTGTGCAGTGGGGAGTGAGAAAGCACAATCCTTTCCTTTATGCTCCAGTGGGAGAAACACCTGGACATCAGTAATCAAATACGAAAGATTTCTCGTCCACTGCAGGAGTGTTTTGACTGGCTGCCTGGGGCTGGAGTACTGGAAATGCCCGGCAGTGACTCTGATTGTTGACATAGGTAATTTACTTCTAGTTTAAAAATGGATTATTTTTCATTTGCTCTCAAGCCCCAGATCAAAATCTCTCCCTTTGAGGTGGAGAAGTATTAAGAAGAAGTGATTAGAAGCATGGCTGCTCCAGGGGTCCACAAACACCTTAAAAGGTCATGTGGAGTGGAGGAAAGGTAAGGGCTATAGCTGCAGATAGATCTCAGTGTGACTCTGATGTGCCAGTCATGGTCTGTGTTACCCTATAGTTGTGACTATATTGCTCCATACCTCAGTTTCTCTTCAGTAAAATGGGATTAAATGGTATATGGTTTCTCAGGTTGTGAATTAACCTTAAATATTCACAATTACCTGATACAAAGCCGGGTATAGAGGAGTTGCCTAACGCCTAAGGCCTTTGACTGCTAACCAGAAGGCTGGCAGTTCAAACCCACCAGCTACTCCTCGGAAGGAAGATTGGGTGATCTACTTCTGTAGTGATATCACCTCCGTAACCCAAGGAGGACTGGCTGTGAGTTGGATCTGACTTGACGGTCATATTATTATTTGGAGGATCCCTAGTGGTGCAGTGGTTAAGTGCTGGGCTCTGAACCAAAAGATCAGAGGTTTGAACCCACCAGCCACTCTGCAGGAGAAAGATGTGGCAGTCTGTTTCCATAAATATTACAGCTCTGGAATCCTATGGGGCAGTTCTACTCTGTCCATAGGATTGCTATGAGTCAGAATCAACTCAACGATGTTTGCTTTTTGTTTGTTTTATTGTTATTTGGCTTCAAGTGACGCTCCCTGGGCCTGATCACAAGTAAACAAGGAGTTGCCAAGAGCATCTTCTGTGGTATTTCTTCCTCCTGGGGATGCTGGTCTTCCTATAAACTCAAACTGACTGCCATCAAGTTGATTCTGACTCGTAGCAACCCCCAGTAGGTTTCCAAGGCTGTAGATCTTTATGGAAGCAGACTGCCTCATCTTTCTTCCATGGAGTGGCTGGTGGGTTTGAACCACTGACCTTTTCTGGTTAGCAAGCAAATGCCTTAACCACTACACCACCAGAACTCCTTGATCTTCCTATGGGGTCTTCTAAATTCCCCAAGATAGTTGGTTAACAGCCTGGGGACACCTGTCCAAACTCAACTTGGTCATTACCCAGAATAGCTCTTGATGCTGAGCCTTGGCTGGTGACCTGCTCCAGGAGCTCTGAGACTTGGGCAGCCAGTAAATTGTTGCTCCCAGTTAGCTCTGCCCAGGAGGCAAGATCTAATGCCCACTTACAGGCTCCTCAGGGGGACCTGGAGTCAGGAACCCTGGGACACGGTCTGAGGAAGGGATTTCCTGGGGCTGAGCTTCTCTGTGAGAACCCCAGCAGCCCCTCAGGCCACAGCCTGACTGAATCCTCTAGGGCGTGTTCATTCAGAGGGGCCCAGGGGGGTGGACTGAGTGAGCTCCCCCTGCTGAGTATTCTCCATCAGACTCTCCTCTCCGCAGTGAACGTGTGGATTCGGGACGGAATTCTGATCGAAATGCTCAAAGCCCAAGAATGGAGTGCAGAGAAGGGGTGGTGTAGACACAGCAAAGGGTCCCGTCATGTTAACCTTTATCTTGAAAGTAGAATGAACCCCACCCCACACTGAGATGTCAGAGAGGAATACTCACGGTATACGTGGAACTGTCCAGTTGTTGTTTCAACCTGAAAACCTTGCTTTATTATTTGTAGGGTGTAGATTCCCATGTCATTTTGGGTGACCTTCTGAATCACCAAGGATCCGTTGTTGTAGACAGTCTCTCGGCCGCTGTAGGCAGGGCCTGTGCTGGTTGTTTGCCCTTGTATGCTATATGTTAAAATACGAAGGCTGGGATTTTTAGCATCACCCCCTTTGTACCAATTGTAACCAATACAATCCGGTGGCACATTGTGGACAAGTAGAAGAACATTGCTCCCTTCAGCCACGTTGAGGGGCACTGACTCAATAGCGGCTTGGGCTGAGATGGGCGGACTCCAGGAGAGTAAAAGTGAGACTAGGAGGGAAGAGAGAGAAGTCAATCAGCTTGCTGATGACTGTATTGGGAGGGAAGTTGGGGCCCTTGAGTCTGATCTGAGCAGGTCTCTCTCAGCCCTTGGGCATGGGGTGTGTGTGCTTCCCAAGGTCAGCAGCACTTCAGTGCCTTTGAACCTGTCATTTCCTCTTTTCAAATACTCTCCCCCAGGTGTCTGCCCGGCTGGCTCACCGCCCTCAGGCGCCGCTCACACTCAGCAGCAGCCTTGGGAGCTGCCTTTCCTGACACCTCATCACAGACCCTCTGTCTTCGCTTTCCCACCTTTCCCTATTCTGTGTCCTTATCAACACCTGACGTCACATCCAGATCCATTTGCTTATCTGTCCCCCTCTCCCCTAGATGTGAGCTCTGTCAGGGCAGGGCCTTGTCTTGTTCTGTGATGTACCCACAGTGACTAGACAGGCCTGCAGATACCTGGGGCATGAATCAGGGAAGGTTTCTAGGCCCTCTCCAGGTCCAGATGTGTATTTGCCTGTTTCTGAATTTGGTGCGTAAAGGTCAGGTTTAGAGCCTCTGGTTAAGCTTTATCCTGGAGTATTACTCTGACATAAATTATTACTGTTTTCAAAATTTATTGTTTAAAAGAAAAACCAAATTCATTGCCATCGAGTCAATTCTGACTCATAGTGACTGCCATTGGGTCCAAGTAAATCTTTTGTGGAAGTAGACTATCTCATCTTTCTTCCATGAAGTAGCTAGCGGGTTCAAACCACTGACCTCTTAGCAGTCAAATGCACCACCAGAGCTCCTATTGTTAAATCAAAACCAAAACTCACTGCCATTGACTCAGTCCCAATTCCGAGTGATCCCTCCTTGGGTTTCGGAGGCAGTATCTCTATGGAAGTAGATTGCCTAACCTGCCTTCCAAGGAGTGGCTGGTGGGTTTGAACCGGCAGCCTTCTGGTTAACACTCAAATGCCTTAGGCACTGTGCCACCAGGGCTATTGTTTAGTGATGATTAATTTGGAAATATATAGCAATTCTGTTTTTCCTTCCCGTTATCAATTCCAATCCAGTGAGTTTTCCTGCAGGTGAGTCCTCCCCTCTCTTCAAGGTCCTCCCCACTCAGGTTCCAAAGGAAGCTCTCAGTCCCGTCTCATTCCCTTGTCTTCCCCAGGAGACCCCAGCCAGTCTCTGCTCCCCCATCCTCCTGGCCATTCTCAGGGAGTCATCCCTCTTACCTGTGACTAGGACGCCCTGCCAGGGTACGCCCCTTCTGTGGGGAGAGGCTAAAGGCAGCTTCATGGTGTCTGCCGCCTGCTCTGTGCCTCCCTCTGTGGGAAAGAATTCCGGCTCCAGAGATGCTGGTTGATGCTCCAGCCCCGGATGCGTCTACTCTGCAGCCCTACCTCCCTCTGCTCTGCGCGTCCTAGGGCAGGAGCTTTGTCCAGTCAAGTGTGCCGGGGGCGGGGTCTCTTCTTCCTCTCTCCTTTCAGTCCCGCCCCTTCTTGCCATATTCTTTCCTTTTCCTTCTTGTCTGTATTTTGCTTTTCTGCGCAGGGGCCTCTCTCTGCCTTTCAGCCTTGCTCTCATTCCCCTGATTAGCCTGGAGCCTGGTACCAGGTCAGCTCTGTCTGGAAGAAGAGGAAGGACACAGGCTCCCGACCCAGGGCCTCCTGGGGGATACGAAGTCACTCACAAGTTAGAGATCAGGGTCAGTCTTCTGTGAGCTAAAGAGGATGTGAGATGCAGGGAGTGGGGAGCTGACTGGGGACTTCTGGCAAAACAGTGACAGGAACCCCAGGAAGGAGGAAGGAGCAGGTGAGACAGAACAGATAAGTAGAAGGGATCCAGAAGTGCCTGTTAGAGCAAAGGATTGAAGTCAAGGTCCATCCCCACCATCTCAGCACAGAGCTAAGCTCATATCTCAAGGGACTAATTTCCTTTGTTACTTGTGTGCCCTGATGGTGTCCCTTGGAAGACAAGTGAAGACCTGTGACTGATGTTGGGTGCTCCATCAGGAATGCAAATCAGGCTCCAAGGCCCTGACCTTGGACTGAGATGGGCTCTGACTTCCAGGCTGCAGGGGCAGCTCAGGGTCCTGTTCACTGTGGGTCCTTAGGCCGCCCTTACTCCATTCAAGTGGAGGGTGAGCCCAGAGAGAGAACCTAAGTGGTCCAGACCTCTGGTTCCAGTGTCAGGAGAACTGCCCCCCTAGCTCTGCCCAGGAGGCGCTCTTTGTCCCCAAGGTTTAAAAAGAGGGGTATGAGGCTGTGGGAATGGACACTGGCTTGGGGAACTGGTCCCCCACTGCCCTATGTTTCCCTCAGTCTATGGGACATTGCATCAAGCTCATCCGTGTCTGATTTCTGTCACTCAGTGTGATGATTTTGCTGTCCTCTTGATGAACTGACATCTTTATCATTATGAAATGACTCACTCTCCCTGATAATATTCTGTGTCCTGAAATCTACTTGCTCATTATAAATACAGCTACTCCATTTTTCTTTTGGCTATTATTAGCATGTTAGTTCTTTAACTTTTTTGTATCTTTACACTGAAACTAGATTTCTTAAAGAATCTTGCATATTTATCTAATGTGACATGACAATCTCTGCCTTTTAATTGTTGTGTCTAGACCGTTTATGGGAGCTCTGGTGGCATAGTGCCTAAGGCACTTGACTGTTAACCAGAAGGTTGGTGGTTCAATCCCACCAGCCACTCCTCAGAAAGAAAAGTGGGCGATCTATTTCCGTACTGATACTGCCTCAGAAACCCAAGGAGGGGTCTCTATGAGTCAGAGATGACTCAACGAAACATAACAACAACAGACCATTTATATTTCATGTGGTTATTGATATGGTTGATTGGAAATCCACCTTTTTATTATCTGTTTTCTCTTTGTCCCATGTATTCTTTGCTCCTTGTTTCCTCTTTTGAATTAAATGAGTATGTTTTATGGTATTGTTTTTTAAGTTTATTTTTTGGTTTAAATGGCTATTACTCTTTGTTGTGTTATTTCAGTAGTTGCTTTAGGGTTCACAGTTTGCATTTTCAACTTACAGTAGTCTACCTTCAAGTGATAATACACTACTTCACATATAGAATTAAGAACTCTACAATGGAAGGTTGGGCAATCCTACTTCCGTAGTGATACTGCCTTGGAAACCCAAGAAGGGGTCGCTATGAGTCAGGGCTGACTCGATGGCACATAACAACAACAACAACAACAATGGTATATTTCCATTTCTCTCCTCACAGTGTATGTGCTATGGAGTTGATTTCCACAAAGTCATAAACCCCCAATACACTGAGATTATTTTTGCTTTAAGCAGCTGATTATTCGTAAAAAGACTTAAACAATAATAAAACATGATTATTATTCTTTTCACCCACCCAGTTACCATTTCTAGTACTTTTCATTTCTTTGTGTATATCCAGATTTCCATCTGGTAACATTTTCTAAAAGACTTCGTTTAACATTTATTGTGGTGCACATCTCCTGGGTTGAATGTTTTTAGCTTTTATATGTCTGGAAAAGTGTGTATTTTACCTTCATTATGAAAAAGATTTTTGCTAGGTAAAGAATTTTATGTTATTTTATTTTATTACTTTAAAGATGCTATTCCACTGTCTTATAGCTTGGATGGTTTCTCATAATAAATCAGCTGTCGTCTTTTCTTTGTTCCTCTGCATATGATGTGCCTCTTGTCTGTGGTTAATTTTTTTTTTTTTTTTCCAAGTTGTGTATCAACTTGGCTGGGCCTGGTTTTGAATGGCTGGGCAACTGATGTAGTGATTCCCCATGATGAGACTGGTAATCAGTTCCCTGGTGGAATCTACCGGAGCAGCTGAGTAGCTGCCTTAGGGATGTGGTCTGCTCCCTGTATATAAGAAGAAGCCTTGAGAACAGTCTCTGCAGCTTTTTAGCATGCTTGGATTCTGCATTTGGCTGAGTCATCAGTGAGTGGCCTGCCATGTTGTCTGCCGATCACGGGACTGTCTCTGGATTTGAACTAGTGGCCTGCCATGTTGTTTGGTAATCTTGGGATTGCACCATTTTATTTGTCGACCTTGGGTTTGTCAGCCTCAGTAGCCAGTAGCTGCTGAGTGAAGAGATGCCTCCAGCTCCAGTGGGCCAGGAGCAAGAGGCAGAGCTGAAGCCCAAGGTCGAAGGACCTTTACCCAGTCCCTAGAGCTGGCACTTTGAACTCAGACTTCTAGCCTCCTAAACTATAAAAGAATAAATCTCTGTTTGTTAAAACCACCCATTTTTGGTACTTCTGGTAGAGAAACTAACCAAACCAAAACTAAACTCACTGCTGTCGAGTTGGATCCAACCCACAGTGACCCTTACTTGGATTTCCGAGGCGGTATCACTATGGAAGTAGATTGTCCAACCTACCTTCTGAGCAGTGGCTGGTGTGTTTGAACCACCACCCTTCTGGTTAGCAATCAAGTGCCTTAGACACTATGCCACCAGAGCTCCTTAGAGAGACACCAGAGGACCAAAAACAATTGGCTTTAAGCAATTGGATTATAATATGTCTGATGTTTCTTCCATCATCTCTCTTTTCCTTGGGGGTTCATTGTTTTTCTTGGATCTTTGGATTTATAGTTTTCATAACATTTGGGGAAATTTTGATCATTATTTTTTCAAATATATATATTTTTTCTGTCCATTGTATTTCTCCTCCCATTTTGGGACACCAATTGCATGTATATCTTGGGTCTTAAAGTTGGCCCACAGCTCACTGGTGCTCTGTTCATTTTTATTTCAGTCTTTCCCCGTATATTTCTGTGTGACATGTTTAATCTTTCCTTTAGCTCTTGAACATGTGGAATACAATTATGATAATTGCTTTAATGTACTTACCTAGTAATTCTATCTTACATGTCATCTTTGGGTTACTTTCAGTTGATTAATTTTTCTCCAAATAATGAATCTTCCTGCTACTTTGCATATGTATTATTATTATTATTATTATTAAATTGGATGCCAGGCACTGTGAATTTTACCTTAAAGCCAAAGCAAACCCACTGCCATAGAGTCGATTCTGACTCATAGTGACCCCCATTGGGTTTTCAAGGTGGTAGATCCTTACAGAAGTAGATTGCCTCATCTTCTTTCCATGGAGCAGCTGGTAGGCTTGAACCACTAACTGCTAACCTTCTGGTTAGCAGTCATATGCCTTAGGCACTACACCACCAGAGCGCCTTATTCTTGTATTCTTATAAATATTCTTGATCTTTGTTCTAGGACATGATTAAGTTACTTGGAAATACTTTTATCCTTTTAGGTCTGGTTCTTAAGTTTTATTAGCTGGAACCAGAGCAGTACTTATTTTATAGTTATTTTTCCCAAAATATCAAGGCAAAACTCTTTTGAGTATTCTACCAATGCTCCATGCATTGTCATGCTTTCCAGTGTGACTGGTGAGAACAGGTATTATTACCAGTTCTACGTGAGTTATGAGGGTATTCCATCTATCTTTTCAGATGGTTCCTTTCCTTCTCTGACCTCAGATAGTTTTGCTGAACACATGTACTGATCAACACTCAGTTGAATACTCAAGCGAGATCCTCTGCCAACCTGTGATCTATCTCTATGCAGCTCTCTTCTCTCTGACACTCTACCCTGTGAACTGGAGCTGCTTTGACCTCCTAAAATTCCCAGATTTGCCTCCTCAACTCAAGGAGACCACTAGAATCTGCCTAGTTTTCCCCTCCCTATGCTGCAACCTAGAAACTAAAAGTGATAAGCTGGGGTCATCAGAAACACATTGTCATTGGGTTGATTCTGACTCATGGTGACCCTACAGGACAGAATAGAACTTCCCAATAGGATTTCCAAGACTATAATCTTTATAGAAGTAGACTGGCACATCTTTCTCCCACAGAGTAGTTGATGGTTCCAACCGCCAACCATTCGGACAGCAGCTGAGTGCTTAATTACTGCACCATCAGGGCTCCTTGGGGGATTATAGAGTCACCTGATTTTTTTTCTATCTCTAAGGAATTGTATTTCTTCATTTTCCATAGTCCAATGTCTTGAGAATCATTACTTTATACATTTGTACAGTTTTTTTTAGTTGTTTCAGGAAGAAAAGTCAATCTTATCCTTATTATTCTGTTTTCCCAGAAGTGGAATTCTGTGATATATTTATTACAGTGTTGCTTCAACTTTTGTGTACTTTGGCATTTTTTCAAAACGCATACAAGCACACTTCATTTTATTGCACCTTGCAGATATTGTGGGGGTTTTTTTCTTCAAATTTGTGCCAACCTTGCATTGAGCTATCTATTGGCACCATTTTTCCAAGAGCATATGCTCACTTCATGTCTCTGTGTCATATTTTGGTAATTCTTGCAATATTTCAAACTTTTTTCATAATGCTATTCATATTTAATAGACTACAGTATCCTGTAAACATCTTTCATATGCACTGGGAAACCAAAAATTTAGTGTGACTCATTTTATTGTGATATTCACTTTATTATGGTGATTTGGAACTGAACCCACAATATCTCCAAGGTATGACTGTACTTTGCAAAATATGACACTTATAATTATTTTTGGAGGTTCCTGCATATCATACATATGGAATGTACTAGTTCCATTTTAAGCTTTATAATTTGTCATTGTATGGCCGTACTATAATTTAACCAGTTCACTACTGATGGGTAAATGGACTATATTTTAATCTTTTTTCTACTGCAAAGATTCCTGCAATAGCCTTGTACATACATGTTTGTATGCATGTGCAAGTATATCTTTAGGATAAATTCCCAGAAAGGCATTGCTAGATTAAAGTTACTTTTGATTATTGCAAATATACAATGAATTGCTAAGCAAAGCAATTTTTTTCAGTTCACTCTTGTGCTGAATCAACATAAATTAAGCCAGTTTTGAAGCAATCCTTTTAATTCTCAATGAATAATGTACTTCTTTATTTTAATGTCTTAATTCAAACCTTGAGTTATTTAACTTAAAGATACCTAATAACACGCAACAGTTTCTTTTTTAAAAAAATTATACTTTATTGTGTTTTTGGTGAAAGTTTACACAGAAAGTTAGGTTCCAATTTGACAATTTCCACACAAATTGTTCAGGACATCAGTTACATTTTTCATAATATGTCAGTATTCTCTTTAATTACATTCTGGTGGGTCCATTTCTAATACTCTAGTTTCCTTGCTCCCATACCTTCTATTCTTTGCTTTAGAACAAATGTGGACTTTTTGGTCTCATACAGATTTTTTTAATTTTTTTATTTTGTAGAGACTGATCTTATGGGTAATATTCGTTATTTTATGTGCCACTCTGCTATTTTGCTGAAAGGCGATATCAGGGAGTAGGTTTGGTTCAAGGTTTAAAGAGTGTCTTAGGACAAATACACAAATTTAGAAATGACAAGGGATAAAAAAATAAACCCAAAGAACATTTTCAAAATAGAGCTTACTTCCCATAACTCTGCAATTAAATTTGAAAACTTATATGAAAGGGATAATTTTTTAGAAAAATATAATTTACTACATTTATTATTTACTGAAACTGACTCCAGAAGACATAAAAAATCTAAATAAATTAATTTTCATTGAAAAGAACTAGATAACATTTCAGAGTTAATACCCAAAGACATACCAGGTCCAGATAGTGCCATGTACAAATCCTACCAAAATTTTAAATAGAAGATACTCCCAAACCTCATTGAAACTATTCTAGAGAAATAAAATATTCCCTAAAATTTTCATAAAAAAGGTACAACATCAATAATAAAGCATGACAAAGATTACATCTCACTAAAAAAATAACCATCTTAATTATGGATACTATTGCAACAATTAGAAATAAAATATTAGAAAAAAATAATTCTACAGCAAATTAAGAGAATGATACATATTAGGGAATCAAGACTCTCAGAGTAAGAGAAAATCAAAGAAATTTAAATATAAACCTGTAATGTTATATTGGGAATATCAGTGTGAACTCATGACTCTTTTAAAAAGAACTTTCTATCTCTATCTATTAGAAGGGCTTAGAAAGAATTTCACTCCAGAGGTAATAAGGATCTTACCAAGCAAATATTGGTTTCTAAACAGCATTCCCCACTACGTGCTGGGTTACAGAGTAGGTATATGTTTAGTTTCATAAGATATAGTTTTACTATTTCCTAAAGTAGTTGTATCATTTTATATTTTCATCAACAGTATATGAAAATTCCAATTGCTCCATGTTCACATCAACATTTGACATTGTCAGTCTTTTTTACTTTTAGGAATTGGGTGGATGGGTAGTACAGTTTGACTGGTTTTAACTTGCAGTTCCTGATGAGTAATGATGTTGAATTTTTTCTTCATATGTTCTAGCCATTTGTATAGCCTCTTTCATGACGTTTCTGTTAGACTCTTATGCCCATTGTTAATATTGACTTGTTTGTCTTTTTATTATTGTATACCGTACTCTGGATACAAATCCTTTTGTCACAAATATGCATAATAAATGCTTTCCCCTAGTCAATGTTGTTGGGTGAGCAGAAGTTTTTAATTTTGACGAACTAAAATTTATTTTTTATTATTTAATTTGTATTTTATTTTATGGTTATTCCTTTCTTCTTGTTGAAGAAAACTTTGCCTATACCAAGTCATGGAAACAGTCTCCTATGTATAGAAACATAGTGCATTTGCTTTTTTATGCTTAGATCTATGAACCATCATGAATTGACTTTTGTGCACGGTATAAGTAAAGATCAAGTTTTATATTATTTTATTTTCATGTAGCATATAGACAGACCTTCCCCTGTGCCAACACTAATTGTTGAAAAGTCTTTCCTTTCCTCATTGCACTGATTTGTTGCTTTTGTTAAAAAACAAATGACAATATTTTGTTTGTTTGTTTGTTTTTATGTGCCATCGAGTCAGACCCGACTCATAGCGTCCCCTCCTTGGGTTGCCGAGGCAGTATCATTACAGAAGTAGATTGCCCAATCTTCCTTCCGAGGAGTGGCTGGCAGGTTTGAACCGCCAGCCTTCTGGTTAGAGGTCAAGTGCCTTAAGCACTATGCTACCAGAGCTCCTAATGACAATATAAATACAATATAAATATGTATATATTTCTAGATGTTACTCTTTTGCCTGATTTAAATATCTGCCCTGACACCAATATCACTCTATCTTGATTGTTGTTGTTGTTATGTGCCGTCGAGTCGGCCCCGACTCATAGTGACCCCTCCTTGGGTTTCCGAGGCAGTATCACTACGGAAGTAGGATTGCCCAACCCTCTATCTTGATTACTCTAGCTTTTTAATGAGTTTTGAAGTCACATAGCATAAGTTCTCTGAATTTCTTGTTTTATTTTTCAAAAATGTTTTCTGGCTATCCTAGATACTGTGTTGTTTGAACAGAACAAGGGGACCCTGCATGGTTTAAAATCAGGAAGGGAGTGTGTCAGGGTTGTATCCTTTCACCATACTTATTCAATCTGTATGCTGAGCAAATAATCTGAGAAGCTGAACTATATGAAGAAGAAGGTGGCATCAGGTTTGGAGGAGGACTCCAACAACAACCTGTGATATGCTGACAACACAACTTTGCTGAAAGTGAGGATGGCTTGAAGCACCTGCTGATGAAGATTGAAGACTACAGTCTGCAGTATGGATTACACCTCAATATAAAGAAAACAAAAACCATCACAACTGGGCCAATAAGCAGCATCATGATAAATGGAAAAAAGATTGAAGTTGTCAAAGACTTCATATTACTTGGTTCTACAAAGTATTTTCTGTTTTCTAATGTTATTTTAAATGGAACTTTTCAAAATTCTATTTCAATTATTTGATGCTAGTCATAAAAATGTCATTGGTTTTTGTGTATTGACCTTTATTCAATGACTTTGCTAAATTCAGTTAACAGTTGTAGCAGTTGTTTTGGGATTTCTCTGGATTTTCCAGGTAAATAAGGGAACAAGGGAAGTTTTACTTTTTGTTTCTAGTACTTGCCTTATTGTTATTGCTATTTCTTGCTTTTATTTCTACCTCTTGCCTTACTGTACTGGCTATTTCCTGCAGTACAAAGTTAGACAGAAGTCATTAGAGTCCATGTTTTTGCTTTGTTCCTGGTTTTACCCACCTCACTGCCATGGAGTTGATTCTGACTCAGAGGGACTCTGTAGGACAGAGTAGAATTGCCTCAGAATTTCCAAGGCTATAAATCTTTATGGAAGCAGATTGCCACATGTTTATCCTGAGGAGTGGCTGGCGGGTTCAAACCACTCCCTTTCAGTTAGCAGCTGAGTGGTTAACCACTCAACAACCTGGGCTTCCGTTCCTGGTTTTGGGAGGAAGGTACTCAAAGTTCATGTTTACTGTAGGATTTCCATAGATACGTTTTATCAGACAGTAAATTTCCTCTATAGTTTGCTGAGAGCTTTTAGAATGATAAGTATTAAGTTTTATCATATATTTTTTTGTGCATCTATTGAACTAATGTTTTTTTTTCTCCTTCATTCAGTTGATATGGAAGATCACATTGCTTAATTTTCAACTGTTAAACCAGTTTTGTGTTTCTGGAATAAATTCTACTTGGTTATGGCATATCCTTTTTATAGATCACTGAACTTCATTTGTTAATATTTTTGTTGAGGATTTTCACGAGGGATTTTGATCTGTAATTTTTTTGGCAATGTCTTATGTGGTTTTGATATCAGGGTTATGCTGTCCTCGTAGCATGAGCTGGAAAAGATTCCCTACTCTTATGTTTTTTGTAAGAGTTTGTGTAAGGTTGAAGTTATCTCTTTCTGATTTGATAAGATTCTCCAGTGAAACCACTCTTTGTAAGAGGTTTTTGGTAATGAATGCAATTTCTTTAATACATAAAGGGCATTTAGATTTTTCAGTTTCATCTTGTGTCAGTTTTATTAAGTTGTATATTTAGAGTAACTTATCTATTCCTTAGAAGCTCTGGTGGCATAGTGCCTAAGGCATTTGACTGCTAAACAGAAGGCTGGTGGTTCAAACCCACCAGCCACTCCTTGGAAGGAAGACTGGGCAATCTACTTCTATAGAGATACCACCTCAGAAACCCAAGGAGGGGTTGCTATGAGTTGGAATGACTTGATGGCAGTGTGTTTGGTTTTGGTTTTTATTGATAATTTGTGTTATCTCTTGATCAGATTAAGTAGGCTTTATCAATTTTGTTGATTTTTTCAAAGAGCCAACTTTAAGCTTTGATATTTTCTGTATCATTTATTTTCTATTTCATTGGTTTTTGTTCTTACATTTTTTCTACTTTCTGCCTTTCTACTTTGTGCCTCTCTTTTTCAGGACTTGAAGGAGAAACTTAGGTTTTTAATTTTAAAACATTTGTTTTATACTATAAGTTTTAAGTGATAAGTTCCCCTCTGTACTACTTTAGCTGCATGTCACTTTTGATATGTTTTCTTTTCATTAAAACCCAGAGTTAAATCATTTTTAAAATTTCTTATGATTGTTTTCTTTGATCCAGGACTTATTAAAAGTATTGTTAATTCTCAAATCTCTGGGATGATTCTAGATATCTTACTTGTATTAACTAGTACTTTAATTCCATTGTGAACAGAACATATAGTCTGTATGATCTGTCTTTTAAAATCCTCTGAGACTTGGTTTTTTGGCCCAACATTTTCCTAATTCATGCACTTGAATAGAATATGTATCCTGCAATTGCCAATTGTGATGTTCTATAACCATCAATTAGGTTAAGGAGGTTGATAGAGTTGTTCAGAGCTTATGTTCTTGGTGATTTTTTTTTGTCTAGTTTTTTTTTTTTTTTTCCCCCTATCAATTTCTGGAAATGGAATTAAAATCTCCAAAAAGAATCATGGATTTGTCTATTTCTTCCTTTAGTTCTGTCAGTTTCTTAAAAATTGTGATTTGGGTGAAAGTTTACAGAGCAAATTCATTTTCCATTCAACAGTTCATACACATTTTGTTTCATGACATTGATTACAATCCCCATGATGCAACAGCTCTCTTCCCACTTCCTCCCTGTGGCTACTTGTTCCCTGTGTCCTCCTTTCCTGTCCCTGAGCTGTCTCCCTGTGCAAATACTGCCCTTTTGATCTCCTGTGACTGATTGTTCTAAGGAATACACCTACCTCGTGTAAATGTTACCTTTTGGGCCTGTCCACTGTCTGGCTGCTAGCCACTGCAGTGAGTTCAATCCTAGGCCCGAAGAGTGACTAGGGGCTAGACCTCATTGCCCTTTAGCACTTTCTAGAGGTCTTTTGCGTTGGATCTTCCCAGTCCACTATGACATCTGATTTCTTGACTGCTCCTTCCATTGGTGTTGATCGTGGAAACAAGTAAAATGAGATCTCAGGGGTTAGTTCTGTCAATTTTTGTGTTGTGTGTTTTAAACTCTCTTATTAGCTTCATACACATTTATAATTCTTATGCCTGCATGATGAATTGAACTTTTGTTTTGAAATCTGCTTTGTCTGATTTTAAATCCCCTGATTTAGTCAAACTCACTGTTTCCATGGTATATCTTTTCCATCCTTTTACTTTCAAAATATCTGTTTCTTTATACTTAAAATTCCTCTCTTGTAGACAGTGTATTGTTGAGTATGGATTTTTTTTTTTTAAGTTTCACAATCTCTGACTTTTAATTGAAGTATTTAGCCCAATTGATATAATTATCAATTTGACTGGATGTAGGTCTACAGTTTGTCTCATCCTTTCCGAGACAGAAGCTGAATCAGGTCACAGTGTCAGTCTTCAAAGAGGCATCATTGCCCTTTAGCACTTTCTAGAGGTCTTTTGCGTTGGATCTTCCTAGTCCAATATGACATCTGATTTCTTGACTGCTGCTTCCATTGGTGTTGATTGGGGAAACAAGTAATATGAGATCTTTGACAACTTCAATCTTCTTTCCATTTATTGTGATGCTGCTTATCCCTGGAGGGTGGTATTTGAGAACTCACATCACTAAGAGACCCCTTCTACCCTCTTGTTCCTTCATGACATCAGGGCACTGTCCCTAGACACCAGCCACATGCTGGCTTCCCCTCATGATGGTTCAGTTGCTGTTGTGACCTATCAGAGTTTGCACTGAGCCTGACCTCCAGGAGCCTGTGACAGACAGCTGTAGATCATGGGTCAAGGTCTTGCCTTGTGAATATGGTTCCTTTACCCTTCTATCTCCAATTTGGCCTCTGTCTTCAGGAATTCATGTTTCTTTCCCAAGATCCTGGTGAGTATTCCACTAGGGAGTGTCTTCTTGAATCATCCTCCCTTCCTCAGACAACCAAGGCCTGACCAAGAACTTGAGAATTAGGGGTCCTCCATGGCTGGTAAGTTTACCATGCAGGCTGGGCTCAGACCTGTTGAACTCACCCTTGAGTGAAAGCCTAGGGAGATGCTCACTTTCTCTCTACTCTGCTGCTTAAGGTTGAGCAGGAGAAGGTAAATTTAGGAGATTCTTTTTGAAACAATGATTTTGAGAGAAGGCAGGAAATTGCTGTTTTTAAGTCTCCACAGAGAAAAGTCTTCAGAGAGATTCACCTATAAGCATCGTGACCTTGGGTAGATTGTTTAACAATGTGGAGTCATAGTTTCATCATCTCTGAAAGGAAGTGGGATAATAATTTACACTTTTTTTTCAACTTTTTATTGTGATTTGAGTGAAAGTTTACAGAGCAAATTTGTTTCCCATTCACCTGTTCATACATATTTTGTTTCATGACATTGAATGCAGTCCCCGCATTGTAACAGAACTTTTCCGCTACCTCCCTGTGGTTCTTACATTTCCATTCTTCCTTCTTTCCTATCCATTCCTGCCTTCTGAGATTCATCCCTAGGTAAATGCTGCCATTTTGATCTGTATGGTTGATTGTTCTAAGGAGTGTGTATATCCCTAGTGTTATTGTTCACCTTATAGGCCTGTCTATTGTTTAGTTGAAAGTTGAGCCCTGGGAGTGAGTTCCAGGCTTGAAGGGTGACTAAAGGCCATATCCCCTTACTATTTCTGTCGTTGTATCAATATCAGGCTGTTTTGACTACTGTGGCAGTGTAGTATGTTTTGAGATCCAGAAGTATGAGACCTCCTACTTTGTTCTTCTTCAGTAATGCTTTGCTTATCCTAGGTCTCTTTCCTTTCCATATAAAGTTAGTGATTATTTTTTCCATCCCCTACCAGCCACTCCTCGGAAGGAAGGTTGGGCAATCCTACTTCCGTAGTGATACTGCCTCGGAAACCCAAGGAGGGGTCGCTATGAGTCAGGGCTGACTTGACGGCACATAACAACAACAACAACAACAGGAGATCTGGTGGTGTAGTGCCTAAGTCATTTGACTGCTAACCAGAAGGCTGGCAGTTCAAACCCACCAGCCACTCCTTGGGAGGGAGGTTGGGCAATCTACTTCTGTAATGATACTGCCTCAGAAACCCAAGGAGCGGTCACTATGAGTTGGATCTGACTCCACAGCAGTGAGTTTGGTTTTTTGTTTTATTCACTAATAAACCTCATCATCATGAATATTGTTTTTGAGTTCTGTGTGGCCATTGCAATAATTATTAAACACAGAAATGAAATAGAGGGTGCCCTGGGAGGGACAGTTGGTATCAGAATTAGTGAGAAGAATGAAGAGTAACAGCATGTCTGATCTCCCTTCATAGGAATCAACCTTGAACTGTTGACACTGATGGTGATCCTTTCTCCCCTTCATGAGTTAAAGAGTTAAAGGAGGTCAGTTGAAGCCACCCCTACATCCTTTTTCCAGTTGGCATAAGAAATAGGATTCATTGTAATAGTTCCAGACTCATGGAAGCATGAGACTTTGTAAGAGAAAGAAGGAAGAGACCTAGAAGTGAAACTTTTGATTCTTAGATGGGTACTTTGGTTGTTGTTACCTGTAATGGCTGAAAGGCGTGTGAGTGATATTATGGTGAAGCTGAGGACAGAAAATCCTGGGGCAAGGGCCAGGTGTATTAGATCCTGGCGCACGGGCCAGATGATTGATAATGGGCCAGGGTCTACTAGTTCCACCTATGCAGAGGCCTAAGGCCAAATGCATATGAATGGAAATATAGTCAAGGTTTGGAGAAGAGACGATGAAAGTGGAATGTTTTGAAAAGGGTTATGTGTTTATCTGAATCAACAATGGACATTGAATGTTTCTCTTATCTAGCTGTATGATAGAAATGAATATTGGGTATTCTCAATTATAAGCAAACAAACAAAAACCCAAACCCACCGCCATCAAGTCATTTCTGACTCACAATGACCCCTTCTTGGTTTCTGAGGCAGTATCTCTATGGAAGTAGATTGCTCAACCTTCCTTCCGAGGAGTGGCTGGTGGGTTTGAACCACCAGCTTTCTGGTTAGCAGTCAGATGCCTTAGGCACTATGCCACCAGAGCTCCTATTCTAGATCATATAAAGCATATAAGTCTACCTTCAGCCAATACTAGGTTAGATAAACTAAAAGGGGAACTAGAATTTTCCCACAAGAAATGCAGGCTTTTTTTGTTTCAAGCAACAGCCTTGTGTATAGAGTATTGGAACTTTAGGTCAAAAATCTGATTCCCACCCAGAACCTTCAGAATCAGAAGATTTGGATTTGAAAAGACATTCAGACCCACTAAGAACTACTGAGAGAACTGGAGGTTTTTCCTTTGAAGGAAGGACCTGCAGGGGAAAAAAACTGTTTGGCTTTTTGACTTTCAAGCAAGCAGTTTGCCATTGGATACATTGAGGCAGGAAAAAAGTTAGTACCCATCAAAATAAAACAAAACAAAACCCTTCCAGAGCTAGAAAGGAGCTGATGAGTAGACAGCCTGGTGTCATGTTTGTGTTGACTACCTGAGCCTACTTGATGATTGATGAGTGTAAGTAGGAGAGGTGTAGCAATGAAGAAACAGGCTGACCTAGCCCACAGAGACTAAGGATAAAGGAAGAAGGGCTGGCCAGTCTGAAACACTGCAAGGAGTTGTGTGGACTCCTGAGCCTACAGATGGTGCCTGTTGACCTAACCCAGGGGGCTAGGAATAAGAGAAAACAGAGACAGAGACAGAGACAAAGAGAGAAGCCTGGCCGGTTAGAAGCACAGCCAAACCCAAACCAAACCCACTGCCACCAAGTCAATTCCAACTCATAGTGACCCCCTTTGGGTTTCTGAGGCAGTAAATCTTTACAGAAGTAGATTGCCCAGTCTTCCTTCCATGGAATGGCTGGTGGAATTGAACTACCAACCTTCTGGTTAGCAGTCAAATGCCTTAGGCACTGTGCCACCAGCGTTCCTTTACTCTGTTATGAAACTTGGCTATCTAAAGTGAAGGAGGGTGTGTGTGTAAATGCTCAAGCTTACAGCTGGTACCCATTGGACTAGCTTGGATGGCTAGGGATGAACTGACCAGACTTGACTGAAGAGAAAGATGTTTGACACTGTGGGCTGGTGCAAATTGCTGCAATTTGATAGTTTGCTCTGGACTGGACTTAGCTTATGGATGCAGATGCTCAAAGTTCTAACTGGAACAGAAGATTCTTCAGAACAAGGAACATGCTGGTCTCCTCGCAGGACTGGTTTGATAGGGACTGGCAATTCAGAAATTGGCTATCTAAAATTGAGGGAGATAAGGGCATGAAGTGGCTGGCTTACATGCTTTCATGAGGGGGCTTATACTTAAAATGATTGGGAACAGGAAGTTAATCTTTGAAGGATGAAAGGGCCAGTAACTACATGAGCCAGGGGGTGGCCTGTAGTACAGTAAATTACTTGGTATGGCTCTTCTAGCCATGGTATTTGTGACTCCCACCAGATGAATGGGTGGAACTATGCAAATGTGAGATGCTCGTGGGGATTGTATAGCTTATTCATAATGTAAATAAAGTACATGGCACCTTTATGAAGGTGGGGCCATGGAAATAAGGTGTATGGAACCCTAACACGGGGTTGATGAGTTTTGCCATCTCATTAGATGAGCCATCCCAGAAGTGGAATAAGGGAGAATCTCATTATCATCAGGAAAGAAGAGCTGAAAGTGGTGCGCATACTTGGACTTGAGGTCCCTGCACTGAGACGTTTTGATTACCTCTGACATTTTCAAGGAGAAGCCGTCCAAGACTCTCTCCTAGCCTCTGGTATTTCCTGGCATTCCTTGACTTGCAGCTGTGGCATCACATGACTCTGTGTCTCTTCTCCTCTTTGTAGGGACACCAGTCATACAGGACAAGGACCCACCCTTCTCCAGTATAACCTCATGTTAAGCTAACTGATGACATCATGAAAGATCTTATTTCCAAATAGGGTCATATTTACAGGAGTTACATGGAAGCAAAGCATACTCAGAGAGTTGAAGATGCTTACTTGACACATATCTGCTTGGGGACACAATTCAACCCACAATAGAGGTCACTGTTTAATCTTCAGCTACTACAAACCCCACCTGCTCATTCTATTTTCTTTTTCCCCTCTCCACTCTCTATAGGAGCTCTGATGGCATAGTGGGTAAGGCATCTGGCTGCTAACCAGAAGGTCAGTGGTTCAAATCCACCAGCTGCTCCACAGGAGGAAGATGAGGCAATCTACTTCCATAAAGCTTTACAGCCTTGGAAACCCAGTGGGGGTCGCTATGAGTTGGAATTGACTCCATGGCAGTGTTTTCCAATTAATAACTAATTTTCTTTTGCTCTTGTTTTTGTTTTATCTTTTTCCCCTTTTCTTCTCTTTCCTCTTTTCCACCCTCCCTTTTGCAAGTCATACTGTTGTTGTTGTTGTATGCCGTCGAGTCAGACCTGACTCATAGCGACCCCTCCTTGGGTTTCCGAGGCAGTATCACCACAGAAGTAGATTGCCTCATCTTCCTTCCGAGGAGGGGCTGGTGGGTTTGAACCGCCAGCCTTCTGGTTAGCAGTCAAGTGCCAGAGCTCCCCAAGTCATACTAGTAGAATTTAAATAGAGTTAAGAGTTAGTTCTTGTTAGATAGATAGAGATAAATATTGATTTGGGTGAAGAGAAGGGCAATGTACCAAATGTGAGTGACCAATATGGCAGCACTGAGGATGAGAAAGACAGAGAGAGTTACATGGGCAGTACAAACAACAAATATGAACCCCTTTGCATATACAATACTGAGTTGTCAGTGAAAGCAAACATGGGTATAGGGACGGATAGATGGGTGAACAAGCTAAACAATTAGGTATGTCTAAATGGAGAGTGTATCCAAGATCATATACAGGGTTGGCAGACAATGGCCCTATAAATTCATGTGAATGATCAGAATTCCCAGGTGTATAGTAGAGCTGACAAGGGGCAAGGTTATGGTCATTACTTGGTCACAGCCAGCTACCCAGAGGGACCGAGTAGTTGATCCTGCGGGCTTGGGACCATAGTCGCAGGGGACATCAAACTCAATTGGCATAACATACTATACAAAACATTGTTCCACCTCCTACTTTGGCGAGCAGCGACTGGGACCTTAAAAGCTAGGAAGCTGCCATCTAGATGCAACAACGTGTCTCTCCTCGTCAAGAAGAAAGAAGAAAACCAAAATTGATGGAAACAATCAGTCCTAGCGACTGGTACACCATCCAATCTGCAACCTATACAACTATGAGACCAGAAGAACTAGATGGTGCCCAGCTACCACTGCCATCCACTTGGAAGGGATGTAGGAGATCCTGCATAAAGAGGGAGAACAATGTGGTACAAAACTCAAAATCATTTGGAGGCAAAAAAAAAAAAAAAGAAGGTGGGGACCAGGTTTGCTGGTCCAATGGAGCCTGGTGTAACCACTGAGACTATGGCCCCTAGCTGCCCTTCAGGTCTGGAATTGAACCCACAACTGTGGTTTCCAGCCAAACAAAGTACAGGCATGTGAGTTAAACATTTACCTCAAGTAGACACACGCCCTGGAGAGAACAATCATGGGAGAAGGAAGGGCTGCTTATGCACAGGGAGATAGCTCAGGGTGCAGAAGAGTATGAAGGGATGGACACTGGGAGGAGGTAACTATGGGGAGGAAGTGGGAGGGGAGCTGCTGCATTGTAAATTTTGGTCAATGACATGAGACAAAGTATATATGAACTGCTGCATGAAAAGTGAATTTACTCTGTAAATCTTCACCCAAATCCTAATTTAAAAAAAAAAAGAGTTAGTTCTTGGTTGATTGAAATTGACTTTAGATCAAAAACAGGTAATTCAGAAATCACACGGACATAAGCTGGTTCGTGTCTCTGCAAAGAAACAAAACCTTTCTATTTCTGGAGCAGCCCACAGTTGAGTTTTTGCAATGGATCAGCCACTTGCAATAGATTTTTAAAATCTTGCAACTTGGTTACACAATACTCACAACTGGCCTCAAACCTTACTTCTTGTAAGAGAAAATCAAAATTGACTAACCCCCATGCTGCCTGTGAAGGAGTGAAACCGTGTGTTGATAAGTGCAGATATATTTTAATATCAAAGACTAGGGACAGAAAACAGTAGGGCATATGTTGTTGCTGTAGTTGTTAGGTGCCATGGAGTTGTTTCCGACTCATAACAACCCTATGTACAACAGAATATAGGGCTTATAGGAAAATCTCAATGCATTATAAAAAAAAAAAAAAAAAAACCCAAACTCACTGCCGTCGAGTCAGATCTGACTCATAGTGACCTGTCCTTGGGTTTCCAAGGCCATATCACTACGGAAGTAGATTTTGCAACCTTCCTTCTGATACTAGATTATAAAAAGGACAAACTATTTAAGCCACAATGGAATTCTATTAGAAATTAATGCTAGCTCTCTTCACCAAAACCTTCCAACTAGAAACATTAAAATATTCTAAATAACTGAGTGAATGTCTTAAATCCAGTACATTTCTTATGGATCCTCTTATAAGAACCAATAGCAGAATCACAGGACAGAACTCCAGGGTTTGGAGCAAATCTGTGACTCTTTCTAAAGATGACTATCCCTTGTTTGGAAAGCTGTTCCTGGCTTGTTACTGCATCCACAGAATCTGAATGTGTGAACACACGACACCAAGGGTGTTGTGACCTGAACTGCACATCATATACTGGTTACTGTCTGAGATATCAAACCATGATATTGGGTGTGCATAGCAGCATTCCATATCCATGGAAATAGTGTGTATGGGGTCAGTCAAGCAAGTCTCAAGGGCACAGGGGAATGCCCCAGCAGGTGACCTAGACTCCCATGGCACCCATTCCTCCTACCACCCCCTCAGCCCACATTTACGGCCTCAAGAGGATCCCCTTGTGACCTCTTTACAGAGGAGAGAAAGCACAGGCCTAACTTATTGATGGATTCACATAGTGAGCTGGTACTAGGTACCTCAGAGGTGGCCTTCAGAGAGTGGTATAAGGAAATCCTTCTAGTGGGCAGAACTCTGGAGGTCCAGCTTGTGAGGAGGAAGATATGGCCCCAAGGTCCATTTTTGCATGGATTCACAGTTGGCCTCAAGGAATTGAAAGTAATAAAAGCATACAATTAAAGATAGGGTGTGCTGGGGGGAGACATCTGGATGGTCCTTGGGGGATGGACACAGAGTAAGAAGTGTCCCATATCCCCAGAGTCCACTAGTGTACATGCACCAAGGACAAGACTCCTAGTACAGGTACACCTCATTTTATTGTGTTGTGCTTTGTTGTGCTTTGCAGGTGTTTTGTGTTCTACGAATTGAAGGTTTGTTGCAACCCTGTGTTGAGCAAGTCTGTGAGTGCCATTTTCTCAATGGCATGTACTCACTTCCTGTCTTTGTGTCACATCTTGATAAATCTCACCATATTCCAAACGTTTTCATTTTTATTGTATCTGTTACAGTGATCTGTGATCAGTGATCTTTGATGTTACTATTGTAATTGTTTCGGGGCATTACAACCTGCACCCATACAAGATGGCAAGCACTTGTTAAATGTATGTTCTGACTGCTCTGCTGACTGGTCATTGCCCATCTCTCTCTCCTTGGGCCTCCCTATGCCCAGGGACGTATTGAAATCAGGCCAATTAATAACCCTACAATGGCCTCTAAGTGTTCAAGTGAAAAAAAGAGCCACAGGTCTCTCACCTTAAATCAAAAGCTAGAAATGATTAAGCTTAGCAAGGAAGGCATGCCAAAAGCCAAGATAGGCTGAAAGGTTGGTTTCTTGCACCAAAGAGTTAGCTAAGTTGTGAATGCAAAGGAAAAGTTCCTGAAGGAAATGAAAAGTGCTAGTCCGGTGAACACATCGTAGTGCCTAAGGCACTTGACTGCTAACCAGAAGGCTGGCAGTTCAAACCCACCAGCCACTCCTGGGAAGAAAGATGGGGCAATCTACTTCCGTAGTGATACTGCCTTGGAAACCCCAGGAGGGTTCACTAGGAGTCTGGTCTGACTCGAGGGCACATAACAACAACAACAACAGTCCGGTGAACACATGAATGAGAAGAAAGTGAAACAGCCTAATTGCTGATATGGAGAAAGTTTCAGTGGTCTGGATAGAAGATCAAAAGAGCCACAGCATCCCCTTAAGTCAAAGTCTAATCCAGAGCAAGGCTCTAATTCTCTTTAATTCTGTGAAAGCTGAGAAGTAACAAAACTATAGAAGAAAAGCTTGAAGCTAGCAGAGATTGGTTCATGAAGTTTAAGGAGAGAAACCATCTCCATAATATGAAAAGTGCAAAGTGAAGCAGCAAGTGGTGATGTAGAAGCTGCAATGAGTCACCCAGAAGATCTAGTGAAAATAATTGGTGAAGGTGGCTACCCTAGACAACAGATTTTCAATGTAGATGAAACAGCCTTATGTTGGAAGAAGATGCTACCTAGGACTTCCATAGCTAGAGGAATGCTTGACTTCAAAGCTTCAAAGGACAGGCTGACTCTCCTGTTAGGAGCTAATGCAGCTGCTGATTCTTTTGGCAATCCACAGTGCTTTCAGCATTCTCTGCCAGCCCCACAACTCAAAAGCATTGACTCTTCTTCGGTCTTCTTTGTTCATTGTCCAGCTCTCACATTGATATGAGGCGATTGAAAATACCATGGCTTGGGTTAGGTGCATCTTAGTTTCAAGGAGATATCTTTGCTCTTCAAAGAGGTCTTTTGCAACAGATTTGCCCAATGCAATACGTCTTTTGATGCCTTGACTGCTGCTTCCATTCGCGTTGATTGTAGAACGAAGTAATATGAAGTCTTTGCCAACTTCAATCTTTTCTCCATTTATCTTGATGCTGCTTACTGGTCCAGTTGTGAGGACTTTTGTTTTCTTTATATTGAGGTGTAATCCATACTGCAGACTGTAGTCTTTAATTTTCATCAGTAAGTGCTCCAAGTCATCCTCACATTTAGCAAGAAAAGTTGTTGTTGTTGTTAGGTGCCATCGAGTTGTCTTTGACTCCTAGTGACCCCATGCACAGGAGAACGAAACATTGCCCAGTCCTGTGCCAGCTCCGTGATCCCTGCTATACTTAAGCCCATCACCACAGCCACTGTGTCAATCCCCTCTTTCGTCGACCCTCAACCTTACCAAGCATGACATCTTTCTCCAGAGAATGGTCCCTTCTGATGTGACCAAAGTAGGTGAGATGAAGTCTGACCAAAAATGTTGTGTCATCTGCATATCTCAGGTTGTTAATGAGCCTTCCTCCAATTCTGATGCCATGTTCTTCATATAGTCCAGCTTCTCAGATTATTTGCTCAGCATACAGATTGAATCAGTGTGGTGAAAGGATACAACCCTGATGTGCTCCCTTCCTGATTTTAAACCATGCAGTATCCCCTTGTTCTGTTTGAATGACAGCCTCCGGGTCTATGTACAGGTTCCTCATGAGTACTATTAAGTGTTCTAAAATTCCCATTCTTCTCAATGTTATCCACAATTTGTTATGATCCGTGCAATTGAATGCATTTGCGTAGCCAATAAAACACAAGTAAACATCTTTCTGGTACTCTTTGCTTTCAGCCAAGATCCATCTGACATCAGCTATGATATCCCTTGTTCCATGTCTCTTTTTGAATCCAGCTTGCATTTCTGGAAGTTCTCTGTCAATATACTTCTGCAATGTTTTTGAATTATTTTCAGTAAGATTTTACTTGTGTGTGATATCAATGATATTGTTTGATAATTTCCACATTCTGTGGGATCACCTTTCTTTGGAATGGGTACAGATATGGGTCTCTTCTAGTCAGTTGTCCAGGTAGCTGTCTTCCAAATCTCTTGGCATAACTGAGTGAGTGCTTCCAGCACGGCATCCATTTGTTGAAACATCTCAATGGGTATTCCGTCAATTCCCGGAGCCGTGTTTTTTTTTTTTTTTGTTGTTGTTTTTTGCCAATTCCTTT
>NW_006921686.1:7372998-7374523 GCF_000298275.1 Orycteropus afer afer | reverse complement strand
CTGTTCCACAATCAGCTCCTGGCCTGGTTTTGGCTGAAGATATTGAGCTTCTCTATCACCTCTTGCCACAGATGTAGTCAGTCTGATTCCTGTGTACTCCATCCGGCAAAGTCCATGTGTAAAGCTGCCATTTGTGTTGTTGAAGAAAGGTATTTGCAATGAATAAGTCATTGGTCTTACAAAATTCTATCATGCAATCTCCAGCATCATTTCTATCACTGAGGCCATATTTTCCAGCTACCAGTGATTCTTCCTTGTTTCCAACTTTTGCATCCCAACCACCAGTGATAATTAACACATATTGATTGTATGTTCAGTCAATTTCAGACTGCAGAAGTTGGTAAAAATCTTCAATTTCCTCATCTTTGGCTTTAGTGATTGGTGTGTAAATTTGGCTACTAGTTGTATTAACTGGTCTTCCTTGTAGGCATATGGATATTATCTTATCACTGATAGCATTGTAATTCAGGATAGATCTTGATAATTCTTTGTGATGATGAATGCCACGCCATTCTTCAATTTGTCATTCCCAGCGTAGTAGATCATATGATCGTCTGATTCAAAATGGCCAACACCAGTCCATTTCAGCTCACTAATGCCTAGGTTATCGATCTTTATGCGTTCCATTTCATTTTGACAACTTCCAGTTTTCCTAAATTCATACTTCATACATTCCATATTCTAATTATTAATGGATGTTTGTAGCTGTTTCTTCTCATCTTGAGATTTGCCACAAATGGAGGTCCTGAAAGCTTTGCTCTATCCACATCATTAAGGTTGGCTCTATTCTGAGGAGGCAGCTCTTCTCCAGTCATATTTTGAGATTTCTGACCTGAGGGGTTCATCTTCTGGCACTATATTGCACAGTGTTCCAGGGCTATTCCTAAAATTTTCCAGTAATGTATCATAAAGTTTGCTCTATTCATAAAACTTTCCAGTAATAGCTCAGTGTTTCACTGCTATTCATAAGGTTTCCACTGGCCTGTTTTTTTCAGAAGTGGATGGCCCCCCTTCTTCCCAGTCTGTCTTAAACTGGAAGCTCCATTGAAATCTGTCTACCGTGGGTGATCCTGCAGGTACTTGAAATACATGTGGCATAGCCCCCAGCCTCAGAGCAACATGCAAGTCACCAGAGTATGACAAACTGGGTGCTCATTTGCCATTCTGAAAATCCAAGGTCCTTGCAGCTTTATGCTAAATCTACCTACTCTACCTTTGCACTATAAATGGAACAGCAAAGCCTAGATGACAGAATATATGTTTACAACATGGGTTACTGGATATTTTAAGCCCACGTTGAGACATACAGCTGAAAAAAATAAATAAAAAAGATTCCTTTCGGAGAACAATGTGGTACAAAACTCAAAATCATTTGGAGGCAAAAAAAAAAAAAAGAAGAAGAAGGTGGGGACCAGGTTTGCTGGTCCTATAGAGCCTGGTGTAACCACTGAGACTATGGCCCCTAGCTGCCCTTCAGGTCTGGAATTGAACCCACAACTGTGGTTTCCAGCCAAACAAAGTACAG